>NC_073383.1:51591354-51915521 GCF_028641065.1 Leucoraja erinaceus
ATCTTTTTTTGATTTCTGTAAGTAATTTTTACTTGGTCTGGGATTTTTATTCTGCCATATATATGAAGAAATTTTGGAGTCTATAATATCGAAGAAAGATTTGGCAATAAAAATTGTTATTGTCTGAAATAAATACAGAAAGTTAGGTAAAATGAACATTTTAATAGCATTGATTCGGCCAATTAAGGATAAGGACATTGTGACCATTTAGTAAACTGACGTTTAAAAAATATGGTCAATTAAAGGCATAAAATTAGCTTTAAAAAAATCCTTGTGTTTCTTGGTGATCTCATAACCATATAACCATATAACAATTACAGCACGGAAACAGGCCATCTCGATCCTTCTAGTCCGTGCCGAACACATAATCTCCCCTAGTCCCATATACCTGCACTCAGACCATAACCCTCCATTCCTTTCCCGTCCATATAACTATCCAATTTATTTTGAAATGATAAAAACGAACCTGCCTCCACCACCTTCACTGGAAGCTCATTCCACACAGCCACCAATCTCTGAGTTAAGAAGTTCCCCCTCATGTTACCCCTAAACTTCTGTCCCTTAATTCTCAAGTCATGTCCCCTTGTTTAAATCTTCCCTACTCTCAGTGGGAAAAGCTTATCCACGTCAACTCTGTCTATCCCTCTCATCATTTTAAAGACCTCTATCAAGTCTCCCCTTAACCTTCTGTGCTTCAAAGAATAAACCCCTAACTTGTTCAACCTTTATCTGTAACTTAGTTGCTGAAACCCAGGCAACATTCTAGTAAATCTCCTCTGTACTCTCTCTATTTTGTTGACGTCCTTCCTATAATTAGGTGACCAAAATTGTACACCATAGTCCAGAATTGGCCTCACCAATGCCTTGTACAATTTTAATATTACATCCCAACTTCTATACTCAATGCTCTGATTTATAAAGGCCAGCACACCAAAGGCTTTCTTTACCACCCTATCTATGTGAGATTCCACTTTCAGGGAACTGTGCACAGTTATTCCCAGATTCCTCTGTTCACCTGCATTCTTCAATTCCCTACCATTTACCATGTACGTCCTATTTTGATTTGTCCTGCCAAGATGTAGCACCTCACACTTATCAGCATTAAACTCCATCTGCCATCTTTCAGCCCACTCTTCCAACTAGCATAAATCTCTCTGTAGACTTTGAAAATCTATTTCATTATCCACAACCCCACCTATCTTAGTATCATCGGCATACTTACTAATCCAATTTACCACACCATCATCCAGATCATTGATGTACATGACAAACTTAATACCTAATAAGTAAATCGTTCGGTAGTCAATCTAAGTGGAAACTGTCCATAATTCGAAACAAGATTATTTAATGGAAAAAGCTCACTCTTACTAAAATTTAGTTTATAACCAGAAAAACTACTAAATTGATTAAGTAATGCTACTATTGCCTGAATAGATTTCTCAGGGTTAGAAATGATTAATAACAGATCATCTACATAAAGAGATAGCTTATGTGTCTTATTCCCGCGGATGATACCAGAAATATTAGGGGATTCCCTAATAGCGGTGGCTAAAGGTTCCAAAGCAATATCAAATAGTAAATAACTTAAGGGACAGCCCTGTCTAGCCCTGTCTAGAGCCTGAAATAAGGGGATGTTTATTAGTAAATACAGAAGCTTGAGGTATAAGATATATCAGCTTGATCCAAGAAATAAATTTTGAACCAATCTTAAATTTTTCAAGTGTATTGAATAAGTATTCCCATACTACTCTATCAAACGCCTTCTCGGCATCCAGTGAGATGACACATTCTGGGGTTTTATTAGATGCTGTATATATAATATTCATTAATCTCCTAACGTTAAAGTATGAGTAACAATTTTTACTTTTCACACTTTTCCGGTAGGTGGCGCGGCTCTGGCCAGCAGCGGCCTCTGCAGCCTGTCCGCGTTTTATTATTTTTTGTCTGTGTTTTTATGTAGTGTTTGTTATTTTATGTTGGGGTGTGTGTGTGGGGGATGGGGGTGGGGTGGAGGGGGGGGGGGGGAAACTTTTTGAATCTCTCCTGCACTGAGACCCGACCTCTTTCTCGCATTCTTCGGGTCTCAGGTGTCGTTGAGGCCGCAATGAGGAGCGGCCTCCAACAGGAAGAGACCGGGGACTCAGGTGCCGACTCACCGTTGCCGTCGCGGAGCTGGCCGGGTCCGGAGCGGTGGAGGAGCGCTGCTGCTGCTGATGCTGATGCTGTTGCTGCTGCTGCCGGAGAGTCGGAGGCCCCAACGACGGGTCTGTGGACGACGGCGCCGGGAGCCCGCGGATCCCTGGAGGGAGACCGCTTTTCGGGGCTTCTGCGGCGGCGACTTCTCCCGCCCGAGTTGCGGGGTCGAAGAGCTCCTGGAGCGGGGCCTAGCACCGCTGCCCCGCGCGGCTGGAATGGCCGCGGACTCTGCGAGCGCACACCGGGGGCTCCAACATCAAGACCTGGTGTGCGACCTCGCACCACCCGGCGTGGCTTTAATGGCAGCGGGACAATCGCCATCGCCAGCCGGGGGCTATGACTTTGACTCTGACATCGGGGGGGAGAGAGTGCAGTGGAGAGATAAGTTTATTTGGCCTCCATCACAGTTATGTGATGGATGTTTATGTTAAATGTAATTATGTTGTGTCTGGGGGTCTATTTGTGTGTACTGTATGGCTGCAGAAACGGCATTTCGTTTGGACCTCCAGGGGTCCAAATGACAAATAAATTGACTCTGACTCTGACTCTGACTGACTCTGACTCTTTTTTGGATATTTACAAATTAGACATTTTTTGAAGGCTACTCTATCCCTTTTTCCGCTACCACATCAATCTGAAATTTTGGATTTTTTTTTACAGTTGAACCCTTATCAGAAAGGATTAATAACGACTATTTATGAGTTGCTTTTGAAATTACAAATAGATATATTTGATAAAATTAAGAATGACTGGGAAAGAGAACCAAATTTCTTTATCTATAGAGAAATGGGAGTGGATTCTTCAATTAGTCAATACCTCTTCAATGTGTGCAAGACACGCTCTTGATACAATTCAAGGTGGTTCACAGAGTTCATATGTCAAAAGATGTTAGCTCGTTTTTATGGTCCTATAAATCCAACCTGTGACAGATGTAACTGAAGTGGCCTCACTGACCCATATGTTTTGGTCCTGCCCACTTTTGGAAAAATATTAGAAATACATTTTTGATACTGTTTCTGTCGTCTTAGGTATAGATTTACAACCTCATCTTATTACCGCAATTTTTGGGCTACCAATGTTAGATTTTATTCATTTGTCCCGCTCCGCCCATCGGTTGATTGCTTTTACCACATTAATCTCCAGAAGATCTATTTTATTTAAATGGAAAGACTCCAACCCTCCAACCACATTCCAGTGGTATTCTGAAACGACGTCATGTTTAAATTTAGAAAAAATCAGGAGTGACATTGTTGAACCCTTGGTTAAATTTGATAAGACATGGGGAAAGTTTATTGAACACTTTCATACAACATAAATTGCTCCCTCTTTAACCTTTATAAAAATTATTTTACCTATATAGGGTGGAACGGACTTGATGACAAACAGACTTTGTTGAAATTCTCAGTTCAGATTCTGTTTTGCTTTGCTTAGTTTTTTTTATTTATTTTATTTTTATTCTTATTTTATTATTTTCAATTTTTTTTCCCTTTAGTTTAGGGAGGTTTTGTTTTTTCCTTTTTTCCTTTTCTTTTTGTCTTTTTATCTTTGTGTTTTTTTTTACATTTATAAGTTTTCTTGTAAAGATTTAACTATATTTACATAGAGACCGGGAGATCTATATTCAATGTGTATTTTGACACTGATCTCATATTAGGTTATACCTGTTATTAATGTAATCCTGATCCCTATGTATCAATATCATTGTGATGTTTATCATTATTCTTTTTGCTCTGTGTTTTTTTATGTTTTATTTTTGTTTTTTTTGGGGGAAAAAAAACAATAAAAAGATTTTTAACAGACAGACAGACAGACAGAAAGAAAGAAAGAAAGAAAGAAAGAAAGAAAGAAAGAAAGAAAGAAAGAAAGAAAGAAAGAAAGAAAGAAAGAAAGAAAGAAAGAAAGAAAGAAAGAAAGAAAGAAAGAAAGAAAGAAAGAAAGAAAGAAAGAAAGAAAGAAAGAAAGAAAGAAAGAAAGAAAGAAAGAAAGAAAGAAAGAAAAAAAAGAAAGAAAGAAAGAAAAAAAGAAAGAAAGAAAGAAAGAAAGAAAGAAAGAAAGAAAGAAAGAAAGAAAGAAAGAAAGAAAGAGCGAAAGAGAAAAAGAGAAAGAAAGAAAGAAAGAAAGAAAGAAAGAAAGAAAGAAAGAAAGAAAGAAAGAAAGAAAGAAAGAAAGAAAGAAAGAAAGAAAGCAGAGAGAGAAAGAAAGAAAGAAAGAAAGAAAGAAAGAAAGAAAGAAAGAAAGAAAGAAAGAAAGCAAGCGCTAAACCCAGCTCAACTCTGCCTGTCCCGCCGGGTTGACCTGCCTGGGCTTGTGGGATATATGGCCAGCATGGAGAAGCAGCGCAGGTGTCCCTTCAGTCCAGGCAGGCTGTAGGTTAACCCAGCAAGACAGGCAGAGTTGAGCTGCATTTAACACTGGATTGAGCCTCCGAAGCCGCGCGTGTGTGTGGCGTGTGTGTGTGTGTGTGTGTGTGTGCATGTGCGAGCGGCCACCAAAAAATTGTGTCCCCCCTGTCCCCCGGTCCCCGCCATATTTTGATAGCGATTTCCGTGCCTGCATGTCAGCACCCTACCCCCAATACCATGTGCTCTAATTTTACCCACTAATCTCCTATGTGGGACCTTATCAAATGTTTTCTGAAAGTCCAGGTACATTACATCTACTGGCACTCCCTTGTCCATCTTCCTGCCTTCAGTCCCATCAGTCTACCCAACGCCATTTCCTGTCAAATGTGAATTTCCTTCAGTTCCTCCATCACCCTCAATCCGCTGGCCACCAGTACATCAGGGAGATTATTTGTGTCCTCCTTAGTGAAGACGGATCCAAAGTACCTGTTCAACTCATCTGCCATGCCCTTGTTCCCCTTAATAAATTCACCTTTTTCAGTCTTCAAGGGTCCAACTTTGGTCTTAACTAATTTTTTGCTCTTCACATACCTAAACAAGCTTTTACTATCCTCCTTTATATTCTTGGATAGCTTACCTTCGTACCTCATCTTTGCTCTTCTGTTGCTCTTTAAAGGTTGCCCAATCCTTTGGCTTCCTGCTCATCTTTGATAGGTTATACTTCTTCTCCTTCAATTTTATACTGTCCCTGACTTCCCTTGTCAGCCACGGTCGCCCCTTACTCCCCTTGGAATCTTTCTTCCTTTTTGGAATGAACTGATCCTGCACCTTCTTTACTGTTCCCAGAAATACTTGCCATTGTTGCTCCACTGTCATCCCTGCTAGGGTATCTTTCCAGTCAACTTTGGCCAGCTCCTCCCTCATGGCTCCATAGTCCCCTTTGTTCAACTGTAATACTGACACCTCCGATTTATCATTCTCCCTCTCAAATTGTAGATTAAAACTTATCATATTATGGTCACTACCTCCTAATGGCTCCTTTACCTTGTGTTCCCTTATCAAATCCGGTTCATTACACAACACTGAATCCAGAATTGCCTTCTCCCTGGTAGGCTCTAGTAAAAGCTGCTCTATCACAGAGGCACTCCACAAACCCCTTTTCTTGGGGTCCAGTACCAACCCGATTTTCGCAGTCTACCTGCATGTTGAAATCTTCCACAACAACCGTAGCATTATCATTACGACATGCCAATTTTAACTCTTGATTCACCTTGCACCCTATATCCAGGCTACTGTTTGGGGGGCTTGTAGATGTCCCATTAGGGTTTTTTTACCCTGACAATTCCTTAGTTCTATCCAAACTGACTCCACATCTCCTGTTTCAATGTCACCCCTTGCAAGGGACTGAATTGAATTCCTCACCAATAGAGCTACCCCACCCCCTCTGCCTACCTGTCTGTCTTTTCGATAAAATGTACACCCTTGAATATTCACTTCCCAGCCCTATCCCTTTTGCAGTCATGTCTCTGTAATTCCTACAACATCATACTTGCCCATTTCTAACTGAGCCTCAAGCTCGTCCACTTTATTTCTTATACTCCGCGTATTCATAAACAAACACTTTGACTTCGGTATTCACCTCCCCTCTCACACTGGTTACTATTGGCCCTAACCTTACTCCCTTATCCCTTCTCGAACTTTCCTTCCCATTAATTCGGGAGTTTTTTGTAACATTTCCTGTACTCACTTCCCCTTCACTCCATCTTTATACTTACAATTTATTAATCCCTCCCCCCTACTATTTAGTTTAAACCCACACATGTAGCACTTGCCTGCCTGATCGTTGGTCCCCCTCCAGTTAAGATGTAACCTGTCCCTTTTGTACAGGTCACCCCTACCCCAGAAGAGACCCAAGTGGTCTACAAAGCTAAATCCTTCCTCCCTGCACTAGCCCCCCAGCCGCACATTCAGATCCCCTATCTCCCTGTTCCTACCGTCATTAGTATGAGGTACTGGAAGTAATCCAGAGATAACTACCCTAGAAGTTCTGCTTTTCAGTCTTCTTCCTAACTCTCTAAACTCGCATTGCAGAACCTCCTTCCTCTTCTTCCCGATGTCGTTTGTGTCTACTTGCACAACTACTGCCGGCTGTTCACCTTCCCTCTCGAGGATGTTCTGAATTTGGTTTGTGATATCTTGAACCCTGGCACCAGGGAGGCAACAGATCATCCTCAAACCTCGCCTGCCACCACAAAATCTCCATTCCGCACCTTGGACAATGGAGTCACCCACCACTATGGCTCTGCCCGACGTTGGTCTCGCCAGTCGAGTCTCATCGCTAGGATTGCAGCCACTGACCTATCTGCCGCTCGGACTGGAAGTGCCGTCTCCCAAGAGGGCATACCTGTTTTCATTAGGCACAGACACCTGGGTCTCCTGCACTCCACGTTTTCTCCCCTTTCTCTCAGTCATCCACATTTGTTCTTCCTGTATCCTTGGTGAGATAACCTCACTGTAGATCCTGTCCAGGAAACTCTTGTTTTCCCAGATGATCTTGAGGTCATCAAGTTGCTACTCCAGTGCACCAACCTGGTCCTTCAGGAACTGAACCTGGACACACTTACCACAGTTGTAGCAACCGGAGGCACCATCAGTGTCCCTGGCCTCCCACATCCTGCAAGCATCACACTGAATCATCTAACCCGTCATGTCTTCACCGCATCCCAACTTTTGGCGTTGTCTCCTCTCTTCAGCCTCCTCGCTGAAGACTCTCGAGCCGAAGACTTGCACTTTTCTCACAAGGCACTTCCTTGACAAGGCTGCTCCCCGACAGCAAACCTTGCTTATATTGGCTGATAAGTTGGCCAATTCGCCACTTAACCAATTAACCAATTTGCAAATCAAATTCCTCAACCAATCACCAAACTCACTTCTGCCGCTCCCGTTCTACCTTAGTTTCTTCCAGCTTTTCTTTCAGGTTTTTGACGTATCATCATGGTCAATGACCTTTACAAATCTACTTTGGCAAGAAAACTAGTGAAGAAAGATAAAGGCTTGACTTCACGCAGTACGTTCTCTGTCTGCCTTTGGACTCTTGCACTAATAAAAGACTATGTAAGCTTGAGTAATAACTTTATGACTGAGAACATAATTCTGAATTAAACATTTTCAGAATATCATCATTTCCAGATCGTATTGGAACTGACTACTTCTCATGAAAGGTCATCGACCTGAAATAGTGAATCAAATTTTCTGTCTCCACAGATGCTGCATGATTAGCTAAGTATTTCCTGCATTTTCTGTTTCTATTTTAGATTTTCAGCTTATGCATGTTTTCTCTTTTTTTCTTGCATTTGTATGTTAGTTATTGTATCTCAAAACACTTCAAGGAAAAAGAACCACTTGAAGAACAATACCATCAATCTGCAGCCATTACAGAACTTCTAAAACCAAATAATACCATGATTTTCCACTGAAGCATAAATGCAGGGCATTTTATTTAAATTTTTGTTCAGCAACATGTGACTGCTCACTCAAGATGTGAGTCAGCAGTCAGTCTGAAGAAGGGTCTCGACCTGAAACGTCACCCGTTCCTTCTCTCCAGAAATGCTGTCTGACCTGCTGAGTTACTCCAGCATTTTGTGTCGACCCTAAAGATGTGTGTCAGTTTTGACTGGATGCTCAATGATGCAAAATATAATTGCTTTGCAGTCATTTTGCTCTGAACTGAGTCCAAATTAGATGAAAGGACTTATTTTTATTGCTGTTGGAATTTGCCTATTCTTATAATTTATAGACTTATTCAGTCTTTATAGTCATAGAAATGTACAGCACAGAAATGTGTCGGTCATGCATTAAGGTTGTGCTGATGATTTTACTCATCTACACTAATTCCATTTGGCTGTATTAGGTCGGTATCCTGTGCCATGCCCATTTAAATTCCCTTAAATGCTTTTTAAACATAGTGATTGTACCCGACTACCTTCCCTGTAGCAATTTGCAGATAGCACCCACTTTGTCTCAAAAAACCTTTCCCCTCACAAATTTCCTTCAAAACTTCTTCCTCTCATTTTCAACATTTGCCCTCTTGTTTTTGATACCCCAGCATGGGAAACAATTTTCTGATTATCCACCCTTTCATTGCCTGCTATAATTCTATATAGCGCTATCAAGCCATCCAGCAGTCTCCTTTACTCCAGAAAAACCCTTAGGAAATTGTGATGGGCAAGTGGATGAAGTGTTCATGGATGAGTCTTTTAGGACCAGTGACCAGTGGATAGAGAGAGGGCAGGTCCACGAGTTAAACATTTAAATTGGGGCAAGGCCAGCTTTGAAGGTTTTGACACAAACTCGCTCGAGTTGATTGGAGCAGGTTGTTTGAAGAAAAATAAATGTCTTCCTCCTTGTCCCGTCCCCCCCTCCCACCCCCTTCCCACTGGGGAACAAGGGCTAATGCAGCCGTCGCCTCTTCCCGTGACTATAACCCTAACCCTAACCATAGCCTTAGCCCTAGTCCTAACCCTAGCCCTAGCCCTAACCCTAGCCTAACCCTAGCCCTAACCCTAACCCTAACCCTAACCCTAACCCTAACCCTAACCCTAACCCTAACCCTAACCCTAACCCTAACCCTAACCCTAACCCTAGCCCTAACCCTAACCCTAACCCTAACCCTAACCCTAGCCCTAACCCTAGCCCTAACCCTAGCCCTAACCCTAGCCCTAGCCCTAGCCCTATCAAGAATAGAGGAATTTTCTAAAGGGTGATCAATATATTAATTATTAATACCTACCGTCGAGGGGGTGCCGTCGAGTATGACTGCCCAGCCAGCAGCTGTTCGTCTTTTCACCCTTTTTAAAAATTTTAATGTCAAACGTTTTTGTTTTGGAGGTCTAGTCTTTTTGTGTGTGGAGGGGGGAAGGGGGAAACTGTATTTCTCGGTCCCTACCTGGTTGGAGATGCGGCTTCCCTCCGAGCCGCATCTTTGCCCCTTCCTCATGGCCTACCAGCGGTACTGGAGCGCCATTTCCTGCTGGGACCGGCCAGAAACTCAGCTTCGGCAGCGGCACAGTACTGACGCGCCATCACGGAGCGTGCGATGCCATATCCGGGTCGCCGTGTGGTAAGCTCTGGAGTGCTGTGACCGCCGACTTCAACATCGCGGAGGTGTGGTTGCAGAACGTCCAGTTACGGGCGGCGCTGACTTTGAACACCGCGGAGCCTGGGATCTCTCACCGAGATTGCCAGTGTTGGAGCTCCGACCAGCGCGGCCTGTGGACTACAGGAGCCGCGGTCTCTGCGTCAAGCGGCCGTTCTATACACTCCAGACCGCTGAGAGTGTTCCTCCTATGCCGAGCTCCATCATCCGGCGGGAGGGCCTGTAACATCGGGCCGCCATAGCGGCAACTGCGGAGGCCTCAATAGGCCCCGACCATGGGTGAACATAGGAGAGGACTGGACTTTGCTGCCTTCCCTCACAGTGGGAACCATTGTGGGGGGAAGTTTTTATGTTTAATGTTAAGTGCTTTAATGTTGTGTTTTATTTTTTATTGTTGTGATGCAAATGGCAACTCAAATTTCACTGCGCCAGAAATGGTGTATGTGACAATAATTGACCTTTGTCCTACCGTTTAAAAGTATTTTCATTTCAGATAGATCCCCCATTAAATAAATATGCCGACTTGAAATTTCCCGGGTTTTCATGGGGACACGGGGTTTTGGGGGGGGGGGGGGGGGGGGGGGGGGGGGGGGGGGGGGGGGGGGGGGGGGGCATCGAACTGGGAAAAAAATAATAATAACTCTTTATTCATTTAGGGTTTAATCTTTATTTATGAGGATTACGTTTATTAACAATATTAAAAAAGAAGAAATGGGATAGAATTACAGATTTTCCTTATGTATTGCATCAAAGTAGCGGGACACCCAAGTCAACAGTTACTGAGAAAACACCCTTTAGTCATGTCCATCACGTGACACTCCCGAGCTTGATCATCTCCATCATGCTGAGTCATGTCTGCTCATAATTGAGTAAAATAACGCAACAATTACCATAATTGTGAATTGTAATTGATAAATGAACAGTATGCTCCTGCCTATTCATCTGAAGTTAATATTGTTTTAGAGGAAGTTGTTGAAAAGTAATGTGATGGTTACCATTCTTGCTGAAAATCGGCAGTAAATTGTTACGAAGGTTTAAAATCAATGCGTTAGACTGAAAATGTTTTGTTTTGGTGGTTTATTTGAGGAAGATACTATATAATTTGAAAGACTGCAACAAAAAATTAATTTTATATTCTTAAATCAGTTATATTTTACAGTGTTGTTCATCCAAATATAAAAATATTCATAAAAATGTGACGGATATGACTGAATGCAATGGGCACCCTGGTTAAAGTAGAGGATAAAATGAATTAAATTCTCTAAAAGATTGCGCCAAACATATTTTTCCCATAGTAGAGATGTTCATCTATGTGAAATTACATTCAAAGTTGCAAAAATTTAAGTTTTATAATCGGGTTTTCAGAAACTTCAAAGTAGACACTTACTGAAAAATCACCCTGAGATGTCCTATTGGTCCTTTAATAAAGGAACAGCATTAACAATCCTCTGGCAATTTATCTGCTTTCTGGCAATTTATCTGCTTACAGAGATGTGATAATCTTCACCCAGATCAGAGTTAACTCCTCCCTGCTTCTTATAGCAATCTGGAATAGATCTCATCTGACTCCGAGGGTTCAGCTATTATCTTAGGACATCTAACATCTCCTCCTTCTTAATATTGACCTGCTCCAGATTATCCACAAACCTCTCCCTGAACTCATCATCCTCCATGTATTTCTCCTTGGTGAATGCAGATAGAGTCATATAGCACAGAAGCAGGCCCTTCGGCCCAACCCATCTATGCTAACTAAGATGCCCCATCATGGTCACCCTTGCAATGAACACCAAAAACTTAGTAAGGACTTTCTCTTACTCTTAAAGAAGAGTTGTAACAGGAATGCAAAAATGAGCATATAGAATATTTGATCCATTTACTTTTAGCTCTATATGCTAACCCCATAAAAAATAGCAATTGAAAATTATTTAAGCTTTACTATCTGACTCATTACTCAATTCATTGTATTCTCATAAAAATCATTGCACATTTCCTCCTAAGTGCCAATGTTGCACAAATAGATGTAACTTGGATATTCCAGTATGTTCATCTTCAACCTGCACTATGTCACCACATCCCTTATGACCACTTCAGAATGTCAGCACCTGTCACTGTTCAGACATTTGCTATGATGTATCTTTATGTCACAGTTTTGACATGTCACTAACACTGACAAACTACAACACTCACATATCGCCATGATATAAGAATTATATGGGATTGTCATATCATATGTCACTGTCATTTATCAACATCATTTATCAATATAAAACTGTTTCCAGATAAAGCTCTGTCTTTTCCTCATGTTACTCCCTATTCAAGACACTCTAATGCATTACACGGGGTGGTGGTGGAGGCAGATACGTCAATGGTGTTTATAAGGATTTTAGATAGGTGCATTGATATGTAGGGAATGGAGAGGCATGGCTTATGTGCCGCAGATGTTGGTTTATCTTGGCATTATTTTCAGCAGGTAAATTGTGGGCTGAAGGGCTTGTCCCTGTGCTGTACTTCTTTATGTTCTACGTAAACTTCCTGTGTATGTGCTCATGTCCAGACAGCATTTTGTTTTATTTTGTCTTTCGTTTCTTCTTCTTTGGCTCCTTTTTTGGTTGGCTTTCTGCTTTTTCTTCAATAATTCTTTTGTCCAAGAGCAGTCCTAACAGGATATTCCAAATAAAGTGGAAGACAGATGTTACTAAATTTAACCTTAGACGTTTTCTACAGTCCCCCATCAAAATGCCCAGTTGCTCCCTGAACTATTCACTGAGATGGATATGGCCCAAAACCCATGGACATCATGAGGGAGTAGGAGATGGTAGATGTGGACGGGTTTATAATTTATAACAGTCCTATAGCAGCATGTTCATGAGTTAAAGAAGGAAGAACGTCTCATGCTTGGAATTTAGAGCAAGCAGTTTCTTTTGATCTCATATATAATGCTGAAAGTGATTTGTCAAGCTTTTGCTTAATTCTTGTCCTTAATCATTTATGGATTCCTATATTTTACTTTAGTCAATACATTTCTCGTGCTGCAAAGACTGACTCAATCCTAAAACTACAAAACAGAATGGGATTCCAGCACGGTCAAAATGAAGGTTAAAAATCCTGCCAGATCAATACCAATGAAAAAAGGTGAATCCAGGCCTTGTTTTGCACTTCTCTGTTTCAATTACACATTACTTCTCTCCTTCTCATCTCTGTGCTTGAAACCTAATCATGAAATCATGTGTAGGAGACATCTAATGAGCTAAAAATTATGCCAAGCTGAATAGTTCGGAGTATTGCACAGCACTGATTCATGCATCCACTTGCAGCACCTTTGGAAAACTGAAAATAATTACTGATCTCCCATTTGAATTATAATGTCAATACTAAACTAGGTTTACAAAGTAAGTGTATGGTCCACGGGCTTGCCTTTGTGAAAAGCAAATACACAGATGTTTTGAGAAATCAGTCGTTCTTGCTACATTCTCAAAAGAACAGCTTGAAGGAGAGTTCAGCATATTCACATACGACTTTATGTGTGCAATTGTCTCCTGGTGCCTGTGATTTGGATTACAGGTGTCAGAAAACCAGTGCTGTATGGGTGTTCTCCCTTGATTTACCTTTATCAAGTTCAAGTTCACATTTATTACCACATGCACCAATTAAGGTACAGTGGAATTTCTTACCATGCAGCTATACAAACAAAAGAGCATAATACAGAATAGAATATAATGTAGCGGCGCCTGCTGGCGCATGCAGGTATCGAACCCGGCGTTCGGAAGCCACGATCACGTGACTTGGGAGGGATTGCTTGTTTTCGTGCGTTTTTGCTTTCGCACGGCAGTTCAGTGCTGACCACCGTTTTGGCCAGACGTAGAAACATAGAAACATAGAAAATAGGCGCAGGAGTAGGCCATTTGGCCCTTCGAGCCTGCACCGCCGTTCAATATGATCATGGCTGATCATCCAACTCAGTATCCTGTACCTGCCTTCTCTCCATACCCCCTGATCCCTTTAGCCACAAGGGCTACATCTAACTCCCTCTTAAATATAGCCAATCAACTGGCCTCAACTACCTTCTGTGGCAGAGAGTTCCAGAGATTCACCACTCTCTGTGTGAACGTGTTGTGAGAGCCTGTAGACTGAGAAGTTATTTTCTGAATAAAAATACGTTAGAAACTAAGTTGTCATTCTTGAGACTGCCAAAATAACATGAACATCCACTACTGTAGTGGAAGGCAATAATTTTGCCAATCCTCCTCCTTTGTTCATCCGTGATCGAGGCCATGAACCCTCCACAGTCGCTGCTACGGATGTCCTGATGTACAGGCCCTCTCGTCGGGATGCTCAAAACTCCGACGTCGGGACGTCCCAAATTGGCTGCTTCCTACCAGAGACCGGGGCTTCACGATGTTATAGGCCGCAGTCCGACGGTTGGAGCTCTTAAAGTCCACACCGAGCCCGCAGCTAGAAGCTCAGCAGACCACAGCTTCAGTATGTTATAGGCCGCAGGCCGGCTTTCAGAGCTCCTATAGTCCACGCTGCACCCGTGGCTAGAAGCTTCGCAGACCGCGGCTTCAGAATGTTATAGGCCACAGGGCAGAGGTCGGAGCTCTTAAAGTCCACGCCATGCCTGCAGCTAGAAGCTGCGCAGACCACGGCTTCAGGATGCCGTAGTTCGCGGGCCAGGGATCCGAGCACTTCTTCTAGCGACCCCCACCAAGGGAATGCCCAGCTCTGCGATGGAAAGTCTGCACTGCGCCCGCTGCTGAAGCTCTGAACCCGACTCCCGGAAAGGCCACACCAATCCAAGTTGTTAGGCCGTGAGGGAGGGCGAAATGCAACTTGAAGAAAAGTTGCATTCCACCGAGGTAAGTGACTTAAAAAAAACAGTTTCCCCAATTCCCCCCCCCCCCCCCCCACCCCCCCCCCCCCCCCCACACTAAAAACACTTTTAAACACACTAAAACACAAAAACATTTTTAGACATACTAAAAACAAAAAAAAGTGGATAGGATGAACAGCTGCAGGCGAGGCTGCCAGCTCGTGGCGCCACCCGTCGGTTTCAAAAGATATTTATTTGTGGAATAAATTGTGGAAAGGGGCAGGATTGTATGTGTGAGCATCAGGGTGAGGGGGGGGGGGGCAGACACAGGAGAGAGAGAGAGAGGAGGAAGGGGAAATGTTACTTAAAATTGGAGAAGTCAATGTCTGGCTGATCAATGTTCATACCACTACCCTCTGTGGCAGAGAGTTCCAGAGATTCACCACTCTCTGCGTGAAAAAAAAAGTTCTTCTCATCTCGGTTTTAAAAGGATTTTCCCTTTATCCTTAAGCTGTGAAACTACCCAAGCGGAAAATGAGCAGGGTTGTTCTCTCTGGTTTGGGCAGATGGCCTCACTCTGGTAATGGAGAAGGCCCAGGACTGTAAAATCCGTAGGGGAAAAGGAATAGCTAGCCACCAGGAGATCCTGCTGACCTTGACCAAGCACAAGTGTTGCCTTGATTATGCTTGGTCTTGCTGATATAAAGAAGACCACAACAGGACCACTTAAGGCGGTAGATAAGATTTGAAAAGTTGCATGTGAACTCTATCTCAGTGGAAGAGCTGCTGCAGTCTCTGGTTTGATGTAATGGTAGAAATGTAGGGACAAGTGTCACATCTCCTGCGGTTGCAGGGCTATGTACAGTAACTAAGGAAGGGGTGGTTTGGATGGGAAGGGATCAAGGAGTAGTGGAGGCAGTGGTCTCTGTGTAAAGTGGAAAGACTTGTGCATGGGAAGATGTAACGGAATCACAATGAAGGTGGCAGAAATGTCAGAGAGTGATGTGTTGGGTGGTAGGGGGAAAGGTGAGGACCAGGAGAACTCTATCCTTGTTCTGTCTGGGGGAGAGGAAGTGTGAGAGCAGAACTGAGGGGCATAGAATAGACACCGGGGAGCGATCCAACCACAACAGCAGGGGTGAAACCATATTTACTGAAGAAAAAGGGCATCTTGGATGTCCGAGAGGGGAAAGCCTCATTTCCAGGCATATGCGGCAGAGAATGAGAAATTGGGAGTAAGGTTTGGCATCTCAGCATGAGGTAGGGTGGGAAGAAGTGGATTCAAAGTAACTGTGGGAGTGAGTGGGTTTAATTTTAGCTTAGTTTAGTTCAGAGAAACAGACCTTTTGGCCCACCAATTCCACACTAGGGACAATTTACAATTATACCAAGCCAATTAACCTACAAAACCTGTACGTGGGAGGAAATTGGTGATTCTGGAGAAAATGCGTGCAGGTCACGGGGAGAACGTACCAACTCAGCACTGCCAGCATTCGTAGTCAGGATCGGAGCAGATCTCTGGCTCTGTAAGGCAGCAACTCTACTGCAGTGCCACCATGTTGCTGTACATCATTAGGTTTGCAGTGGATGTCAGTCGATAAGTCTGCCCCCGTGATGGAGAGAGAATCAAGAAAGGGGAGAGAGGTACCAGAGATAGTCCAAGTTAATTTGAGGGCAGGGTGGAAGCTAGTAATTAAAATGATAAGATCAACATGTTCTGCACAGGTGTAGGTGGCAGCTCCGATGCAGTTATCGATTTAGTGGCGGAAGAGTTGGCGAATGTGCCAATTAATCGTTGACCTCAGAATGGGGAAGTCTGGAGACCATACTTCAGTTTTCATTGACGGGCTGGTAGAGGAGAGAGTTAGCAACTTTACTGAACTTGTCACTGCAAATTACACGGGACATTTCTGAAATAGCCATTCCATGAATCAGTCATTCCAGCAGAGGACTTTGCCAAGTTAGTTTCATACACATCTAGTCTCACATCCTGTTCTGAAATTGATGCCTCAACTTTACTGTCTTGTTGACTGCATGTGGGCTGACATACTCTGGACAGCTGCTTCTTGATGTCACTTGTTTTCATTGAGCTGTCAACATTGAAACCTAACACAGGAGTCAACATCTCCATTAATATGTCCATATCTCTATATTTGCTTTTGGCTCTTACATAACTGTTTTCAGCATGGTTTTGAGTTTGGAGGGTGGAAAGTGTAATCCCACATAGAGTTTCTGCAGTCAACACACTTACATAAATATGTACATGGCACACCATGCTGTTGACATGAGCATCTTCTTTTCCCTGTACTTGATTTCTCACAGCTTGTTTTCTTGTATGAACAGTATGTTAATTCTAGTAAAGTGCTTGGGGCTGGAGGCAGATCACCCCCAGTCAATGTCCAATTCACCACCTACAATTTTCCACCCATGTCCATGTTTGTTGACCATCACTTGTCATGGATCGAAGCAGTCTCTTTGTGGCCAGCTCATCTGCTTTACCATCAGGAACTGCCTCTTGAAGTGATTCACCTGCTTCAGGCTTTTCAGTGTCTTGAACTCAATTGAAAGAGGAAAAAGAAAACAGAAAAGGAATGAAAAGTAAAATAAATCAACATCCACAAATATATCTTTTCATTTTTCAAAGTAACATCCTATGACCGTAAATAAAAATAATTGTTGTTTGAGGCCTATCGTTACTTTTCTTCCTTCCAGACCTTGCTATAGTTCGATTTATTGTTATGTTGCAGAAGTGACGATAACACTCTGCATGATAACCCAGGATATACTGCTGCCTCCTAATAATAGAAGATAACATGTGTCAGGGAGTATTTTACATCTTTTCATACTTTATATTATGTAAGACAATATTGTGGCGCTCTCTTCCTTAAGTTTTTGAGACCCACACACCATAATATGAACATACAAATGAGGAAATTATACATGTACGCATGTCCAGGTAGATGGGATGGCATCTGCAAATGATCAAATTAATGTTCATTATGGCACAGTGCCTACAGTGCATGTCCATACAAAACACTATTGCGTGGACAGGCTCTGAAGAGTGGAGGGGCAGAAGCTGCAGGAAAAAAATGCATAGTACTTAGGTCTGCATGGACTTCAATTCATAAAATGTCAACATCTTCTTGTCAATGTCAATGAGACTTACACTGTAATTTACTGCCATAGATAAGTTTATATCAAGTTACATGAAGTTACAGCACCTCAGCAGCGACTTTGCTTTCACGACTTTCTTCCACTCTCCACTTAGCTGCACATTCTTCAGACTTCTTAATTCTTTTCTCACTAAATTCAATTACCCTGCTGCAAGTTTCCACGACATGTATTCCACAGAACACCAAAGAACCTTAATCGGAATCTCCAGTAAAACAGGCATCAGTAGAAGCCACTCTCAGCCATGATGTGTGCTCCCTGCCAAGCTAGCCTGAAACAAAGCGAGTGATTGGCCAACTGGCGTCCGATCCAATGTTGACCGTGCTTTGATTGGACTAAAAATACCCCAACATTTTCTGTTTTTCCTCTAATTTAATAAAAATGGGTAAGTTTTGTTCTTGACAAGTTTCAGGGATGATTTATATAATATTTTTACACAATATGTGAAAAATTTCATGTAGTTCCATGAGTTGGGTCACAAAACTGCACAAAAAGCTTCTCGGCCCACAGCCTAAATGTAGATAAACATAAAAGTGTCCAGTTCAGTAGAGAAAATATGACAGCATATTATTTAAATCTGGTAAATCGTGAAATATTTATATACACGGAGACTTATGTGCCTTTATACATGTCACTTTAAGCAAATAAGTGGATGGAGAAAGCAATTAAAAAGGAAAATACTAAATTAACCTTCACAATAAGAGGATGTGAGTATACAGAACATACACAACACATCAGAGGAACAGGCCATTCAGCCCATAATGTCTGCACCGAACATGATGCCAAGTTGAACTAATCTCCTTGCCTGAACGTGATCCATCTCCCTCCATTCTCTGTGTATCTATGTGCCTCGTGAAAAGCCTCTTAAATGCCACTATCACATCTGCCTCCACCACAACCACCCTTGGATTGCAACCTGTAACCCTGGAATGATTGTTGGAGATTCCTTAGCATCATACAAACCTACGTGACTGGTTAGTGTGTCCGAAGTATGAACGGCTTATAGATCTACCCACTACATTGTGACATTGCCTTGCAAAAACGCAATCACCCAGTCTGACAACTCAGCCCTGTCTTTTCCTATGATGTCTGGAGCATGTTTATAGCACATGACTATAAAGGTTACTGGTTCCATCCATCTCTCAGATTATCTCATATTCCCTGTATTTGTGCACAGTTTATTTTTACTGCCTCTGATAGAAGATAGTTAAGTATTTCAAATACATGACCTGGCAGGTTAAAGGTTGACTTGCTGCAGTATTAATGCACATATTTACAGCTGCTTCCTCAATCAATAAAGTGGCCTTAAAAACAGCCCTTATCCCTCACCTCAGATGTGCAAATATCATGCATGCACATTTCCTCCTCCCTATCTGATTCTAATGTGTTTAAGGGTGTCAATGATTAAGGGGAAAAGGCAGGAGAATGGGGTTGAGAGGGAAGAATTGGTCAGCCATGATTGAATGGTGGAGTGAATTCAATGGGCCGAAAGGCCTAACTCTGCTCCTATAAACTTATGAACTTATGGTAACAATGATTCATTGCATTTGAATAATAAAGGATTAATACAGGAACTACGATCTTTACTGGCTATTACCTTCTCCAGGGCTTTGCACCAATTGCAACATGAGGCCATTCAATGGGCATTAAGAGGCAGGAGGGCTCTCATAATGTACAAGGTAATGCTTGCATTCAAATGACCTGTAGTAATCCTGTCTTTTTTGCATTTATGTGACCTACTGGTTTGCAGCCAAACCTATTTGTAGCCTCAACATGACTTGGCATTGTGGGAGATTATGTGGCCTTGCACTCCAAATCAACATTGGAACTATGCCCCGAGTAAAGCGGTTTTATCCTTCCACACTGGTGGCTATTTCACATGTTCATTTCAATCGAAGTCCATTGCAATAAATAGTTTCCACACATCAAGCGATGCTACAAAGGCCAACTATAATAGTGTGGAATTGATATATTTTTTCACCTGTACCTTAAACTCAGTCTGCTTTCCCTCAATCAACAGAAACAACAAATGGCAGATATTGCACATATCAGTTTTCTCACCAGACAGTACCTTGGGTTTGTGGACGACTTTCCTTCACTCTAGATTTGCAGGTTGTGAGACCTTTGATGAGGTCAATGTGAGAATCAGAGATCATTCCATTAAATGGTGTTAAAAATATTCCAAATGATTTTTATCCAGTCTGAGTGATCATCGGGCCTAGAATTCCCAAGCTAATGGGGCTGTTGCATTTTTTTCAAGGAAACCCTGAGTACTCTGCATTCCTAGTATTATCCATTGCATGCCTGGTAATCTCTTCCTGTGACAGTACTCAAAATAAACTGTATGTTTTGAGTGAGTGACATGGTTTATTCAATGGAGTAGGGTGCCATTAGTACCTCAATCCTGGGGAATATGACTTGGGAAGGGAAACTGACATTGCTTACCTTTCCAGTGAATTTGAAGGATTTTGTAATGTTCCAATGTCTTGAACAGCCTGCTATATAAATCCAGGTGTCAGATGCATGTAAGAAGCCACAGATCATTGCTCCATGGTAAACTCTGTGTTTATGCCAGATCTTCAAACATCCTTTTCCTCATTTGACCAAAGACCGTGTATGTTCATTGAAGACAATGGCAAATATCATCCTCGATTCCCGCCTCTGCTGAGGAGTGGCTCCCGGGGTATACAAAGTGGTCTATGTTTTCAAGAGTCCTGATGTGAACCAAAACAGTAATTCTCAAGTAACAGAAGTGCCTGGAACAACAAGGTATCAAAGTTAAACCACATGGTATAGGTAAGTTTTGAAAATGGTATAGTTGCACATTTAGGGAGTTTGTTGCTGATGCCACCTGGGAGACTGTGGAATGGACACCAAGGTGGTAATTTTTCATTAGTGTTCTAGTAGCTGCCTTGGATTTACATCAAATGTCAATGTGCCACGTCTTTTATTTGATGATTATTGGAATTATCAAATACTGATATATTTGCAACAAGTTTAGTTGCACTCCCTGTTATTTGGACAGAGGAAAGTAGACAAGGAGAAGATCACTGTTATCTCTTCCAATGTTTCCCACAATTTCAGGTGAATGTAATGCACAGAACAACTGAGACAGAGAAATGGTACTGATTAATTAATTGACAGAGAATTGGCAAAAACATCTAGAATCCTTTACAAATAAATTAAATACTGGACATTTAGAGAATCATAACAGAGGTTAAGCAGAGCAAATTGTGTTTATAAATGTAAAATAAGTTCTTTAGAATACAGCAAGCAGGCTGGTCTGTGTAATTGGATTTCCAAAAGGCATTTGATGTAATCCTACCTGAAAGAAGAGTTCATGGCATGGGGGATAATAATGTTGAATGGACATTGTATTAGCTGAGAATAGAGACACAAACAACTGCAGATGCTGGTTTACAAAAGAAACACAGAGATCTGGAGTCATTCAGCAGGTCAGGCAGCATCTCTGGAGGACATGGATAGGTGCCGGTTTGGGTCAGGAACCATCTTGAAACTGATTGGAGGAGGTGAGAGGAAGCTGGGTGGCAGAGGGACAAAGCCAGGCAAGTGATAGGTGGATCCAAGTGAGTGGGTGGGGGTAATGGGTTCTGTTTGGCAGATGGGTGGAGAAAGACCATAGATGAAAAGGCTAAAGGCTGTGAGATAAGGGGATGACAAATGAAATGTGAAGCCAAAAGAAAGGGATGTAGGTGGAAGAGCTGGGGGAAAGGAAAATGGGGCAGGATAGTGGGAGAAATTAATGTGCATACAGGAGGGGCACATGGGAGAGAGGGGGATAAAATGGGGCAGAGGGGGTAAAACATTTGATTATTTATCTAAAATTGGAGATTTCAATGTTCATACCAGCTTGAAAGCTGCAATATGGGGTGCTGTTTCATTTGCACGTGGCCTCATTCTGGCTATGGAAAGAGGACCAGGCCAAAAAGGTCAGTAAGGGAATGGGAAGGGGAGTTTAAACTGTTAACCAACAAGAGATCCTGCAGGCCTTGGCAGTGTTCAGCAATGCAGTATTTAAGAAGGAACTGCAGATGGTGGAAAATCAAAGGTACACAAAAATGCTGGAGAAACTCAGCGGGTGCAGCAACATCTATGGAGCGATGCTGCTGCACCCGCTGAGTTCTCCAGCATTTGTGTGTACCTCAGCAATGCAGTAGTTTGGTCTATGCTTGGTCTCGCTGATGTTCAAGAGACATCAAGAGCACTGAATACAGTAAATAAGGTTAGAGATGGTGCATGTGCAGCTCTGTCTCCTCTAGGAGGGATGCTGGAATTTCTGGATGGATGTGAGGGAGGTGGCATAGGGTCAGGTGTTAAATCCCCTGCAGTTGAAGAGGATACAACTGCATCACAGTATGGTATGGCAACTGCTCTGTCTCCGACCGGAAGGCATTGCAGAGGGTGGTGAAAATTGCCCAACGCATCACCGGTTCCTCGCTCCCCTCCATTGAGTCTGTCCAAAGCAAGCGCTGTCTGCGGAGGGCGCTCAGCATCGCCAAGGACTGCTCTCACCCCAACCATGGACTGTTTACCCTCCTACCATCCGGGAGGCGCTACAGGTCTCTCCGTTGCCGAACCAGCAGGTCGAGGAACAGCTTCTTTCCGGCGGCTGTCACTCTACTCAACAACGTACCTCGGTGACTGCCAATCACCACCACCCCCCCGGACACTTATTATTTTTTTATTCAAATCGTTTGCTATGTCGCTCTTCAAGGGAGATGCTAAATGCATTTCGTTGTCTCTGTACTGTACACTGACAATGACAATTAAATTGAATCTGAATCTGAATCTGATAGTACCTGGGGTGGGGGTGGTTTGGGTGGAAAACGATAATAAACCAAGGAGTTGCTGTAGGAATGGCCTCTGCTGAAGGTGGGAGGAGGTGGGAATGGGAAGATATTACTGGTAGTGGGATCACATTGAAGGTGGCAGAAATGTCAGCGAATGATGTGCTGCATGAGGAATTTGGTGGGGTGAAAGGTAAGTACCAGGGGAATTCTATCCTTGCTCTGTCTGGTGGGAGGTTGGGGGGTGAGAGCCGAGCTACAGGATATAGAGGAGACATGGGTGAGGGATTTATCCATGACAGTAGGAGTAAAACATTTACTAAAGAATGCGGTTATGTTGAACGTCCTAGAGTGGAAAGCCTCATTTTGGGTGTGGATGTGATGGAGACAGAGAAATTGAGAGTAGGTGTATTTGCAAGATGCAGGGTGGGAGAAGGTGTAGTCCATGTAATTGTGGGTGTTGGTGGGTTTCTACTACACATCAACCAATAGTCTGTCCCCATGTAATGGAGACAGAAAGATCCATCCTCTCTTCCTGCTTTCCTCCCTCAGCTACAATCAGAAGCGTTTGACCTAAAGCATTAGATATCCATGTCCTATGGTTATGCTGCCTGACCGACTGAGTTACTCCTGCACTTTACCGGAAAGAAGCTGTTCCTCGACCTGCTGGTTCGGCAACGGAGAGACCTGTAGCGCCTCCCGGATGGTAGGAGGGTAAATTAGCTGAAAATTAAATTGAGATAATTGAGTCATATTTTGGTTAGTAAAATGCGACCGAAAAGATTACCACGTACAACAAACATTTAGATGCAAGAACCTAGTACACTGAAACAAATGTCCTCATGATATTAATTGGAGGGAGAGCAAATTGTGAGGAGAACACAAAGTGTCTGCTGGATGTGTAGGAAAGAACTGCAGATGCTGTTTTAAATCGAAGGTAGACACAAAATGCTGGAGAAACTCAACAAGTCAGGCAGCATCTCTGGAGAGAAGGAATAGGAGATGTTTCGGGTCGAGACCCTTCTTCAGACAAAGTGGCTGCAAATGGATATGATCAAAAATTTGACAGATCGAGTAAAAGGTATGAAAATCAGATTATCCACTGTTATAAAAAGAATATAGCTTAACTGGAGAAAGACCACAGGAAAAAGTGAGGTAAGAGCATGAAAAACAGGAGAAGGAATTGGCAACGTGGTCATTCAATAAAATCATGACTAAACCAATCTTTGCATTTGATCAATGTTTCCTTCATGTTTTCCCATAGCCTTTAACTCCACTGTTGATAAAACATTTGTTAAATTTGAACTTGGTGAATGATTTAGTCATGGCAGCTTTTTAGTTTAGTTTTTAATCTTAGAGAAACAGCGTGGAAACAGGCCCTTCAGCCCACGGAATCCATGCTGACCAGCGATCACTATGCACTAGTTCTTTCCAACATATGAGAGACAATTCACAGAAACAATTAACCTACAAACCTGCATGTCTTTGGAGTGTGCGAGGAAACAAAGCACCCAGAGGAAATCCATGTGGTCACAGGGTGAATGTAGAAATTCCATATGGACATCACCCGTAGTCAGATCGAACCCGGGTCTCTGGTGTTGTGAAGCAGCTACCCTAGTAGGGAATTCCAAAGATTCATGGTCCTCTGAAAAAACAAAATTTTATCTCGTCCCTGTCTTAAATGGGCACTTCCTTATTCTGAAACTCCATATGATATTTTAAGATTCTTCCACAAGGAAAATAATCTCTCAAAATTGTAGTATCAAATTCCCTCATATTTCCATAAGAACACATCTCATTCTTCTTCACTCCAATAAATAACCTGATATACTGTACCTTTAAGTGCAGCATCACAGAAATTAACATAACACGGTTTACTGTATTACAGTAAATTGAAGTTTCAAAGGTTTCAAATATCTTTTATTGTCACGTGTACCAATTAAAGTACAGCGATATGCGAATTGCCATACAGCCAAACTAAAAGAAACAACAAAACATACAACTACATAAAAGTTAATATAAACATCCACCACAGCGGATACCCCACATTCCTCACTGTGACGGAAGGCAAGTTTCTTCCTCTTTATTCTCCCGAGGTCAGGGCAGTCGAACCATACGTTGGGGCGATCGATGCTCCTGCAGCCGGCTGTCAAAGCTCCCGCGTCGTGACGATCGAAGCTCCCTGGTTGGGGTGGTCGAAGCTCCTGTGGCTTGGAGCTCCCAAAGTCGGTCTATAATCAGAGACCGCAAGCTCCACGATGTTAGAGTCTGCAGGCTCCCGCGGCGGTTGGAGTTCAGAGGTCAACCCCCAAAGGGATCGCGGGCACCACGATGGTAAGTCCTGCAGGCTACTGCGGTTGGAGCTCCTGAATCTGGTCTCCAGCAAAGGCCGCCAACTCCTCGATGTTAAGTAGCCATTTTTAGTGCAAGTTGTTTAATAAAATTATTTTAAAAATCTCCAAATATCTAGTAAGTAAATTTGTTCTCTTTCAGTTGATATTCAGTTTTTTGTTATTGGTTTTCTAATGCTGCCTTTAAGATTCAAATTCCTAAATATGTAACATAAACTTAGTTAAATATGGAAAGATTGTTGCATGTTGAATCAAGTCATTTAAGCATGAATGAAGAACAAAACAATCCCAGTATCTTTCCCTTAAAATGCATGTGGAGAAAATGTATGTGCAATGATTATGGCAATTCAAGTACATTTACTTCTTGTAAATGAGTAATTGTGTATTTGCTGTATTGGTTTATTATTATTGGTGATTTTTCTATAAACATTTCCCAGCTTATTCATTTTCTTCCTATTGTCTTCATTATCTTTATTGCATAAATTAATGCTCGTTGACTCTCTGTTATCCTTTAATGGCCTTGAATATAAACCAAGCTTTCTGTAAACAGCTTTCTATTTCAAACTGCATCTAGTTCACTGTGTATCTTTCTTCCTTCACAACACGAAATATTGGCGAGTCTTATTATTGCCGCAAATAATTTTAATGCACAAACTTTTTCTTCTGCATTACTAAAACGATCTTTGTCTTTAGTAGAGTGTTAGTTAGAGGAGAATAAATTACCAACGAATATAGAAAGCATGGTTAAAATCTTTGCTTAGGTAATGCCTTGGCAATGATACATTTATCAATGTCTTCTTATGTTATTAATACAATTTGACCCGATATGACAATATTAAAATAGTGTAATAAATTCTTATTCAGGTATGCTTCCTACCCTGACTGATCTACTAACTGGACCATGGTAATGGAACAACATTCCAATATAATGTTTCAATAGAGAAATTGATTGTTGAATAAGCAGTTAAATATGTCATATTGCTATCCATTAAGCTGCTAGAAGTTTTAAAATGATATATTATGACTTTTACTTATTTACAATTTGCTTACAGAATAGTTTATCAATACAAAGCTGCCATGAAAGATAAAGGAATTATTAAACATGACCAATATTCTGATCAAAATTCTGAGTTTCTATCCTCAAATTTATTTCCTTGAATTAGTATTGAATCCTTATCTTAACTTTATATTTCAAGCTAAAATAATATATCTTACTCATTCCATTCAAATAGATGCTGTAATAAACATTTACAAAGCTAAAGGTGTCTACCTTTTAACCTTAGATTAAGATGATCTATATACCTACTAAGAGGAGGAACTGACTCATCAAGTTAACGAGGATCAAACATAACCGTGATGTGCAGGAAGAAATTGCAGATGGTGGTTTAAATTGAAGATAGACATAAAAATCTGGAGTAATTCTAGTGGGTCAGACAGCATTCTGGGGAAAAGGAATAGGTGACGTTTTGGATAAAGACCCTTCTTCAGACTGAAGGAGGGTCTCAACCAGAAACGTTACCTATTCTTTTTATCCAGAGATGCTGTCTGACCCACTGAATTCCTCCATCGTTACCTATTCTTTTTATCCAGAGATGCTGTCTGACCCACTGAATTCCTCCATCTGTTTGTGCCTATAACCATATGATGTTTTGGATTAAATTATATAGAAAATATTATGCTTCACTGAATAGCACCTTAATAAAAATAATTGTTTTTCAAAATGCTGAGTTAAAATGTATTCGAAAAAATTAAAGTTTTAGACATATTTTGCCAGCTCTACATAACACTAATTTTAGATGCATTGGTATTATAGCCTAGATATCCATTTCTAAGCAGTAGCGCATTGACTTCAGTGCAATGGATACTAACCATGGAATATAGCATACTGGTACTACCATGTGTGCATTTAACACAAATGATAAATAATGCATTTCTATATTTATGCTGTAACGTGGGGTTTGATGTTCTTTTAGCTTTGCGTCAATCTAAGCTGGAAGAACATAAATCTGGAGTCCCTTGTAAGCTAATTCCACAATGGGGCAGAATGAGGTAGTGCCAAAAGAATAATGTTCTTCATTTGTCATGAAGTATAAATCAAATGTGGTGTCAAATTAACAAAATATAACTGAGACCATAACTGATTTTACCAAATTGTTAACATGCTCTGTGCCTGTCTATAGTAGGGAAGAAAGCTTTCTAAAGTATGCTTAGCTATCAGAAATTTGCTTCTCCCTCATCTCGACATTGAATATTTATCGGTGCTTCACACTGCAAGTTTAGTTTCTCATTGACATTAAACTCAAATATAAATTGAGAATCAGGCTCTGATCTAAATTCTGGGAGTATTGAGTCATCTTTAAGTGTCAACTAACTTGTCAAACACCTACTCTAGTGGTTATAAGAACATTAAATTTTAAAATACTGCAAAAGTCTCTAGAGAGGGTAACATATAGTATATTCAATGCAATCCACTACCCAATGCACGATATGATTTGAAGCAAGTTATCATAAATAATAATGTGCAAATAGAAGAACATGACAACAGAAAAGTTGGGATAATTACATAAAAATTCATATATATATTTCAAATTTCTCAAATACTTTTGTTATGTTTTAGTAAACAAATTTTTCTCTAAAAATATATAATTCCTTTAAAGTGATTTTGTACAATGCATAAGATATCTCAGGGTATCTTCTTTTAATTTCTCAATGCTTAGCTTGCAGGCATGTTCTTGTAACAATAACCCAAACAATATATATTAATTTGTTTTCAAAATGATTATAAAACTATATCTGATGATAAATGTTAAAAACTGTTAAAAACAAATAAACATTTTATATAAAAAATGATATATAATACTTTCTTTGCTGGTAAATTCTGACAAGGAAAGATATTGATACACAGACTGAAGTCTAGTCAACAATTCTTTGATCCAAATTAAGAACAGCTAAAGAAAATATATATTCTTCTTAGCACCTTCATTTTCCAGAGCAGTAATTTTCATTTGTGTTCTCCCACATTATTTGAAGGTAATACAAAATCAATTTAAGGGCTGTATCCCTTATTCGCTCCTGAGACAGACAAAAAGAGGAGAGAGAGAGAGAGAGAGGGAGGGAGGGAATGAAAAAAAAATAGTGAGAGAGAATGAGAAAGAGAAAAAAAGAGAAAAAGAAAGAAAGAGAGAGTGAGAGAGGGTGAGAGTGGAAGAGAGAGAGAGAGAGAGAGAGATCGTTCAAAACACAAAATACTTGAGTTAGTAGTATGCAGGCTATGTCTGTGGTTAGACACATGGAGTTAATGTTTCATGCCAAAGATCCTGGAATTGAAAAGTTTGTTCCAAGGAGGATGGGGAAAGAATGCATAGGGCAAAGAAAGGATTATGCTTGGATTACTGTGGAATTCAATGTTAATGAAGCAGCTGGTTGAAGGTCATCATGTATGTATACACTGTAAATGGAATGATTGTAAACATGTATTGTCTTTCTGCTGAATGGTGAGCATGCAACAAAAGCTTTTCACTGTTCCTCTGTACACGTGACAATAAACTAAACTGAACTGAAAATGTTGTGAAATTGGGGTCAGAGATGGGGATCAAAGCACCATGTATCCACCTTTATATTTCAAAAGCCATCTCTGTATGAATGAGGAAAGATTAAAGCTTTGGCTGCCACAATTAATGGATGTTCAGAGTTAATAACCTCAAAGCAAACACAAACCTCCTACTCTACTAGAAAATGGTGATACTTGCCCTCTGCTTGCTTTAGATACATGGACTACCTATGGCAAGCACCTCCAAGTTCTGGAGAGCTGTCACCGATGCCGTCTCTGACAACTCCATTGGCAGGATTAGTGACCAACATCAGTGTCATTGGCTAAACTGTCATCCCAAACATCCAGACTCCAATTGCACTAAACAAATCCTGTAGGGCTGATCACATAATTTGTATACCTGGTACTACACTCAGAAAACAGGTATCCTAATCTGAGGTTCAACGGCACAACACTTTTAATTGGACAAAGGAACTGCTTCAAACCTTCTTTGAAAACTGCAACAACTCATGTGACACCCTTCTGACCATTCCTTGGCTTTGTGAGCAAGTTTGCGGATGACACGGAGATAGGTGAAAGAGCAGATAATGTAGAGGAAGCAGGGAGTTGGCAGAAGGACTAGGGCAGGTTGGAAGTGGGCAAAGATGAGGCAGATGAAGTACAGTGTAGCAAAGTATACGTCATGCACTTTGTTATTAGGAATAAAGGCGTAGACGGTTTTCTAAATGGGGAGATGATTCAGAAATTGAATGTGTAAAGGAACTTGGGAGTGCTGGTGCAGGATTCCCAAAAGGTTAGTTTGCAGGTTGAATTGGTAGTAAGGAAGACCTGTGTTATTTCGTTTCGAGAGGACTAGAATATAAAAACAGGGTTGTTCTGCTGAGGCTTTATAAGGCACGGGGCACGGGGCAGACTGCACTTGGAGTATTATGAGCAGTTTTGGGCACCATATTTGAGGAGGGATGTGTTGGAGTTGGAGAGTGGCCTGAGGAGGTTTATGACAATGATCCCTGGGATGATTGGGTTAATAAATGATGAGTTTTTAACAGCTCAGGGCCTGCACTCGCTGGAGTTTAGAAGGATGAGGTTCTCATTGAACCTTGGCGGCCAAATAATTGGGTATTTTTAAAGTGGGGAATGACAGTTTCGTGATTAGTAAGGATGCTTCTGCTCCCCTGCTAATTCTGCTCATATGGCTTATGAATCTATGAAGTTATCTGAATATGTACCGACACCAAAATGTTGTCTGTCCATTTCCCTTCACAGTTGCTGCCTGACCTACAGAGTTCCTCCAATAGTTTGTTATTTACTCAAGATTCCAGCATCTGTAGTCCCTTGTGTCTACATATGAATCCCTGCCCACGTCTCTTTACAAAAAAATGAGACATCGCGTGCCTCCCGTTAGGAGAGTCTGCAGGTCCCATAGTGGCCTAATTCACCAGCTATAACAGAATAGGAAGGGAAGCAAGAGGCAATCCTGGCTGACTCATTTAATTGAACTTTTTAAGGAGATGATGATGTGTGCCAATTAAAATGCTGCATGTATGACTGGTCCAAAAGTTGCATTGGTGATGGCTAAGATCTGTTTTTGTGATTTTAAACCTGTGACGGTGTTGTACCACAAAGATTGGTGCTGGGATTTTTGCTGTTTGTTCTATGCTGGATATGAATGTTGGAGGTATGATTAGTAAGTTCATTTATGACACGAAGATTGGCGGTGTTGTGGATAATGAGGAGGATAGTTATATGGCTACAGAACAATATTAATGAACAGTTAAAATGGGCAGAGAAAAGGTAGATGGAGGTTCAACCTGAAAAACCTGAGTTGTTACATTTGGGAGCACCAGTATGGCTAAGATATACACAATGAATGGTAAAAACGAGGAAGTATTGAGGAACAGAAAAATCTAGGTGTACTTGTCCCAGAATCTCTGAATGCAGCAGAGCTAGATAAGGTGGTTAAAAGGTATATAGGACCTATTACCTGGAGCATAGATTATATGTGCTGTGCAGTTATGGCAAAAACTACAGTATTAGTGAGGCCATAGCTAAGAAAGGAATTCTGGTTACACACTTTAGAAAGGATGTGATTTTATAGGAGCGGATGCAGAGGAGATTATGCTTGGGGAGGGGTGCAGCTATGAGGAGAGACTATATTGGCTGAGTTTGTTTTCAATGGAGCAGAGAATGGTTAAGTGTAACCTGATTGAGATATCCATATGTACGAGAGACATATAGATTTACATAGACAGTGTGAAACTTCTCCTTAGCAGATAACTCTGAGTTATTCCAGTTTTTTGTGTCTATCTTCGGTTTAAACCAGCATCTGCAGTTCCTTCTTGCATGCTACAGCTTAAGGCCGGGAATATGGGATTTAGGAAGGATTTCTTGAAGATTTTATTTCACTCAAAGGACATTAAGACATGGAACGTTGTTTGAAGGGATGATCGAGGCAGGTATTCTGGCAATGTTTAACAAGAAGTTAGATAAACACTTGAAATGTCATGGCATAGAATGAATCAGGCCAAGTGTCAGTATATATGGCTGGCATGGACACAGTGGGCCAAAGGACCTGCTTCCATGACCCTGTGGCTCTAACTAATTTAGGTTATTAAAAGAACAAACCACCTCTCATTTTCTTGACACCATTGCGCTTTTGCAATTCAATGTTCCAGCAACAGTATTGTTAAACCCCAGTAACACTTGCTTGAAGTCTCCAAACTCTTGATCACTTTTTTAATTACCTATTTTGTCTTTTAAATCCTCCAAACTCTTATATTCCATTCCCATTTTAAATCCATGAATATGAAACTGCTACTTTCCCTTATGTGGAAAAGTTGCATTCTCTTATTCAATGTGTTCAATTCATTGAAATCTGCTAACTAATAAATAACTGTAGATGTAGGAATCATAGAAACATAGAAACATAGAAAATAGGTGCAGGAGTAGGCCATTCGGCCCTTCGAGCCTGCACTGCCATTCAATATGATCATGGCTGATCATCCAACTCAGTATCCTGTACCTGCCTTCTCTCCATATCCCCTGACCCCTTTATCCACAAGGGCCACATCTAACTCTCTCTTAAATATAGCCAATGAACTGGCCCCAACTACCTTCTGTGGCAGAGAGTTCCAGAGATTCACCACTCTCTGTGTGAAAAATGTTTTTCTCATCTCGGTCCTAAAGGATTTCCCCTTTATCCTTAAACTGTGACCCCTTGTCCTGGACTTCCCCAACATCGGGAACAATCTTCCTGCATCTAGCCTGTCCAACCCCTTAAGAATTTTGTAAGTTTCTATAAGATTCCCCCTCAATCTTCTAAATTCTAGCGAGTACAAGCCGAGTCGATCCAGTCTTTCTTCATATGAAAGTCCTGGTCGTAAATGGTTGAAAAATATGTTTTTCCAGGTAACAATGGACACTACAATTATAGATTTATTATGGCTTGCATTATTCTGATGGCTAAATAATAGTTTAAATACAAATACTCCAATTTATTTAACGTACAAATCATTTAAATTATACATATGAGAATCATTAATCTAAATCATGATTAGTTTCATCAACAGAATATTATTAGATTAAAGAAAGACATAAAATGCTGGAGTAACTCAGCAGGTCAGGCAGTATCTCCGGAGATAAAGAATATGTGGCGTTTCGGGTCTGAAGGTGCGTCTCGACCCGAAATGTCATGTGTTCCTTTTCTCTAGAGGTGATGTCTGACCCGCTGAGTTACTTTAGCATTTTGTGTCTATCTTCGGTGTAAACCAGCATCCGCAGTTCCATCCTACAGATATTATTAAACCATCTGGATCCATCATTTTAGGTTAAAACTACAGCAGCTGGAAGTGGACAATGGTATGGCAAAAAGGCAGAAGAGACGGGGAGTTTCAGTTTAACACAAGTGTTAAGATTTTGAGCTAATCCTGAACTCAATCAAAGGTGAAAAATTAGCCCAAATCCAGTAAAACAGTCTCATACTGATTTCAGTTGACAATACAAGTCCTGCCCTACGTGCAATAAAATAAAATGCTGGAAAAATCAGCAGGTTAGGCAGCATTTGTGGAAAGAGAAATTGAGTTAATGTATCAGGTCATAGAACCTGTGTCCAAACATCTACCTATCTATCTATCTATCTTCTATTATAATATAAAAGTCTGTCGCTGCCGGCTGGCTGTGTGTGTTTCTGCCTGACTTGTGGGTGCCAGCCTTTGATTCGTTGCTACGCCAACGTCAGACCCAGAGACGCCGAGTTTTTTTCCATTTCGGTAGATTTCACTTTTCATTCCAAATATCCACTCCTCATTAGATTTTGTCGTGTTTATCTACACATTTTTAATAAAATCCTTCTTCACCCCCCCCCCCCCCCCACACTCACTCATTTTGTCGCATCCTGCTGGCCAGCGACCATAACGGCTACTGGCGCCCGCATTTTGCCTCAAAAATGCCATTTATAAACAGCCGCACTGCTGATTCCTGAGCCGCTTGAGTTGGAGGACCACGTCTCCCGTGGGGGCTATGGGTAGGCAACGGCTGCGTTGGGGAAGCAGACCCGTCTGCACTTGGTCTAGTATATTACTAAAACTCTCATCTTGTTTGATCTTGAAATTATGTCAACATGATATACAATAGTGCTACAATTTTTGGCCCACCTTACTCACCATTGTCCTGGGGTGTGCTGTGGCAGATTTCGTGATATATTTTACAAGTTATTCACTTTTTATTCACAAGAACCACTTTTACAAAAATCATTTTTCCACTTGTACTGCCCATTAGCAGCGTATGACGTCACAATTACATCACAATGGGATCCCGATACTCATTTACATAAAAATCACGATTTAAAAAAAACTCTGTTTTATTCAAATTCTTGGGGGGGGGGGGGTCATTAAAAACACACCTCAATTTCCATTGTGGGGGGCAGGATAGGGGAGGGGATCTTTTTTTTAATTTTTTATTGTGATTTTCATTGTGGGAAGTGGGATAAAGGGGAGGTGAGGAGTAGGGGAGCAGGGGGCTACAGGGAGAGGAGGGGTGTAGGGAGGGGAGATGGTGCGGAAAGCGTGGGAGGTAAGGAGGGAGAGTGGCGGAGGAAGGGGGGTTGAGGGACAGGAGGGGTGAGTGGGGGAGGTAGGGAGTGGGGGATAGAGGGAGAGGAAATTAGTGGGGGTGGTGAGGAGGGAGAGTGGGGGAGTGGGATAGGGGGAGGTGAGGAGTGGGGAGTAATTTAAACATAATTAGGCCAATCAGCCCATTGAGCCCACTGCACCTTTCAATCATGGCTGATCTATCTTGCCCTCACAACCCCATTCTCCTGCATTCTCCCCTAACCCTTGACATTCTTACCTATCAAGAAACTGTCAATCTCCATCTTAAAAATACCCAACAGGTGACGTTTTGGGCCAAGACCCTTCGCGACCTGAAATGTCACCTATTCCTTTTCTCCAGAGGTGCTGCCTGACTCGCTGAGTTACTCCAGCCTTTTGTGTCTGTTTTCGGTCTAAACAAGCATCTGCAATTCATTCCTATCCAGCATTTTAATAATTGTGTAGCGGCACCTAGTGGTGGGTCTGGGAAGTCAGAACCCTTGTCATTGGTCGGCACTGTCACATGACTGTGGGGATTCGTTCGCGGGTTTTTAGTTAGTTATTAGCGCTCCTCCCCATCGACAGGAGCTGTGTCCGTTAGCTAGACTAGGTACGCGGTTTTACGAGTTTCTGGTTTTTTTTTTGTCAATAAAAAACCTGTCTGGTCTCACTACAGTGGTCACCCTGATCATCCAAACGTTTTTTGAGTCTGAAAATGAACATCGCTGAAAACCTCAATGCCAACCCCGCCCAGCAGAATGCAGTTTCCCTTAAACTGCCCATTTTCACGGCAGTCCAGCCTCATATGCGGTTTCAACACATCGAGGCCCAATTTCAAATCCTCCAGATCGTTGCGGATTCCACCCGGTATTTCTACGTGGTTGGCGTGCTCAATCAGGAAACCGCCACCCGTTTGCTTCCTTACCTCCTGAATCCGCCTGCTGATAACAAATATGAGGGTCTCAAGGCGCTGCTGCTGCATACTTTCGGGCTCAGCCGCCGCGATCATGCAGCTCGGCTCCTGCACATGGACGGCCTCGGTGACCGTAAGCTGTCAGTGCTGATGAGCTAGATGCTGTTGCTCATGGACGGTCACCAGCCTTATCTCCTGTACGAGCAGGCTTTCCTGGAGTAGATGCCCAATGACATCTGCCTGCTCCTCGCCGTTGTGACTTCACCGACCCCCTGCAACTTGCCGAGCGGGCGGATCAACTGTGGCTCGCCAAGCAGCAGGACGGTGCTTCCATTAGCCGGGTGTCCGTGGCTTCCCAATGGCCTCGACGGTACGTTCCACTATCGACCGACAGTGCCGCATCGCAACCGACCACCGCAGATCACAGTAAGCACCAGTGGTGTTATTACAACCAATGCTGGAGTGCGGAGGCCTGCCAATGCCCCACTCCCTGCTCTCATCCAGGGAAATGCCTCGGACGATCATCAGTAGAGGCTATCGCGGTCGGCAAGAAACATCGCCTCTACGTCTGGGACCACCATTCCGGGTTCATATTCCTAGTGGACACCTAGGCCGAGCCCAGCATCTTACCACCATCCGGGGTTGATAGCCGTTCCGGTAAGTGAGGCCCCACCCTGACTGCCTTCAACGGAAGCCTCATCCGCACGTATGGCACTCACACCGTTCCCTTCGTTTTCAGCTCCCACCATTACACATGGCCATTTACTATCACAGACATATCCCAGCCATTGCTAGGCGCTGATTTCTTACGGGCATGTTCCCAACTGGTTGACGTCCAGGGCCAGTGCCTCGTTCATCCAGAGTCTCTCCAGCACGCATCACCGCGGCCCGCTGTTTCCTTCGGCCTGCATCTCGGATCAGTGTCTGATGCGGACGGTGCGTATGCTCTGATTCTGGCCGAGTTCTCGGAAATCTTGACCCCTCAGTTTAAATCGGCCACTTGTAAATCTGCAATAGTTAAATATATAAATATCAACTTTTCTTATACTTTTGAGGCAAGCCTTTGAGAAGAATTAATGAGAATGAGTGATCACAGAATTGATTAAAATTAGTTCAATAATGACTATAAGGATGAATCAAAGCAGCAAAAGAGAATTTATTTAAAGTAGTTTACATTTGCTATCAATGTGTACAGATACAACATAATCAGTTGCATTCATGAAAAGCTTTTGCTGATAAACAATAACAGGAGTAAATGCACGGTTGCCTTCATCAGAGGCTGTCTTGAATAGACAACAGTATTTTATTGCCATCTACAGGAGGAATCTACAGTTCATGTTATAGATGCCATTCGTTTTCATGCCTAATTCACAAACAGATATACCAGAAATGTTGAGTTATATTTATACAACTATTTTTAAATCTGTGATTAGTCTTATGGCAAAACTATTGTATTCTGCAACTTATTTTGCAGTTTTTATTCTTGAAATTTAGAAGTGTTGTTAATGACACCCAAACAGGTGCCTGTAGTTAACAGGTGGACAAAAATGCTGGCGAAACTTAGCGGGTGCAGCAGCATCTATGGAGCGAAGGAAATAGGCAAAGTTTCGGGCCAAAACCCTGTAGTTAACAGTTCATTTTCTGGACTCTGGACTAGTTATTTGCAATAACTACATATCGTTAGCAAGCCTAAAGTACAGAAAGGAACTGTTAGAAAAATCAGCACATAATGCATTAATTGTTTGGAACTATATTCTTTCATGTTTCATTATAGAAATTCAGGTTAGTATTTAAAGATGAGAGGTAAGAGCTCAAAACAAATTAACAATTGTAATTATATAACAAACAACTTATACATTTGCAAAATGTGTGCAAAAGGACTTTCTTGAGCATTAAGATCCCTATAATATTTTGTTAATTTGGTCCAGAGAAACAGAAGAATCTGGTGGAAAACAAAACTCATTTACATCAATATAAGGAGGAGGGTGGGGGGGTGGGGTGGGGGGGGGGGGGGGCTTCTTTTAAGAACAACAATTAAAAGTGGTGTTATGTAAAAAATCAAGATTAAAGCAGACCCACCTTATTATGATTATCCAAAACAAAAGATGCTGAGAAATGCATAACAACTTCTGTCTATGGATCATTTATGTAAATCATAAAAATAAATTTCAGTTAGAGAATGCAAAATTCTAGGTCACTTCTAAATTAAAAAAAATGGAAAGTATTAAGATACAAAAATCAACATTTTCCCATTCCTAAACTCTGCATTGTGTAACATTGAAATAAATGAGGAAATTAGTAATCGTTTTGCTTTGTAATTCTTTATATCATTGCACTTAAAATTCATCGCATTTTTAAGTTCAACTTGAATGGAAGCAAAATCAGTAAAACAATGGTACTTCTATACCAAATACAAAATAGGTGCACAAATATTTCGCAAGTACTTCACCATCTCCTTCATTTTCAAAGTCGTTGCAAAAATTAAATTCCTGTATTTGGAAAGTAAATATACTTAGAATAGGAAATTTGTGCATGACAAGCAAAACACCCCTTTGATCATGTATTAGTCTAGCTGCCTTTCTAATAATTAGGGAATCGCTGTCCACATTGAAGCCTGATCCAACCTAGCAACATTACACTTCAACTAAAATATACCTTCCAAATGCAAACACGAAACCAATCATACAGGGTGTTCAATATGGTCTTGGATAATGCCAATAAAATATTTCTGAAAGAAAACTTCGGATAATTTCCCTTCCAAACCACGTCACAGTTGAGCAATGAAAGGCAAATTATATCACAGGATATGGAAGTTTCAATAAACCCCATTATTAAAGACTTTATATCATTTCAATAAAATCATTGTGCAAGCCGTCTATTTCCTTAAAGATGTTCTAAAATTAAACATCTGTCTTTTATTGAAAGGGAATAGAAGAAAATGTTTGGACGATAATTCACATTAAGGGTTAAAGTAATTTTAATTTCATCCATCCATGTTACGCCTAAAGCAAGCCAATTTTTAAGATTTGTTTACAATCTTACAAACAATACTTCATATTTATCTCACTAAATTACACAAATAAAAACTGATCGAGTGCGCACTAAACATGCTGCGCTCGAAAGAAAATTTCCCTTTGTTGACATTGACATGACTGCTCATCCAAATTCATTCAATTTACAATTTACATGAATACTAGGAATATGTTTTGTTTAAATGAAGATGTAATGAAACAATTTCTTCAAATCTGAAAGTAATAATGACGATTTATTACAAACCCCCAAGTTAGAAAGGAAAGATGTGAAGGACTGATCATGTAATTAATGCTTCAGCAATGTTATAATGAAAAAGCAAACAATTTACAACTTCTATTTCTTCTGAGGCAACAGGAAACTTATTATAATTAAATTTATTATAATTTTGTGGTTTGCTTTACAGATCTTTCAAATAAACATTGAAATCAAATCTTTAATATACTTTTAAGAGGAAATCATGCTATGAAATTTGACCATGTTCACATGAAATTGCCCTTCCCACAACTTGAATGCAAAGGTTCACATATTAAAGCAATAGAGAAAGGAATTTCAGATTACTTAATATTGCGCAGCATGTACTGGCTCACTCAGCTGAACTAAACATCTTTATCCAGTGAGAATAATAATACATTATTGGAGGGTAAATAATAAGGAAAATCTTTCACAGGTGAAGGCCCCACTAATGCTTGTTGGTTACCTAACAATGGAGCATGTACTTTCTTACAAAATGGCTGCTGGAGGCTCTGGATAATGTATTGCATCTACAAGTGAAAGCATCTTGCTACGTTTCTAGAATGCCTTTGACAGTCAGTAATGCCCCATCTCCTGGCTCAATGGCATTCAGGAAACATTCAAGAACACTCAAGCACAACAAAATAATGAAAATACCAGTATGAAATTCATATTCCAAACTGACTCCACTATCTTTAAGAGCTCTATCCAACTCTTTCTTGAAAGCATACAGAGAATTGGCTTCCTTCTGAGGCAGAGAATTCCACAGATTCTCAACCCTCTGGGTGAAAACGTTTATCCTCATCTCCGTTCTAAATGGCTTACCCCTTATTCTTAAAATGTGGCCCCTGGTTCTGGACTCCCCCAACATTGGGAACATATTCCCTGCATCTAGAGTGTCCATATACTTATAATAATCTTATATGATTCAATAAGATCCCCTCTCATCCGTCTAAATCCGTATACAAGCCCAGCCGCTCAATTCAATCAACATATGACAGTTCCGCCATCCCAGGAATTAACCTTGTGATCGTACGTCTGTGCTCCCTTAATAGCAAGAATGTCCTTCCTCAAATTTCGAGATCAATCCTGCACACAATACTCCAGGTGTGGTCTCACTAGGGCCCTGTACAACAGCGGAAGGACCTATTTTCTCCTATACTAAACTCCTCTTGTCATGAAGGCCAACATGCCATTTGTTTTCTTCACTGCCTGCTGTACCTGCATGCTTACTTTCAGTGACTGATGAACAAGGACCCCCAGATCTCGTTGTACTTCCCCTTTTCCCAACGTATAACCATATAACTATACAAACAATTACAGCATGGAAACAGGCCACCTCGGCCCTTTTAGTCCGTGCCGAACACTTACTCTCACCTCGTCCCATCTACCTGCACTCAGATCATAACCCTCCATTCCTTTTCTGTCCATGTACCTATCCAATTTATTTTTAAATGATAAAATCGAACCTGCCTTCACCACTTCCACTGGAAGCTCATTCCACACAGCTACCACTCTCTGAGTAAAGAAGTTCCCCCTCATGTTACCCCTAAACTTCTGTCCCTTAATTCTCAAATCACGTCCTCTTGTTTGAATCTTCCCTACTCTCATTGGAAAAAGCTTATCCACATCAACTCTGCCTATCCCTCTCATAATTTTAAAGACCTCTATCAAGTCCCCCCTTAACCTTCTGCGCTCCAGAGAATAAAGACCTAACTTGTTCAACCTTTCTCTCTAACGTAGGTGCTGAAACCCAGGCAACATTCCAGTAAATCTCCTCTGTACTCTCTCTATTTTGTTGACATCTTTCCTATAATTTGGCAACCAAAATTGTACACCATACTCCAGAATTGGCCTCACCAATGCCTTGTACAATGTTAACATTACATCCCAACTTCTATACTCAATGCTTTGATTTGTAAAGACCAGCACACCAAAAGCTTTCTTTACCACCCTATCTACATGAGATTCCACCTTCAGGGAACAATGCACAGCTATTCCTAGATCCCTCGGTTCAACTGCATTCCTCAATTCACTACCATTTACCATGTACGTCCTATTTTACTTCGGAGTCACATGAGTGACTACGTGAAGAAGGGCCTTCCGTCTGCGTGCGCGTCATTACGTCTGAAAGCTACGCACAACGACCGACTGGCAGGGGCGCTGCGTCCTCCCAGCGGTTAGGTTTAAAAAACGGCAGGTAACTTTTTAAAACTACTCTGCGGTCTTTTGCGGGTTCAGAAAATATTTGTATTTTCAGGAGTGGACCCAGCATGTCGAAAGTGAAGAGACGGTTGTGGGGAAGTCGGCTACCGAAGACCGCGGTAATCCGGGTAGCGGGCGACTGTCTGTTTCACCGACATTGCCGCCGGCAGCAGAGCCAGCAGGAGCAGACCTGGTGCACGAGCAAAGCACCATGGCAGTCCCGGCGGGACGCAAGGCCACACACAAGTCTGCCAGGCCCATTGACTCAGTTGAGTCATGGGAGGAGGGATTCCCTCCATCATCGGGAAGCGTCCGTGGGCGACTTTCCCATATGTAGCAACTTATGGAGAAGTTGCTCCATAATGATCTGCTCCGTAGGAGGGAGCAGTATCAGCTCGGGTCTCTACAGCAGGCTGTGCCAGCAGCCTCATACATGGGGCACCAAAATGTCTTCTCCGGAGAAGGGGGAAGTGCATTGGGACAACAGTATCCTGATACGGGAGCACAGTGGGGGAGCATTCCCAGGGATGCGGAGCGGAAGTACCGCTACAATCATCCAGGTTAGCTATAACAACGCCATTGGTTGCACCCCTGGATGAAAACCTGGCCAGTAACATAAATTACTTGGCAGCTCACCAGTTGAAAGAACTGGCCATGGAGGAAACCATGAACAGGTACCCCCCTCCTGCAAACTGTGCCTCCCGCAACATTCAAGCTGTGAACCATACCATCTGGGGACAGATTAGACCAACAGTCAGGACACAGGAGATGAAACTCCAGAAAGTCCTCAAATTAGTGACTTCTGGCATCATGTCGATCGCAAGAGGAGTAGATGGAGGACTACTCAGCGACAGAGAACAAGACACCATGGCATTACTCTGTAATGCCCATTTTGAAATTAATTGCCTGCGTAAAAACGCAATAAGACCGGCAATTAATTCAAAATTTGCTGTGCTATGTAACGCCAGCAACGTCCAGCCAGCCAACTTTCTATTTGGCGAAGATCTGCCAAGGCAGGTACGGGATCTGGACGATGAGGGAAAGACCGTCCGCTTCATAACTAAAGGCCAAACCACACAAAAGGGTTAATCGCTACGGATGCACCCTTATAGCTCCAGGGAATACACGCCTAGGGGCCCCAGCACTGGTGGAAGACCTACACAAGAGGCATCAAGGTATTTTTTAGGGGTAGGCCCCAGCTGGCCCACAGCGGGGATGTGCAAAGGGCAACCACCAGCTCAACCCTCCAAGCCTCGCGAGCGGAAACCAGCGCCATACCGCCAGTAACATCGGAGGTAAGTCAACCTAGTCCTTGGGGAACACCTTAGATAGGCCTCACATACCAGTGGGAGGAAGGTTGAAATATTTATTGAATGAATGGTGTTGGGTCACAACGGATCCGTTTATACTGCACAGTATACAAGGTCAAAATTGAGTTCAATTTGGATTCATTACCACCCACACAACATTCACCAAATCGCACATATGTTTTCTCACAACAAGAAACGTTGGATATACAAGCAGAAATTCAAACATTATCTGACCAAACGTAATTGAGAGGTCACATCCGGAACCTCACCAATTTATATCCAATATTTTCTCAAAAGAGAAAAAAAATGGAGGGGTGTTGTATCATACTAGATCTTACGGAACTCAATACATATGTGCAATATAAACACTTCAAAATGGATAACTTTGGCACAGCAATGCAGTTGGTTTCCAAAAATGGTTGTATGGCATGCGTCAACCTTAAAGATGCATACTATTTGGTGTCTATTCACAAAGAGCACAGGAGATATTCGAAGTTTAACTGGATAGGTCAGTTATGGCAATACAAGGTACTGCCAAATGGGCTGACTTCAGCCCCCAGACTATTCACAAAACTACTGAAACCTATTCTGGGTTTACTGCGATCTCAGAATCACATAGTCATGGCATATTTGGATGACATTTTCATATTTGGGGTCACCAAAGAATTGGCAGAATCATCAGTTATAGCAACAAAAACCATGTTTGAAAGACTTGGTTTCCTCATCCACCCAGTTAAATCAAAATTGACACCTACCAAGGTTATTGATTACCTGGGGTTCACAATTAACACATTTCACACGTTAGTGACTTTGCCCAGGGGAAAACAACTAGATCTAACAAAAGCCTGCAATGACCTTATAGTCAAATATAAGCCATCTATCAGGCAAACAGCGAGTGTGATTGGAAAATTAGTGGCTGCATTTCCAGCAGTACGCTACGGGCCTTTGCATTATCAAAATTTACAATGAGCAAAGGAATGAGCACTCAGATCCCACGCTGGTCAATACGGCAGACCAATGCGATTGCCAGCTGAGGCCATTATTGAATTACAATGGTGGATGACGAACATACGTCATAGCTCAAGGGAAATCTTGCTGGTTACCCCATCAGTGGTCCTACAAACCGATGCAAGCGGTTTAGGATGGGGAGCAACTGACAACTGTCACCAGCTGCGGGGGTAGATGGAATGAGCAGGAGTCTGCAATTCTTCAACAACATGGGATCAATTACCTAGAATTGTTGGGGGCACACTATGGGCTCAAGGCTTTTTGCAGCACCATGCAACATGTGCATGTTCAACTTCAGGTTGATAACACTACAGCGGTGGCATATGTTAATCACATGGGTGGTGTTAAATCTGTATCTTGTGACAGATTGACAAATCTTATCTGGCACTGGTGTATCGAGAGAGATATTTGGGTCACAGCTGTCTATCTACCAGGAAGATACAACATGGTGGCAGATGCCAGGTCACGGATATTTAATGACAACAAGTAATGGATGTTGAATCGTGCAGTTTTTAACGAAATAACCACACGATTTGGCATCCCAGATATTGATCTGTTTGCATCCAGATTAAACCATCAGTTACCCAAATATGTGTCCTGGGAGCTGGACCCAGGGGCAGTGGCAGTAGATGCTTTCTCCATCAATTGGGGAGAATTTTCATGTATGCATGTCCTCCATTTTGCCTCATCAGCCGATGCTTGACAAAAATCAATCAAGACAAAGCCACAGGCATATTGGTAGTGCCGGGTTGGCCTACACAAGCCTGGTTCCCGAGAATCTTGGGAATAATAACCCAGCCATTAATGGCTGTACCCAAGAGCAGGGAATTACTAGTGCACCCAGTGACGGGGAGCAACCATCCACTACATGACCAAATCAATTTATTGGTTTGCAGATTCTGAGAAGGCCATATCAGGGGCTCGGACTGTCCAAACGGACTGTGGATGTGATTACAGCGGCGTGGAGGGACAGTACTCAAAAACAGTACGTCTTTCACATAAAGAAGTGGGAAATGTTCTGCAAAGCCACCAACATTTCATATGATACAGCTCGGATCACAGATATACTAGAGTTCCTATCCACCCTGTACTATGATCATAAATTAGGCTATAGTGCAATAAATGGTGCCTGAAGTGCGCTATCCTCCTATTTAATGCTGGAGGCAGGGCACGGGTTGATAGGAACGCACGCTCTCTTAACCAGATTTAGAAGGGTATATTCAATTCTACACCACCAAGGCCTAGGTACACACGGACATCTGGGATGTGAGCGTGGTGCTTACACTACTTCGACAGTGGGCACCACCTATGTCCTTACCTTTATCTAAGCTCACCCTGAAGGTGGTCATGCTAATGGCGCTGGTAACAACACAAAGAGTCCAGACTCTGCACAAGTTGCGACTTGACTACATGACCACCAATGTCAACAATATAACTTTTGTCATCAAGGACTTGATAAAACAGAGCAGGCCAGGAGTGCCAGGGATCAAGATAGAGTTCTTGGCATATCCCGAGGACCAAGGTTGTATGTGGTAACACACTTACATCATTATCTAAGAGTCACGAGGGACCTCCGAGGCTCTGAGCAATCGGTCCTGATCAGTCACAAAAAAACCTCACCATAAGGTATCGACTCAAACCATCTCCAGATGGTTAAAGGATGTAATGGCAAAAGCAGGAGTGAACATTGACATTTTTAAATCTCACTCCACCAGGGCTGCATCTACATCGGCAGCAAGAACTATGGACGTGCCCCTCGACGACATCCTAGCGGCTGCAGGATGGCCAAATGAACGAATGTTCCACCGGTTTTACAACAAACCTATAACCGGACCGAGGTATTTGCACGTACCATTTTAAGTTCTGTTTCATAGTTACCCCCCAGGATGGGAGGCATTACTATTTTTTTTTAAATCCTTTTTACTTTAAAGCATCAGTGTCATTACTTAACTACGTTATGTCTGAATGCTTTAAGGACTACACTCATCCATGGTCAATCTATTCAGTGTGTGATGCCTGGATTCGTAACCGGCGTGACATCACAGAGCTTTGAAATCTTCACACAGTCACTCACGTGACTCCGAAGTAAAATAGTAAGATTAAACGAAAACTTACCAGTTTGAAGTTTGATCAAGATTTTATGAGGAGTTACGATGAGCGATTACGTGCCCACCGCTCCCTCCCTCATATTATCAAGGTCATATGGAAGTTCTAGTTTCTTCACAATCTTACTATTCTCAGGTCTTTTTTATCTGTGATTTTACACCACTGCTTTGAAGATTGATGCGCACGCAGACGGACAGCCCATTTTCAAGTAATCGCTCATCGTAACTGCTCATAAAATCAAGATCAAACTTCAAACTGGTAAGTTCTCATTTAATCTTACCATTTTGATTTGTCCTGCCAAGATGTAGCACCTCACACTTATCAGCATTAAACTCCATCTGCCATCTTTCAGCCCACTCTTCCAAATGGCCTAAATCTCTCTGTAGACTTTGAAAATCTACTGCATTATCCACAACACCACCTATCTTATATTAATCTTCTGCATACTTACTAATCCAATTTACCACACCATCATCCAGATCATTGATGTATATGACAAACAACAGTGGACCCAACACAGATCCCTGAGGCACCCCACTAGTCATCGGCCTTCAACCTGACAAACAGCCATCCACCATTACTCTCTGGTATCTCCCATTCAGCCACTGTTGAATCCATCTTGCTACTGCACCATTAATACCCAACAATTGAACCTTCTTAACCAACCTTCCATGAGGAACCTTGTCAAAGGCCTTACTGAAGTCCATATAGACAACATCCACCACTTTACCCTCATCAATTTCCATAGTAACCGCTTCAAAAAATTCAAGAAGATTAGTCAAACATGACCTCCCAGGCACAAATCCATGTTGACTGTTCCTAATCAGACCCTGTTTATCCAGATGATTATATATATTATCTCTAAATATCCTTTCCATTAATTTGCCCACCACTGACGTCAAACTAACAGGTCTATAATTGCTAGGTTTACTCTTAGAACCCTTTTTAAACAATGGAACAACATGCGTAGTACGCCAATCCTCCGGCACCATTCCCGTTTCTAATAACATTTGAAATATTTCTGTCATAGCCCCTGCTATTTCTACACTAACTTCCCTCAATGTCCTAGGGAATATCCTGTCAGGACCTGGAGACATCCACTTTTATATTTTTCAAAAGTGTCAGTACTTCCTCTTCTTTGATCCTCATAGTTTCCATAGCTACTCTACTTGTTTCCCTTATCTCACATAATTCAATATCCTTCTCCTTGGTGAATACCGAAGAAAAGAAATTGTTCAATACCTCCCCCATCTCTTTTGGCTCTGCAGATAGCTGTCCACTCTGACTCTCTAATGGACCAATTTTATCCCTCATTATCCTTTTGCAATTAATATAGCTGTAGAAACCCTTTGGATTTACTTTCACCTTACTTGCCAAAGCAACCTCATATCTTCTTTTAGCTTTTCTAATTTCATTCTTAAGATTATTTTTACATTCTTTATTCTCCTCAAGCACCCCATTTACTCCACGCTGCCTATAATTATTGTAGATCTCTCTCTTTTTCCAAACCAAGTGTCCAATTTCCCTTGAAAACCATGGCTCTTTCCAATTATTACTCTTTCCTTTCAACCAAACAGGGACATAAAGACTCTGTACTCTTCAAATGTCACCTTTAAATGTCCTCCATTTCTCTTCTACATCCTTCCCATAAAACAAAATGTCCCAATTCACTCCTTTTAAATCCTTTCGCATCTCCTCAAAGTTAGCCTTTCTCCAATCAAATTCTCAACCCTTGGTCCAGTTCTGACCTTTTCCATAATTATATTGCAACTAATGGTATTGTGATCACTGGACCCAAAATGCTCCCCAACACATACCTCCGCCACCTGACCTGTCTCATTTCCTAACAGGAGGTCCAGCACTGCCCCTTCTCTAGTAGGTACCTCTATGTATTGCTGCAAAAAAACTATCCTGCACACATTTTACAAACTCCAAACCATCCAGCCCTTTTACAGAATGTGTTTCCCAGTCTATGTATGGAAAATTGAAATCTCCCACAATCACTTCCTTGTGCTTACTAATATCTGCTATTTCCTTACATATTTGTTTTTCCAATTCTCGCTCCCCATTAGGCGGTCTATAATACACCCCTATAAGTGTTGTTACACCTTTCCCATTTCTCAGTTCCAACCAAATAGCCTCCCCAGACGAGCCCTCTAATCTATCCTGCCAACGCACTGCTGTGATATTTTCCCTGACAAGCAATGCAACACCTTCACCTCTTGCCCCTCCAATTCTATCACACCTGAAACAACGAAATCCTGGAATATTTAGTTTCCAATCACAGCCATCCTGCAACCATGTTTCACTAATGCCTGGATACTTTTAGTTTCCAATCAAAGCTCATCCACCTTTCAACATTGCTTTCATTAAAATCGCCACATTTAACAGCATACTTCCAGGTGTCGTAATCCAGGCTCTAAGCTCCCATCCACCTTTCTGAACATTGCTCCTAGCATTTAAAATATACTTTCTCTATTTGAGTCCCCCCCAAACCATTCTAGTTTAAATTCTCCCCAGTAGCCTTTGCAAATCTCCCCGCCAGGGTATTGGTCCCCCTCGGGTTCAAGTGCAACCCGTCCTTTTTGTACAGGTCACACCTTCCCCAAAAGAGGTCCCAATGATCCAGAAACTTGAATCCCTGCCCTCTGCACCAGTCCCTCAGCCACGCATTTATCCTCCACCTCACTCCATTCCTACTCTCACTGTCACATGGCACAGGCAGTAATCCTGAGATTGTTACTTTCGAGATCCTTCTCCTTAACTCTCTTCCTAACTCCCTAAATTCTCCTTTCAGGACCTGTTCTCTTTTTCTACCTATGTCATTGGCACCTATATGTACCACAACCTCAGGCTCCTCTCCCTCCCATTTCAGGATATCTTGGACTCGTTCAGACACATCTCAGACCCTGGCACCAGGGAGGCAAACTACCATCCGGGTCTCCTGACTGCGTCCACAGAATCACCTATCTGACCCCCTAACTATAGAGTCCCCTATTACTATTGCCCTCCTCTTCTTTTCCCTACCCTTCTGATCAACAGGGCCGGTCTCTGTGCTGGAAGACCAGCCGCTGTCACAACCCAAGGGCAAAACAGGAGTACTTATTTACAAGGTGTACAGCCACTGGGGTACTCCCTAGACCCTGCCCCTGCCCCTTGCCCCTCCTAACCATGACCCACTTGTCTGCCTCCCGTGGTCTTGGAGTGACCACCTCTCTATAACCCCTCTCTATGACCTCCTCACTCTCACTGACCAGACAGAGGTCATCGAGCTGCTGCTCCAGGTTCCTAATACGGTCCCTTAGGAGCCCCATCTCGACACACCTGGCGCAGGTGTGGACGGCTGGAAGTCTATGAGACTCCATGACTTCCCACATCTGACATCTAGAACAGTAAACTGCCCTGGCCCTCAAACTCCCCCCTTACCCAGGATACAATACAAACTGCTGGTAGAAATCAGCAGGGATCTGACCCAATCAGCTGCTTCCTCTAGTCCGCTTCCACCAATCAGCGGCTTCCTCAAGCCCAATTACTTTGACGTATGATGGAACGTTGCAAAGTGGGCGCTCCTGGGCCTCTGGGCCTCTGTGGAACAAAGCCCCGCGCTCAACTTGACACCATTCAAATAATAATCTGCCTTCCTGTTTTTGCCACCAAAGTGGATAACCTCACAATTATCCACATTTGGTCCAACTTTGGTCTTAACTATTTTTTCCCTCTTCACATACCTAAAGAAGCTTTGACTCTCCTCCTTTATATTCTTGGCTAGCTTACCTTCGTACCTCATCTTTTCTCCACGTATTGTCTTTTTTGTTATCTTCTGTTGCTCTTTAAAAGTTGTCCAATCCTCTGGCTTCCTACTCATCTTTGCTATGTTATACTTCTCCTTTATTTTTATACTGTCCCTGACTTCCCTTGTCATCCACGGACGCCCCTTGGAATCTTTCTTCCTCTTTGGAATGAACTGATGCTGCACCTTCTGTATTATACCCAGAAATACCTGTCATTGTTGTTCCACTGTCATCCCTGCTGGGGTATCTTTGCAGTCAACTTTGGCCTGCTCCTCCCTCATGGCTCCATAGTCCCCTTTGTTGAACTGCAATACTGATACTTCAGATTCTCCCATCTCCCTCTCAAATTGTAGACTTGAAATAACTGAATTAGATCAAAGTAAGAGAAAGCTAACTTGTCCTCACTCTTCCGTGGACAGAGTGTGTCTGCTTTTTTATTGATTTTGATGGGCCCAATGGGTATGCATGTGCTGGGATGTCTGAGAGTCTCTTCTGTCCCAATGGAGTCTATGAGAAGTCCGCCCACACATGATGAGAGTGATGGTCTGGATTTCAGCCTGTGCTCAGGAGTCCCAAGCTGCTGCTAAAAGCCTGTCAGATTTTAACATGAAAAGGAGATACAATGAGATACAGATCTAATACAATCTTCTTGATAAACCACAACACCAAAGACATTTATTTTCACCGCTCACTAACCATGTTAGAAATAAATGTTATCTCATCTTTTATTTGAAGGCATTCTCAAAAATCACCTGACTTTACACTCTGCTTTCCAAGAGACTGGATGTTTTACAACTGTACATTAAACAAATCATTCTTTTTTTTTAAACCGCGGGACAGTTTAATCCCTGGAGTAAAATAAAAATCTTCTTCTAACGCCGTCAACGCCGACAACGGGACGGATCTCACTTAGGGGACAAAACATAAGGTAAGTCATGTATTTTACATGTAAACTTGCTTCTTAGGATTAATTTAATCAAAATTTCATCAGCGAAAATGTAATTAAGGCACCATATGAACCGGCAGTGTTTTTCCTGCCGATATGGGGTTTAAATTCACCGCTACCGCAATGTTCCAAACGATCGTGTTCCACAAAATCTCACTGACAAGATGATTTAAATGGCCATTAATTTAACGGAATTAAACACTAAATTCCTTCCATTTTGCCTATAAATTCATGACAATGATTTAAAAATCATGTTATATTGCGAATTCTTGTGTGAATGTTATTAGGATACTTAGGCTATTTAAAAATGTTAACCTTTTCTTAAGAAATGGATAGATGTTTAGATCTAGTAATTGAATTTTGTAATCAGCTACAATTAGGTAATTAACTAATTATATGCTTTAATTTCAGGTCATCCAAGTAAGATTGTTTCATATTTCTTTCAGAATGCTTCAATCTATAATAACTGAAATTTTCATTCAGTTCTCTTAATTTTTAAGAAAGTTATAGGCTTTTGACTGTCCTCGATCACAGCTTTTGAGAAGTCAATGGAAAAGCAAAAGGTGCTAATTTCAGAGTATGAAAATGGCCATAACTTTTTTAATACTGAAGATATGAAAGTGAATTAGCTGTCAAATTAAACGTATTTTTAATTGCAGACGATTTTTAAAATCTCAAAATTTTGTAACATTGCTATAAACAGTTAATTGAAGAAGGAGGATGCAACAACATCCCCATCCTCGTGGATGATAAAGACAAGGCCAAAGCATTTGTACCTCTGCTTGGTCAAATGATCTCTCTCAGCTTTCTCCTGAGTTCCCCACCATCACAGAATTTAATCTTCAGCCAATTTCATTCAAGGGATCAAATAGGAATCGGCAAGTGCCAAAGTAATAAAGAAAAACTGGTTAGCATTCAAAAAATATGCCATATGAAAAAATCATCATTCCTACAAAACTTAATTAGTCACTGGATCAATTTCATGTAGTTCAAGCAATTTGCATTGAAGTGTGATGTCAAATATGTAAATTATGAACATCAAACTCTTTAAAATTGTTTGCTGTTGAAAATGTGAGTGAAGTAATTGAGTAGCACACTGCATTGACTTAACTGGATGTGCACTAAAGGCCGTGGAGATGGAATATAAGCCCAGAACCACATGTAGCAAGTTTAAGCATTAAGAAATGAGCATCTGAATAAAACAAACACATATTAACACTTGTCAAAGAATGTAGTTCTGAGGTGGCATGTAACAACATGACACAGATACTTGGAAACAAATATCATTTTGATCTCGTGGGAAAATAAATTATTTTTCACAGTTATCTTTTATAGGATTTTCAAAAAAAGATGAGAGGAAATCATAGTGGCTGAGCAGTAAACTAAAGGCAAAACTGTTCACGTCAAAGTAAATTGTGGCAGTGCTGAATGAAAGATAGCTGGAAACCTCCAGAAAGTGGCAGTTTGATCACAGTACTTCAGATGGAGCACGAGCTATTAAAACCATTGGGAAACCATGAGAAGTGATTGGGACTTCAATAAAAATTCATGAAGGTTGATTTACAATTAAGCATCAAAAATATAAAACAGAATATTGATAAGTAGGAAGTTCCTGATTTTGATCCAATTATGGCAAAGGAATATACATATATATTAGGATGGTGTCCTACTTGGAAGGGAATTTGGTGGTATTTATGTTCTCATTCTTCGGATTCCCTTATCATTCTAGTTAGTGGCATCATAGGCTTGGAGCTGCTGTTGAAGAAGCCATGCTGAACTGATTTAATGCATCATGTCAGATGGTAGATACTGGAAGTACTGTGCAGCATGGGCAGAGTTGGAGGCATCTAGTCAAAGAAATCTCAGTACAGTGATATGCTCCTTGATAAAAAGGTAAAGATTGTGTGCTTGCCCATAAAATGTTACTTATAAAAATAAATGTTATTTGGAAAATATAGTTATAATCGGGTAAAGAAGCAAGGAAAGATCTTTCCATTATAAAGTTGCTAACTTGCTAACAGGATGCCCCAAAGTGCTGCATAGCTAATAGAGTAATTTTGAAATTTCATCATTGTTGCCTTGTAGGAAAAAAGTTTAAAGTAAGGATTAAGCTACCCAGATCCCAAAACAACTAAACGCCACTGAGATGAGAAGCTTTCTAGAGATGGTCATGTGCAGCTTTATCCAAGGTTTTGCCTTTATTTCCAGTGAGAAATCAAACATGGTTAAAGAGTTTGTAGGGCTGGAAGAGATCACATAAAGACCATAAAGGGATTTAAACATGAGGATGAGAATCTGAAAATGGGAGTGATGGATGATTTAGAGAAAGCCACGAATTGTGTGAACTAAAGTTTAATGAGGGTGAAGGATGGGAGGTTGCTCAAGAGAGCCTTGGAATGCACTTGGTATTTCCAGAAATTGAAGCTCTGAAAGTAACATCTGCTCAAGCTGTAGTACATTTACTGGATAAGATCTTTGTATCCAAGGAATTCCAAAAGCTGTCAGTTGATAAAATGCATTATTTAACTGAGCAGGATTCCAACAAGTATATCCTAAATTTTATCATTCAAGATGACAGCATATTGATGTCAATGGAGTGATAGAAAGATTCTATGAGGTATCCAAAAAAATGACTGTGATTAGACTCAAGTTAGAAGGAAAACATGCATTGTGGAAATTTATGAAGAATTACTGTGTCCAAACCTAGGGGTACAGATGAAGCACATATTAAAGCATTACCTAAACAAGAAGTTCCTCTTTTACTATTGACCAAAATAAACTACAGTAGAATGCCACAATGGATACAGATGGATTTCTCTATATATTTGAGCCAGCCTTGTTAGGTCACCAAAAACCCATCTATTACAAGTCACATCACAACCCTCAAAAGACATTTGTTCTTTTCCCTCCATGGATACATTTTGTTCCAAATGGCTTTGACATTATGGCATCAAAGCATATTATAAAGTGACAAGTTACCACAGTCGCATCTTATAAATGTGTAGTACTTAGTATATTCAGACGCTTCCCAACTTATGTAAGGGTTACATCATGCGTAAGTTAGAGGTTACGAAAATCGTAAACAGAAATGCTATTGTACAAGTGTAAGTTTACTATTCGACATAGAAACCACTAGGGAGTTCGGATGCGGATACCACGTGGGGGGGTCCATGAAAACTGTTGATTGTTTTTTATAAATGACTGCATGAGACGGCAATAGCGCACTGCTACTGAGACCGCAGAGACACGCAACTCATAAATAAAGCAGTGAGCGTAAACAGTTGCTTACATAAGTTTGAGTTTACGTAAGTTACCTATCACGTAGGTCGGGGAGTGCCTGTACATTTAATTAAAACATTAGTTTATATAATATCAATAACATAAAAAATGACTTAAGAAATGGAATCCATGTGATCAACGGTCTTCGATTTGCTCTATGTCTCTTTTTACATTATTACATATTGAACCAGAATTTCCTGTCAAAGGCCACCCATCTATGTTCACTGCTGACGTATGAAAATAGTCTAAACTTACCTATCGAGTGCAGGCCTGGTTCACAATGGTAATATCCTGGACAGCGGCAGAACCTTGTGAATATAAATGCTGTCATCTGGGGGAATTAGGAAGCCGTAAGAAACCCCACCCACAAAACAACTGAAAATAAGGTTGACAGCCTTACAAAACCAATGTGCCTAATGTAGCCAATGGTGAAAACTTCCAACACTTCTGAATGTGGTTAACTATAAAAACTATAAAAATCAATTAAACAGTTTTAAAAACAATTAAAATATAATGCAAAACAGAAGCAAAAATACTGAGAGAACCCTGAAAGAATACTTAAAAACTTTAAACTAAAATCAATTTGAAATCATGTATAACTGATATTTATCTCTCTATTTTCACAAATTTTCTATTTGGACCAACTGGGAGAACCTGGAAAAGGGGAAACTCAACTGACATCTGCAAATGGAAGGATCTCGGCTAAGTTTTGTCATCAGAGCCACTTATGATGTTCTATCAACACCCCAGAACCTGAAGCAGTGGTTCAGAGAAGATACCGTTTGCTCTCTTTGCCAAGCACCTTCATCACTAAGGCACATTTTAACAGGATGCTCTATGATGCTCGGGAACCAAGGGTGTTACACATGGCAGCATAACCAAGTTCTCAGACAGCTGGCATCAATCCTGGAACAGAGGTGTAAGATCACAAATGCTTCCCCACAAACATCGGCCGGAAATGTCCACTTCACAACATTTGTACCAGCAGGCCAACCTCCAGAGCACCAGATAACATCAAAGGATGCAAGCATTCTGCAGCCCGCTCGGGATTGGAAAATGGAAGTGGTCTTAGAAAAAAAGCTTGTGTTTCCCCCAGACATTGTGGCTACAACACTACGGCCAGACATGGTCCTGTGGTCCACATCAGCCAGGTTGGCATACGTTGTGGAATTGACAGTTTCATTGGAAGATGGTGTTGAAGAAGCTTATGAGAGGAAAAAGACCAAGTACTCTGAACTGGCAACTGAAGCTTCCCAGAATGGCTGGAAGACCAAGATTTTCCCTGTCAAGTGGGATGCAGGGGATTTGTTGCTACATCTACGACCAGGCTATTAAAGAAAATGGGGCTGAGGGGTCGCTCCTTCCAACAAGCAATCAAATCATTAGCAAATTCTGCAGAAAAAAGCAGCAATTGGATATGGATCAAAAGGAGAGATGACAGTTGGGCTGCAAGATGAAGACAGGGGGGTATGGAATTGAGGGGTGTAACTGGGATGCCAGGTTTTACCGTTGAGCCCTCTGGAGATGGTGTGGGCTTATCAATGAAACATCAAAGAAGGAGCGTGCCCACCTGATGACCCCAATGACATACGTACCCGACCTTTCGGCACCACTCCTACTGCAAGGGTCGAGAGTGCCGACTGTTTCCGGGATTGTAATATCAAGTCCTATGGTTACTATTCGTACTTAGCCGAAATTTATATCAAGCCAATCCACTGCATATGCACAGTAAGGGTGCCGACTATTTCAGGGCTTTTAAATATAGATTAAGTGCTATTAGCTCTACTGTTTCGTAAAAGCTGAAATTATATATATGAAGCTCCAAATGGGCTGGATATGCACATTAAGCAATGAACACTGTAGAAAGGCTTTTAAATAGATTCAGATTAGATTGCAATTAGTTTAATGTTATGTACACCACAGCGTAATAAAATTATATTCACATGATGCTCACAGAGTAAACAGTAGACGTTGTGATAGTACCTGCCTCAACTATCCCCTCCGGCAGATTCCATATACCCTACAAATACATCAATAAAAGCAACAAATGCAAAAAAGCAGAATGATGAAAGATTGAAGTGCAATATGAAGTTTTACACTGCAAGTACAACAACAAAATAACTGAAGATTTATGACTAATAGTACATGACAGCATCTCTGGGAAGGTGTGTGAAAGAAGTGATTGTTTCAGAAGTCTGATAGCAGTGGGGAAGATGCTGTTCTTGTATGAAAATTGGAGCTTTCAAGCTTCTGTATCTTCAAAAGGGAAAGGGAAAACACTAGTTTATATAATATCAATACCATAACAAAGGACTTTAGAAATGAAACCCAAGTGATCAAATGAATGTTAATTTGCTCTATGCCTAAAAGGGACAGAAAAAGGAAACACGTATCCTTGACAATACTTCCAGCTTTCCTGATGTGACACATCATGGATTATATGGAAAGAAATAAAGAGCCTGTGATGGTCTAGGCTGCGTTCACCACTCTTTACAGGTTCAGGCAATCAAGAACAGAACAGCTGCCATACCAGGCTGAGATCATCCTATCGCACAACTGTAGAAAATTAAGGGAATCATGTGGGACATGCCACATCTTCTAAGATGAGTAAGAAAATAAATACGTGATGCATTTTCTTGATTAGTGTGAAGGGACTAGATTTGATTGCTGGTGATATAGATGGCTAGGAACGTGAAGATGTTGACCATCTCTTCAACACCTCTGTTGATGAGGACATGATTGTGTTCACTCTCTCTCTTCTCCTAATCTGAGGAAAGAAATTCTTGCCATAGAGGGAGTACAGAGAAGGTTCACCAGACTGATTCCTGGGATGTCAGGACTTTCATATGAAGAAAGACTGGATAGACTCGGCTTGTACACGCTAGAATTTAGAAGATTGAGGGGGGTCTTATAGAAATTTACAAAATTCTTAAGGGGTTGGACAGGCTAGATGCAGGAAGATTATTCCCGATGTTGGGGAAGTCCAGAACTAGGGGTCACAGTTTTAGGATCGAGATGAGAAAATCATTTTTTACACAGAGAGTGGTGAATCTGTGGAATTCTCTGCCACAGAAGGTAGTTGAGGCCAGTTCATTGGCTATATTTAAGAGGGAGTTAGATGTGGCCCTTGTGGCTAAAGGGATCAGGGGGTATGGATAGAAGGCAGGGATGGAATACTGAGTTGGATGATCAGCCATGATCATATCGAATGGCGGTGCAGGCTCGAAGGGCCGAATGGCCTACTCTTGCACCTATTTTCTATGTTTCTATGTTTCTATGTTTCTTTCGGTCTACAACCAATTCTTCCGTCTTACTGGGGAAGGTTACTGCCGTGTCACCATGACTCAATCTCTTTTCTATACTTTGTCTCATCATTATTGTTGAACTGGGTGTAAACATTGGTCGTATCAGCAAACTCAAAGATCGAGTTGACGTTGTACTTGTCCACAGAGTGGGTATAAGAGACGGAGCACACAACCCTGAGGGGCACCAGCGCTGAGGGTCAATGTTAAGGAAGTGTTGAATCAAATTCTAGCTGACTGAGACCTGCCAGTCAGGAATTGAGTTGCAGTAAAGTCAATACTTAACATGCCAACCAAAGCAACAATCACCAAGAAGAGTAGAATTTGAATTGTTCAGTCAAAACAATATAATGCTAACCAGAGGAAATTATAAACAAACAATGTTCCATTTCCCAAGCAAACCACAGTAAAAGACAAAATCACGGAATCACAGAATGTTTACAGTGCAAAGAAATGACATTAGGGTTATTGCCCGTAACAGGTCCACATGAGAGGAATCCCAATTACCCAGTCTTTCCCCATAACCCTATTTTGTTGACTCTTGGATACTTATCCAGCTTGAATTTACTATGCCTGGCAGTCAGTCCAGACTTTAACCCTCATTGTGTAACAAAATTACTTCTCGTGTCATTTTGATTCTTTTGCCAAGTATCTTCACTGTGTCACCCAATTCTTGGGCGTCTTTGGACACCGGTCACTGAAAGTTGGCTTACAGGTACAACAGGCAGTGAAGAAAGCTAATGGAATGTTGGCCTTCATAACAAGAGGATTTCAGTATAGGAGTAAAGAGCTTCTTCTGCAATTGTATAGGGTTCTGGTGAGACATCTGGAGTATTGTGTACAGTTTTGGTCTCCTAATTTGAGGAAGGACATCCTTGTGATTGAAGCCGTGCAGCGTAGGTTCACGAGATTGATCCCTGGGATGGCGGGACTGTCATATGAGGAAAGATTGAAAAGACTAAGCTTGTACTCACTCAAGTTTAGAAGGATGAGGGGGGTCTTATAGAAACATTATAAAAGGACTGGACAAGCTAGATGCAGGAAAAATGTTCCCAATGTTGGGTGAGTCCAGAACCAGGGGCCATTGTCTTAGAATAAAGTCTATTAAGACTGAGGTGAGAAAAAACTTTTTCACCCAGAGAGTTGTGAATTTATGGAATTCCCCTGTTCCTTGATCTTTCTGCCAAATTGAACAATTTATCTTGATCTACACTCTTTACAACCTTCAGATCTCTTCTCTGTCCCAACAATGAAAAATGCCGGCTTCTGCAGTCTATTCATATAACAAAGAACATATATCTCTAAAATATTTTGGTAAATCTCTTCTACATCTTCTTCAAGGCTTTACACTTTTCTTAAAGTATTGTGCCTAGAGCTGATAATATTACCATTATGATAATGGTTAAACTATTTGGTTAATGGTTAAACTATTTTTTGTAAATGTTTATCATAACATAGTTGCACGTGAATTCCATGTCTCTAATTATAAAGTGCAGATACCATGTGCCTTTCTCACTGATGTGCCACTTCATTGAACCATGTCATATCCCCCAGATGTCTCCGTTCCAGTACCCCTTTTAGAATAGTGCCCTCTAGGCTGGTGCCAAGTTTGGCACAGAAGATATGTTCTCAGGAACAAGATCCCTAATGGGAACTATGCAAACAGGCCATTTATAACATTATATATGGAGAGGTGCTATAGTGACAAAGCTGCCATGCCAGGAAAATGATGTGAATGCCTGCCTTCTTCTCTGCTGTGGGCTGTGGTTTTGGGATTGGAGTGAATCCAGCAATCAAGCGCCCCAGACTATCTGTGAACAGGCTGCAATGAGGATTGCTTTTGGACAGAGCGGGGCAAAAATTACAGCTGCTCAGTGCCAACATTTGAGCTCAGAGGTGAACCTCGGTGGGCAAAGGAGATTGCAGGCCATTGGCGTGAAGATGGCCTGCCCAGCTCCAATGGTCTCTCCTGTTGGAACCAATGTCAGTCCCCAGCGATGGCCCAGACTCACCGGACTGGTTAGAATGCAGGCATAAGGAGAGTCAATGAAGGACAGGGACCTGTGCCAGGTTCCTAGTAGCCAGCTTCCTGACACAGAGGCATACAGCCTGAGTGATTAGAAAAAATGTGTCTGTGTTTGTTTGGATTGGAGGAACAAGGGCATTATAGCAAAACTGTGAGTTAGCAGTATGTGGGTGAGCAGTGTAGTTTATATTGCCTTTCTCATTCTTCTTTCTAACGTGCAACTGTTCGCATTTTATAACATTAAAATTAATCTGGCCACTGCTTGCAAAGGCAACGATTCTCCAAAATTCTCTACTCAGCAGATTGAAGGCTAGATCAATAGAATTATTTAAAAAGATCATGTAAAACACTGCATAAGTATGAGTTCATTTTTTAAACCTGTTATTAAATTTAAAATTTCCATGGACACCATCACAAATATTGTGAAAGTACATACATTTAGTCAAAAGGGAACGTGGATCCACAGAAATAAGCTATTTGATTCATTAAATGCTAAATATTCCAATTATTCTCATTCTGTGCACTTCTTTCCCAATCAAGTCTCTATACAATTTGCATTGTAAGATTTTGCTTCACATCATAGTTCAATATCTTAAAGGTATGTTTTCTGATTATCTCCTCTCTCAGTGACAGAAACAATTCTCCATGCTCTAACCAAATCCTCTCATTTGTTGGGAACAACCCCATCATCTCCAATCTCTATAACTGTATTCCTCGCCCATGCAAATATTCTGGTGAATCGTTTCTGTACCCTCTCCAAAGCCTTCACACTTTGCCAAAGGCACTGTGCCTAAAATTGGAAACAGTACCCCAGCTGCTGATGAAAATTCATGAACTTGAAACATTTCATTCTCTTTAGCACGTGTCTGATCTGCTGAGCATTTCCAGCATTTCTGTGCGTTACTTCATCTGTCACTCTGGATAGAGACGACTTACTTCTACTCCCATTTTATGTTTCTTGCATGCCCAATGTGGGAACCCCATACTCTCCCACAAATGGGCAGATGGTTTCTGAAGTGGTGGACAGCTGAGTAATTTAGGAGGTGGCCCACTCCTTCTGCTGCTTACTAGGGCCTCTGTGTGTTTTCAATATGAGGTTTTGGGGCTCTCAATACCAAATGTATTTCATGAGGCTGCTATCAGACACATGATTGACATGGACTGCCCAATGCAGCTGATTATATGGCTTTGGGGCCTCAATATGACTGGAGAAATCTTACACTCAGCATCCCAAAGATAGTGGACCTCTGGTCTGCTGGCCTTGAAAATATAAATTCACAGTGAGTCCCTGGAAAAGATGGAGCATTTCCCATATATTAGAAGCTAACTTTCTGCAAAGGCAGTGCTTGGTCAAATGTGGAAAAGGACATTTGAAGATCAAGACCTCAAACCTGGCAGAATGCACTTGGTCCCAATGCAGTTATATTGCTCTAAGACCTCGACAATCTACAGCGACACTAATTAAGGTTTTATAGAAATTTCACACATATATGTACAAATTCTTTCCATTACATTAATTAACAATTTCCCTTTGTTTGATATGTTCCATCACAAGAACACAAGAAAATAGGAGCTGGGCTTGGCCTTCAGGCTCATCCAGTCTTCCCCGCCATTGAACATGATCATGGCTAATCTTTGATTGTTTCAACTTCTCTCGTGTGCTATTTATCCATATCCCTCTCTTCCTTGATCCATTAAATACTGATCCATCTTACTTTACATACTTTAAATGATTCAGCTTCAACCACCTCGTTGGGTAGATCATTCCAGAGATTTTCCACCCTCTGTGAAGAATGATGTACCTCTGTTTTAAAGGACCTGCCCTTTATCTTGTGGTTGTCTCCCATTGTTCAAGACTCTCCCAGTAGTGAAAGTATCCCATTATACAGCATGCAACTCAAGGCTTAGGGAAAGTATCAAAAAAATCATCTGAATTCACTGAAAGAATAATCAAAGCATTCTCAACCTCTTCCACCAGGCCAAGATACTATGTGTAGTACTGATGTTATGGCTTTGTCATAACCTCCTGGCTTTTGTACTTTATATCTCAATTAACAAATGCCAGAATACCATGAGCTGTATTAACTGATTTAATAACTTATCCTCCAAATAGATGTGCACAAACATGTGCATTTTCACCAAATCTGATATATTCAGCAAGTGTTGGCTCTACTTTTACTTCTTACCTTAACAGCATCGCACATTTTAATGCATTGATTTTGGCTGCCATATGGTCACTTTCCAAATAGCATTACCGCTATTTTCATATTTTAATATACTTCCAAGTTTCCCATTGTCTGCAAATTTCAAAATTGTGCTCTGCACTGACAAGTCTATGACATGTATTAAAGACAGGAGTAACCTTTGTATTAAACTCCATGTCCAAGAATTAATACAATCATGCAAGAAATAGTTTCTATGAATGAATGAATGGAGAGCTATCTGCAGTTGAAAAAATAATTTGCTTGTCATCAAGCTCAAGGAGAGTATCGCACCAAGGATCTAGTATTCTCTGAAATGAATCTATCACTTCCCAATATTAATGTAATTCTGTATTAAACTACAAGGAAGCTCTGACTTCCAACAACAGTGACATCATCAAACTAGTTAAACAGCCAATCACATTTTAAACTCCCTCATAAAACAAACAACAAATTAAAAATCCACATTGTTTAATCATCTATTCATATATTTTAATTTAAAAAATAAACAATAATGAGGGATTCCAACAAATTATGTTGGAATAATTGAAATATCATAAACAAACTTTAAAATTATGTTTATAAAATAATTAATTTTAAGCTATTTATTTGGACAGCACTGGAGCATATATAGCTTTTCATTGCCAGAGCAATAATGGGTGGTAATTATGGATTTATGAACTGAAATATTTAATCTTGAATCAACAAAACTTAACTTTTTCAAAGATGTTTACACCAAAAATAAAATGTGAAGGTTTTGCAGATTCAGTAAGTTTAAAAAACATTTCCATCTGCAAGCACTTTGAAAGCACACCCTGTGAAGGGAGAGACTAAAGCTGAGTGCAGAGCCTGGATTGTTATACTTATCTTTGCAAATGTAAAGTCCAGACATTGCTGTCACTTTCAATGTAATGACATGAAAAGCCAAACATTAAAAAACCATTACAACCAGAAATTCTGGGCAAAAATGTGCAAATAGAATTAATATCCAGGTATTGGAATGAATGCAGAAAATGTAGAAGTCAAAAGCTGAGCAATGGACATTTGATAATTTTATAGATCTGGAGGAATCCCTGCAGTCACCTAGAATTCATAGCCCTTTTCATAACATGGATTTTATTTCTCAGAATAGTTAAAATGCAACAAGGTCAAATATTGTTTATGTATTAGATCTCTATTTTCCTATTGGCCTTATGTTTGTTATCATTCTCTCTCTCTGCCAACATGCCTAAATGTCAATTGTACACTTTTGTACAATTCTTTAGTTTGTCAAACTATTTGCACTCCCTATTATCTAATTGGATTAAAGCAGTTCCATTGTTTTGATGCACTTTAATTTCAGCTATTTTTTCACCACCTTCAGATTTTCTGACCAGAGTTCATTCTTTGAAATATACATTTACTTGTACATCTTTTCTGTACATTTCTGAGATGTTAAAAATTGATGTTCACCATCTACATATATTAAAAATTCCCATCAACAAATTAGTTTTCGTACCTGCCATTAGTAAATTTCACAAAGCTGATATTATTTTTCAGCATTTATACTGACATTGCTATTTTGAGAACAAAATTATGAATTTGAAGATATGCAAGGATTAGCTTTTTTTAGTTACAGACCTTACAAACAATAAGGACATTTGAGGGACTGGGGACATAGCCAAAAGGGTGGATTTTAGACAGGATTTCTCCTTGTTTTTCTTCAAATATTACTATGAAATCTTACGCAACTCCTGGTAGAGCAGGCAAAATTTTAGCTTAACTTCTTACAGTGCTGCCCCTCCGCAAAGTTGCACTATCTTAAATTTCTGAAATAGAACTTGAATAAGTGGAAAGACAGTTGAGCACACTAAAGCACATTTTCCATTTATGTAACATTTCTGACACACAAAATAGCCAAGTCATTTCATATGAGTATATTTCTTTAAAGGAAAGGTTGTTTCCAATGTACATCAAAAGATATTAAGCAGAAATTGTGGTATTGTTTATCCAGTAGCCAGAAAATGATCGGTGAAGGGGCTTTGGGGCAAGTTATTAGTTCAGGTTTATGATGAGTAAATCAAGTGAGAATAGCGAAGAGTCTATTGGAAGCATCAAGTCTCCAGGTAGCATAGGCAGGAGATGAGCTAATGAGGGGATGTTGCTGGCACAAAAGCAAGCGGTTTTAGTGATAGACTTGGTTGGATGGTTGGATTCAGCTTCAAACACGTGTGATGGAGAGAAAAAAAAATTAGGGTACAAAGTTTGTAATAATGATTAAGCCTTAGTGTCACCCCCTCCCTGCCCAATATTATGTTGGAGATATTTCTGGTCATACAGATATCAATGTCAATTAAAATGGTATAGAATATGGAGAGTGTCTGGAGAAGTGTTAGTTGGAGGGAAAGCTGATTGTTGTCAGCATTTGTGTGGTATCTGGTGCAATATTTCTGGTTGATAAGGGGAGATAAATAGAAAATTATGCATCCAAGTAAAGAGTCTTGTGGGCACCAGAGGCATTGGTAAAGAAGCCCTTGCTGCTGACACACTGAGAACAGTGGGTATATGCTGTAATTAAACAACCAGCAAATTACATCTCAGAAATTGGTCTTTTTTAAATTGTCTGCTCTTGATATTAACACTAATTACATTTTATATAAGCATGCATGATTTCATTTTTTTAAAAAGAGGAATGACATGCTATGGAGATCAGAAGAGTCTAGAAAATACAAACCATATTTTGAAAGCATCGTGGACTAGAATCAAAGGATTGGGGAAGAAACTGGAGACAGAATACAGACGTTATTTTAGGAATTTCAGAGCCAATTTTATTATTGAAAAGAGGTTAACAGAAGTGACTACAAAATGACCTGGATAATCTTCATTGGTAAGCAGTGCCATCATTTTAAAATGACTCCATGCTTTTTTAGATAACTGATCTCGACCAGGGAGGCGCTTGTGGGTAGCACATATGGTTAACACTATTTTGTCAATGGGGTATTATATCCGGCTAGTACTTAGTCGAATTATACTCGCAATTAATCAGACTATTTGTTACTTTAAAAAAAAATTGGACAAACTCGAGCGCATTTAACAAAAAAATCATCACCTGACATTTTACTCCGTCCCTGAGCGGTGATCTATAGTAACTTCGGCAAAAACTGCAGATCCGAAGCATTCTGGAAGTAGTCCATTCCAAAACCAATTCACGGGTCATCCAAAAACGTTTCCTAAATCCTAAAGATTTCACTAGTTACTGATATCACTCCAAAACGTTCCTTAAGTCCCAAAGATTTCACTAGTTACTAATATTCTAGATATTCTAGTTGATATTACTGATATTCTAGTTTGATGAGTTGACACAAGAATATTAGATTAAATAAGGTGTTGATACGTTGATTGAAGATTGTGTAGTATGATATATCCGTGCGCACCAAAAAGCATCGGAAATATCTCTGGAACAATTCTTGAATAAATATTTAGATATTTACAACTTCTGAGGAAAGACCGACATGTTGGAAATAAATATTATCTGCATCTTGACCGTGTTAAGTAATAATTTGATAAATAAGACCTAGTTTTATACTTCAATGTAGTTGTTGCGCCAAATGCATCATAACTCATTCGAAATCTATAGCGGTTCGCAGTGCATAAAATACCCTAAATCTGCAGATAGCGTTTTGAATCCGATTGCCTTTGGTGAGTCGATGTCCTGGCGCCAGCGCTGTCTCCGTTGCGCAGAAAGGAATACTTCAATCAACTCCTTTAAACAATAAAAATAATAATATGAAACAGCGATTTATTTTACATTCTAGGTGAAGCTGCCTGTTGCATTTTTTACAGCCGAAAAAGAATGACCTAATATATCAGTATCACACGGAGGAAACCCTTTTCTAATTTCCACATTTCCTGCAAACCGACCCAGACACTTTGGAATTCAGTCCACAAGTGAATCGCTTTTAATGATTCACACTTCATATATGCGCCTTATCAATCCAGTGTTTTTTAAGCATTGGAGGACAACTCTATTAATCGTGATCTTAATCGCGTAGAATATAAAGTAATACAATGGCATTCTGCCTTTACATGAAGTTTTTCGATCGCATCAGAAAGTCAGACACTCCAACTAACACTAGCAAAGCCATGTATAACGTTCCTGTAAACGGTGGAGCTACCACCATGTGGGAATGATAAGTTAGCTCTTGGTGGTGGTGAGGGCGCAGAGAATGAGCGGAGTGGAGTAGGGAGGGGAGGGGGTATGAAGAACAGATTGCAAAATCCACACAAAAAAAAATCGATGAAGGGTTAATCTTCGAGAGGTCACGATTTAATACAGCTCTTCAAATATTGTCCTGCCTTCTCCAACATTCACATTCATTCTGTTCCGTTCCTTTAAACTATTACTAAGTCTAAATAATTAAATACAAATGCATCAAATAGATCCGTGCGCAAGCAGTGACGACACCACGCATCGACATTAAAATGATGCAGATTTGTATGTGGAATGGTACTAAACAATCAAATTATCACTGTTCTTATACTTGAGACTGTAGAAGAAGGAAAATTTAAAAAAGATGATTACAATAACGGAATATTTTCACCTGCTTACTTCGTGTACCTACAGTTAGAACATATTAAAAGTTGTGAATATCAAAAAAGAAAGTTTGACTATGAATTGTATTACTTCGACACCGCAGGCAGCTGGGTCTCTCCTCATGAAACGCATCGTTCAAGCACAATGCGCGCCCCCTTAGGGTTTAGTTGTAGTACTACATTAATACTTTATCCGTGATTGTTGCTCATGTATATTACCATGGTTTAATGGATATCTTCAATGTCTTGATGGCAACATTTACTTTGATTGCAAATGTATATAAATTGCCCCCATAAAATGTAGCTTAAATATCAGATGGCATATGACTGACAGCGCTATTTTACAGTTAAATAAATGCCTAATAAACATTTTTGCTCTGTTGCTAGGAAAGTTATTTATTTAATCCTCTAGAATGTTTTAAGGATCAAAATATATTGTCTTTTGTAAATAACTCCATACGTGGGAGAACTACTAAATTATTTCAAATCAATACAATTGCCCACAAATTGCAATTAAAAATAAAAATCGTCTGTTGATAATCCGCCACGAAATTGATATAATTTTATTTGTAGGCAAAAGTAGATGAAATGAGCCTTATTCTGCCAAAACATATTTACATTCTTTGCAACTTTTAATTGTTTTCAACAAGTTCTTACCACAATCACCTTCGAAAGTTTCGAAGAGCTCAGGAATTATTTGCAAAACTCTCGAGTAAAATTGCAGAACCACAGTGGGGTTTGTTGTGTTGAGAATTGTTTTCCTTTTTGCACCAGAAGCTTCCCATATGCGCATAAGTGAACTGAATCGTTTACAGTGTATTTTCTCAGGACACCATTGACTTTGACCTCGTTGCTACACTGATGTAAATACACAAAATGTCTTTCATGTTAACAGCGTTGACAGATGATTTGATTTAATTTATAATTAAATCAGGATGACTTTGTCTTCGAATTGTTTGTTTAAATGTTGTAGTGAGATAGACCATAGATATGTAGGCAGATCCTGGCCCAACGCGTCCGTACTCAAAGTGGAAAACAAGCGAAACGCAAATTACAACCACACGATTGGAATAATTATTCCATCCACGTACAGATGTCATAATTGTGCAGGCATTTGAATGGATCATTGGTTTGTACTGACAGAATTATGTTACATATTATATGTCCTTTATATATTCTGTCAAATAATAATTTTAAGTTATTTGAATAGGGTGTCTTAACGCAGACCAGAACAAATGCGCTAGGTGGCGCTTCCGGTCTTCAAGCCACAGGAGTGAGAGGACTTGTTTCACCTAAATCAAAAATACACACTTTGTTTCGGACTCCTAGTTGGCACATCGTTAAAATTGTTATAGAAAATACTGCGTCACGTGTTTTAGTTCTTTTGTTATTATTAAACGACGCCAAACTTAAGTGGCTGATTTTCTCCACTAAAATGAGAAACATGCAAAGTTAGCATTAAACGAAATCATACATTGCAAGTACAATTTCACAAGGAAAAACTTTGAAAATTGAGAAACGTTTTCAAGGTTCCGCGCAATATTTCTATCCCGTTCAAATAAATCTGTCACTTTTTCACTGAATTAAACGTATTGTCACAATCTGCCTCAGGTGAAGTAAGGTAAAGAATGCTCTTTCTTAGCCTGCATTCGGAATTCCGTGCGCCTCGCTAAATACACAGCGAAGATGTTTTGATAAAAAGCCCTATTATTAAACATCAAAGTTTGAAAAAAATGATTGAAATGGTTTCCGATTGTAAATTATCGTATGTGGCAAATTGGATCTCAGTCTGACGCTTTTTTGTTCCTCGTTTACACCGAGCTGGTTATTTCGCTTAATTTATGCACTTACCTCGCAGGCACAAATCCCCGTCCTGTACATGGGTCTTGTGCATTGTTTGTTGCATCAACAGAAAATGAGAATGGTGACCTACAGCTATTTACGGTTTTTGTTATGTACCAATAACTGGGATGATTAATTCCTTGAGCTACCACTGGGCCGCAGCAGAATTACATCATGAAAAAATCCGCTCCGTCGCAGACTGTTTCATTCAACACAAATGGACTTTTGTTTCTAAAAAGTAATACATTTGTCCCAGTTTGCAAAACTTTTTAGATTAGGTGGCATTGGAAGGGAGTATATTAGTTGGGCTGGAATATCGGTTTAGCAGTCTTAAATGCTATGCATTGTAGATAATACATGTTACTCTCGTTCATTTGCCTTTTGGGTTGCCTGGTAATTTTGGTTACAGCTGTGATAACGAATCAATTGTAAAACCTTCTAAGGTGCGACGCAGGAACGATTAATGGATAAAACTGGAACTATCAAAGCAAAATGCAGACGCTTTACTCGTTAGAGTTCAGTTCACACAATAATTCAATGAATAAGCATCATCATAACATAATAATTTCTACGCATTTGACATACTTATGGGTTTGATTTAAGAAAGCGAACACACATTTGGCATGGATTCAATAAGAACATATAGCAGCATCAAAACAAAGCGACTGTGGCAATCTGGACGTTGTAGATGGTCATGTAGTTGATGCGCGGATTGATGCCGGATTACGTTTGCTTGGGGTAATTTGGCGCTTTGGGGGGGAGGGGTGGGGGTGGGGGCGTGTAAGTATTTAATTTATCTTATGGACTATACTGCATGCTTATTTCCCTTTCATGATAATACATCAATGTAATGATGCGGCAGATATTCAAACTTGAAATAGGCCTGATAAAAACAGGTCTAAAGCCACATCATTACTTACTAAGCTTTAACCTGTATTCAAGAGAGAGTTAGACATAGTTCTTAGGGCTAACGGAAGCAAGGGATATGGGGTTGGGGTGGGGGAAACAAGAACTGGGTACTAATTTTGGATGATCAGCCATGATCATATTGAATGGCGGTGCTTGGTCGAAGGGCCGAATGGCCTACTCATGCACCTATTTTCTATGTTTCTATGTGACCTGAACCATCGCATTTTCCTTGGGAGTATATTATTTACTGAAAACCTGGTGCCTGCGTAAGTTTGTGTGTCAAGTATCTGGTTTGCCGGGCCTTAATGCCCGTCTGCTGTGTGCTTGGAGATACAGCTGATCGTTCAACGATTCGCTGACTGCAGATTTTATTCAGAAGTGAAGGGAAGAAAATGCGAGCAACACGGTCACAAACCGTGGCACGTGACACTAGGATTCCCAAACAGATCACCGTGGACCCTCCGTTAAAGCTGCCCGGCTTCCACTGATGATTGTACTTCCAAACATATTGACAGCCAGGCTGCTTGTTTCTAGACTAAATAAAGGCTTGAGCGCACTCTGTGGACTGAAATTGAAATCCTTTTATTAAAATCATTCCACATGCCGATTTCCAAACCTTGATCAAATAATCACTGTAATGAGATTAAATCATTGCAAAGATATTTCTTTGCGAATCTGGAAGCAAAAATGGCGACTTGATCACTGCATTCCTAATATATTTAATATGCGCAAATATATCGCAACATTTGAGTAAATAATTGCAGTGCTGCGTCTAATCGCATCACGATTGTCCAGTAAATGGGAATTCTATTTCCTCAAACGTGCTATGTAATTAGATTGCATGAACACGTTATTACACTTTCCTAAACTAATGGGGTATGCGAGGTTCCTTTACAAATTGGTACCAAATCATTTGATCCGGGCTGAATTAGTACAATGAAAGGATCGGCAGGTAATGACTTGCTGCCCCACACATTTCCGATGTCTAGCGTTAGGGACATAGAATGTGTACAGCTTGACCTTACAGCTCCTAATTAGAATGGTGCATTTGTGGAAAAAATCTATTCGCATTCAATTCAAACAAAACCTTTGGTCACCGATTCGCTGTAGGAGCGATGAAATCCATTGTATGGGAACAACTCATTTACGTCCTTCAAGGAGTAGCCGAAAGTGATTTGATCACGACCTTTAGATATGTGGACAGAGAAGTTATATATTTCGATGTCACAACAGACTGGTTAATAAGAAGAAAGCACTGGCGAGGTCGAATCAGAAAATTGATGAAAATGTTTGCACTTTTTAGAATTACTGATTTTAATAGTGATTTACTTTACGTGTCTTGCATAATCCATAGTTTTTATTACAAAGTATGTTCTACTTTATCACACAAACAGTCGAACACTCACTTGGAACCTATAATTTAGATTTTGTATTTTTCATATTTAGGAGTAAATCAACTGACAAATCTCCGAGTCTTTATGTTATGATACACAACTAAAACGTTTTCCTTCTTAGGCGCCTCTGTGCATAAATTTCATCGGCTCGTTTTGCAGCTTCCTTAGCGCTAGAGTGTATATATAGGATTTGAAATGGGTGTGTGCATTATATTCAATAATAAAAGCTATACGCCACCAGTGCATTTATCATCCCATTACTGTAACAAATCAAAGCTCCAATACATGAAAGGTAAAATGAATTACCGACGTTAAGCCGTCAATAAAGTCATTTCTGTAAATGGTGTCTCAAAAGGCTGGGGCATTATTCAACCAGCTTTATCAGCAGCTTCTAAATTACGTTTAGGATCTCTCAGCGTGTAATATCGCCCTGCTTACTTTGATTAAGCGTCTTGCCAGGGAATACTGACAGTGCTTTTGACCAGATTTTATTCACTCACATGTGATGAACGCCAAGCTGATCAGGCGGAATGAAGAGTAATTAAAACCTATAAATTATCTTTTGCAGCTCTTCTCAAGCCGTCTCTTGCAGTCGAGATAAGCCACCGATACTCCATTTACTGCATGAAAAGGGCTGAATCCAACAATAGCTACGTAGCTAAATGGGATATTGATAGTGTCGTAATTAGAATTTAATTAAGTACCCAGGCTCGCTTTTGGGATAAAGATTTCAATTTTACTAACTTAAATATAAATAAACCTTTGGTTCCAAAGGAAGCTTGTTTTTTTTTTTGTGTAAGCGGCACCATATTTAATTGTTGTTTGTTGTTCGCCTATTTCGAAACACCAGTTTTCTTATTTTCTACTTTTTTAAAGAATAATGCACGATTGCGGAGGTTATTTGGTACCCAAACTTCTTCGAGAAAAAAAAAGAAACTTTGAAGCGGCAGTAATGAATACTTTGCCGCTGACCTTTTTGTAAATATTATTTAGATTCACTGGCATTAGGGATTTATTTTCTTTACATTTCTTGGGTCGTGTAAGTATAGATTCATTCAAACGAAAGAATACCTGCGGCACGGTTTGCTTAATTTATCATTGTTTCATAATTATTTTATCTGAATGTTCAAACGATTTAATCTATAGCTGTGCAAAAAAAGTGATTGCTGCAATGTGAAATTGGATGGTTTTATTTCATTAAAAAAAAAATGAAAGAATACATTCGTTTTTTGCTGTCTTTTGTAACTAGTGTCCATTGCAATTTGGGTTACAAGCTATCATTTAGAAACTGTTATCACCCTTAATGTCACAAAACTTGCACAATGTTAATGGCAGATAATTGCTGCCATGTTCAATAGTAAACACATTTTGTTTTAATTTGGATCACAGTTTCCTAACTTATTTAAAAGCATTTAAATACTATGACGCTGAGATTATTGTGGTAAAACAAGGAGATGAAGCACTAGATCAGTATTTAGGCACCGGTATTTCGTCAACCCAGAACAAACACGTTTTAATATGCATGAAGCATAGTTTTGAAGTTTAATATTTATGAAGTTAGATTGAAGAGTCTTGTTTACTTTTGTGATATCAGACTTAACTTTAGTACAGGTTCAAGTGAACCTAAATATCCACATAAAGACAGTATCAATATATATTTTATGGGGAAAAAAGACTGTATCTATTAACAGTATATTAGTTTGTGGAAAAGAATATGTGTGGCTGTGCCATAACTGCAGGTTGGGAATATTAATGCCCCTGGCACCATAAAATGGCACCCTTTTCGCGGACGATGTTTGCTTAGTTTTGTTTCATAGCTATCGTGTGTGAATTTGCTATTTTCACTTCGACATCCATAAAATAGGCAACGTACATTTTTTCCGACAAGTCGAAGATAGATTTTACTCACAATTCCATAACAATTTTTCGATGAGGGACACCTCACTTGGAGTTTACAGGTAAGTATTATCGAAAACAGAACCCTATTTGACAAGTTACCAGTGCAGCAGAGCGCAGTGATACCTTCACCAATACGAAAACTGGAGGGCTGGATTTATAACGATGAGGTGGAAAGTTTCATCATCTATGAAAGTAAAATTCAATTAACTTTACCTTGTACGTCGCAACTACATTGGTCAACATATAGCTATAGACCTGTCGTCTCATCTTACGACGGTCGTCACATCACTAACGGAAGCATGAATTATCTTGAATTATATTGTATCCACGAATTGAATCTGACAGTTTTTTTCCCGCGATGAAGCTCACAGCAAATTTTGTACTCACTGTTTGTTAAAACAAAAGAAACAAAGATAGCTGCGTCTGTTCTGCAACACAAGTTAATGAACTGACACAATTCCAGCTATTGAAACATGCGAACAGATCGAGCTTTCTTGAGAAACTCTTACAAAATGCAGTGACTGATCTTTAGGGGTTTCACAGAAAGTTTAGGTAAAATCGGAGTGCAATTTTGGGGTAATCGTTTTTGCATGTTTGCTTATTGCAAAAAGTCTAGGAAATGGGTCTGCAAGACCCAGCGGTGAACCCCTGATTACGTTTCATCTCGTTTTATTTATTTAGGGGAAGCTGCGCTTGCCATTGGCCAGCCCGGCCGCTGTTACTAGGGGTCCACCCCGGGGGCTTGACGCTCGGCCCGCTGATTGGTGGAAAGCACGTGCCCTGCCATTCACGTGCTTCCGGTGGCTGGGAAAAGTGTCTGAGAGGCAGCGATTTAGGAGTTTGCAAAGCTCGCACTGTCAGAGAATCGCCACGGACTCCAAACAAAGATCAATGCAGTGCCAGCTTTGCATGGCACAGTAAGTATGAAAAGTGGAGGTGAATGCACCGAGACCCCCACCATGCCAAGTACATAGAGCAGCTGTCGTTCAAAAGTCAGGGAGAGCCGACTGCCAAAAGACATCGAATAAGGTGTTTGGCTTCCGTCCTCTTGGATACGTCGCCTATCAAGTGGGGCAAGGATCAAGTGGGTGCAATTGACAGCTCGAAATATGGAAGAGCAGAAAGATCAAAACATCCGCGTGGAGAGTAGAGAGCCGAGCGAGGCGGATCGCGTTTCTATCTCTCCTCCTTTCCAGTCGCCCCAAATACAGCCCCATCCAGCGGCGCAGCAGCCGCACAGAAACACTAACTTTTTTATTGATAATATTTTGAGGCCGGACTTTGGGTGCAAGAAGGAGAGAGATCGGGCGCAGACGTCTGGGAGAGAAAACGTCAACCCGCTCACAAGGCCGTCAAATGCATCAAGTCTCAGTCCGGATTCAGATTGTAGTGACAGTTCCTCGCAGCCATCCAAGCAGTCTCAACCAAAGCAAAACGAAGGCAATGGAACTAATTCGACAAAGTATGCAGAAAACACTGGCTCGGCGCTTATGCTTGTGGGGGCTAATGCAGAACCTATATCCAACAGTGATGGAAACAAATCGGCATCATCAGCGGCTTTAATGTGGCCTGCCTGGGTTTATTGCACTAGATATTCAGACAGACCGTCCTCTGGTAAGAAATTATAATACTTACAACGCAGGCAAAAAAACGTACAATTGATCGACACAAAATAACTTTATTTGCAAATCCATATCAGGCCAAATGGCTACTGAATATTCTTTAATTCTATGATACCTGAACGCATTGAGTGTAGTTTTCAATCTTATAGGGCATATATCTAACGTTTTGTTTTATCTGAGAACGAGAACGCTGCATAGTAAAAGATCGAATAGTTGCGACTATAACACGACAGAGAAGATTATATCAGAAATTAAACTGCTATATATTTCAGATCAATAGTGTTGAAATTATGTACTCCGAACAATTGACAAATGTAGCGGTGGAACAGCGACACGGGGCAAGACTTGAAGTTTTGGGCCTTGGTGTAGAATCTTTGCAGGCCGGGGACTGAGGGTACACAGGACTGCGTTCGGTGCAGTTTACGCGCGTTCTTACCGATAGAACTAAAGGATCGAAATGTAAAGAGTTGTGGCATTTTTACAAACTACAGCGCTTATTATTCGAACACATAGCGGGCTGAATTAATTCAGTTCTGCACCGTAGCAGGTTCAAAATCAACTATAATTTAGTAAACGTTTTGATTTTATTTAATGATCCGCTCCATAAATGTATTTACCTATCAATTCTTGGCTTAATTTGATGGCAACATCAGTCAGTTAATGGTTATGTTGATGGTATTAGGACACAGAAAAGAAAAGGCAAATTCGACTGTCATTTATGCTGATTTAAAATTATTTTCGAGCTCATTAATTCTTATTCATGAATATATATCGTAATGGTCTGGTCGGGGTTCTCTCTGTGAAAGAAACATAGTGATTTTACCCAGAAATTACACACTGACAAATCTCAAACTGTAAAATCAAAAGCAGAAAGCAAGCACCTCACTATATAAATAGCACAACCGAGACAGATCCTTCCGCTGAAACTTAGGAATCGGAAAGCATTGATTAAGGAAGCATTTGGTGTCTGCTTTCGTGTGTAGGTTTACTAAAGATCTAACCAGATGATTTATGCATTGGCTCCTGTGTGCGGCGGCCTGGCGGGGTGGTTACGCTCGCGATTTACAGAGGACGGAGAGAAATGTCCTCTTAGTGAAAGCGATCCTGCAAACTTCTGCGTCCATGCAGTGTAGTTTGAGCTAATCATGGCGCCGAGCTCCACAAACTAAGAAAAGCCAGCTTGATTGACTAGCTGATTGATTGATTGAGCTGTCAGGCTAAACATTTAGCAAAACGTCACTTTTTTAGCTTTTCAATCAAGTAGTAAGATGATTTTATTAACATTTACCAACATTGTTTAGGCTCGGTTTTCAATGGCTGCGATATTTGTGGTATTCTTTAAAAAAAAGTTCATTTACAGTAGCCTTAAATACTGACAAGAGGAATTTTGACTACCGGTCAAATGCTGTCACAACGTTGAGGAGAAAGTAGGGTAGTTCCTACAGTGTTTATATCTTGTGCTTTTGGCTTTATCCTTTGCACACACATCGCTGATTAGTATTATCTTACATCAGTAGCCTGTGTAATATAGAACAGGTCTTGACAGGAAGCTGTGAGATAAATGTTGTTGTTAATCAGCGATGCCATTGTCATTTAGTTTATCTGGATCTTGAAGGGAATGATTACAAACGAAACATCAGATTTCCCATTTTACGAAGGCACCGTGATATTTTCTTTAAAATTAATACCAAGACCGGTATTTTATCACACGCTACTTTGTTTTTTTTTTAGTTTGGCAAAGCTCAGTCTGGTCTAAGTTTACAGGATTTTAAAAAAAGTTAAAAAATCCTGCATAATTTTAAAAGGGCGACATATTGTTGACAACGCACCTAGAACTTGGAATGGAAAGAGCAGTAGCAGCAGTCTAAAAGTTGGACTCTCTCCTTTGATCCTAAACCAAGCCCAGTGTAATCCACGATTTATACTTACTGTTGTTTTTTTTTAAAAAAGGTACAATTTACATGTATAGGTGTGGGCTCGTTAGAAGAGCTAACAACTCGCTGTTGTCCACTGTAGGCCATATGTTTCCCGAAGTACTTGATACCAACTGGATTTTAAAAAAAGGTCAAATTTCTGCTCAAGGATGAAAAGGGAGGGGAGTCCATCCATGATCGAGGGTTTGAATTTTACTTTGTTTTACCTTTACGGAAAAATACATAAGCTGTACTTAAGTATTTTTGCGGTGTCTTGAATAATGCGGAATTATGGCCTTCTTTGCATGCAGTTTTACATCTAGGAATCGTTGGCCAGCTATTTAGACAAAATGTGCTAACCTTTATAATGTTAAGAAACTTGTATATACTGGAAGACCCAAACGAAATAAAATTATACCCTGCAATTCCTGCTGTGCAAAGAATGAAACGTTGCTACACGCCTCGGTGCAAGTTTAAATATAAAATAAAATGCCGCTTCCCTGTGGCAGTATTGTTATGTGGTGGGATATGTACTTTGCGCCATTTTGTTAATTTTAAAACCATAAATATGGCCGCCTATTTAAAGGGCGGCTGTTCACTTTGTTTTGTACATTTAACTGCACAGGTCTCTGAAAGCTTTGTCGCGGTCTGGTTTCAAAGAAGAATTTTTGAAAGCGTGACAATTTGCATGTTTTTTTCTTTGCTGTCTTTACCACAGGTCCCAGGACTAGAAAACTGAAGAAGAAGAAGAGTGAGAAAGAAGACAAGCGGCCACGGACTGCGTTCACGGCCGAGCAGCTGCAAAGACTCAAAGCAGAGTTCCAGACCAATCGTTACATCACCGAGCAGAGGCGGCAAACTTTAGCACAAGAACTAAATCTGAACGAATCCCAGATCAAAATCTGGTTCCAGAACAAGAGGGCCAAGATCAAGAAAGCCACTGGCCTGAAGAATGGCTTGGCTCTTCATCTAATGGCCCAGGGACTTTATAATCATTCCACAACAACAGTTCAAGACGAAAAGGAGGAGAGTGACTGATGTTCCGTTTTATGCTGTTGAAATAAAGGACTGTGACAGGTGCTATTTAAATTGGATCTGCGTGTATCTATATGGACTGAATTATAATACAAGCATTTTAAAATTATATATAACCAAACACATTATGACGTTGTAAATATTTTATTTCAGGTAAGGAGATGTCTAGAGATCACTGCTTGACCGAGATTTTATCATTTCCGTTTTCAATGTTGTCGCTAATTGTTTTAGTCAATGTCAGATCTAGAGATTTTATGTGAATCCGGTCTTTTCTGAACTTATTCAGAAATATAAACTGACTACGTAATGAATCGCCGCTACATGCCAAAGATTTTACTATGTTGAGAAATGATGTAGCTTCAAATAAAGTGTAGATTGTGCTTGGAGCACATTCTGACTAATGGCTTGGTATCGTACTGTTCTTTCCGAGCTCCGTTTTTTTTACTTCAAGGGCCCGAACAAAAGGATGCGTCCTGGAAAGTGAAAGATAGCCGTGATAATTAACGATAGCGGCAAAATTTAAACGCAGCAGCTAGTTTTCATGGATTTCATGGCGAGCAAAAACCTGCTCGCTGTTAAAAGGAGAAAACGTTACCCCGTATAACGCAAAACAGCTGGCATTTTAAGCATTTAATTCTCCAGAAGTGTGAAGCTTGTAAGCACAATGCATCACTTCTAACTCCAAATTGTTTTGTCATTTCCTTAAAATAGCCTTGGCATAATTTAAACCCGCGAAGCGCCGTTGGACATAACAGCAGAAAGAAAATCTTGTTTGAACAGTTTGTCACCGACATTTGGGTCTGGTTTGTACAGATTTCATGTACATAGAGTATCGCCATAGCGTGATTTGGGAGAAGCGGTTCTAGGTACATTACCCCGAAGGCAGTTTGGAGAACTTTTTTCAAGACTTAGTTTCGAACATATAAATGAGCAAAGTAAATCTTTTTTTTTGTATTTTCGGGCAGACCTTACACATTAATTACATTTGAATTATTGGAACAAAATGGTGAACAATTAATGAAAGACATTTAGTAGTTTGCTTCCCATAAATAAAAATCCTACCTATTTTTTCTACATAGAAAAATACATATTAGTAAACATTCTGCATCACATATGCTTAATATGCTAAATGTAATTGGTATGGTTGGAATAAACAATCCTAGAACAGTTGGAGTCATGGTCCAGAAAGGAAACAAAACACAAAATCATTGTAAAGGCCATATGATTCTTGTAAAATTGATCTTTTTTTTTGACAAATGCGGGTTGCTCTTTCAATCATTGTGTCATTCAACAGACATACAAAATATCTGATAGCTTTCAGCCAGGAAAGAATCTTGTTGGCGATTTGTAGTTATCATCATTTCTGATATTTATTCCTTACCTGATAATGTGGTGATGTCCACATCGCTAGTTCTCAAATTACTAAAGTAGCAAACCGTTTACTCCCGACCAAGACATGTTAGGAAAATGCAATAAAAGAGGAAGATCTCTGTTAATTATTTCCAGCCGAAATTGACTTAAAATGTCATTAAATATAACGATCAGAGGACATACTGCAGCAACCGTAACCCACGTGCCTGATAGACAGAAACCGGTGAAATCTAACTTACCTGAAGTCAGACAAAAGCAATAGCTTTGCTAATTAACAGGAGGAGAGGATGAAAAGATATAAATAGGGAGACATATGTTGAAAATATGTACAGCTGTTCGAAATGTTACTTGCCAGGACGATTGTCTTGTCATAATACCATTACCATAGCAAAAAAAAGCTTTAAGATGCGAAAGAAAAACTTAAATAGCATAGTGTAAGAAGGAACTGCAGTTGCTGATTTAAACCGAAGATAGGCACAAAAAACGAGAGTAACTCAGCGGGACAGGCAGCATCTCTGGAGAGAAAGAATGGATGATGTTTCAGGTCGAGACCCTTCTTCAGACTTTTCAATTGTACAGTTGCGTCTTATTTTTAAAATAATGGTACAAACTGCACGAATATCAGCCAAAGTGCAATTCAGTTAATCAGAAAATTATGAATACAATTATATTTTCTGTAAAATTAGTTTCCTAAAATGAATGCCTGCAGCTGTAGAATTCTTTTCCATCGCCTCACCAGAAGGAATTTCTTAATTTGATGTACAATGACAAATAATGCTTGACTGAAATATATGTTTGAAATGTCCCCTTTTCTATATATTCGTTGATATTGGTAGAAAGCTAACTCTTCATTTCAATCAAAAGTAGTAACCTTCGTATAACGTAAATGTGCAGCGAGCGTGGGTGAATGTACAGTGCACTGGTGTCATGATAGCAGGTAGCAGGGTTCTTTCGCAAACCAGCAACACGCGGAAATTGCAATTAGGAAACTGTTATAGTCCGACACCTGTGGAAGCCGTCTCTCCGAAGGGAACTTTCTTGTATTGTTGAGAGGAGTAATCGCATGCTTCAATACTTGCGACCGACAGTGAAAAGCGAAGGGGGAAAATCACTTGTATTAGATTTTGTTTGAAGATTTGCTTCGCAGAGATTATATAATACCAAAGAGACATTATTGTTTTGGGCAGTAAGCATAGCCTATATCTCGAAGAATAGTAAAACAAAGACATCCCTCATGTTTCGTGCATCTTTTCAGATTTGCAGGAATTGCTCCTTTGAAGCATTTCCAACCAGTCTGTGACGCATTGCTAAACATTCAATCTCCGCTGTTCCAGCCCAGTCTTTAAAAAACATGTTGCGAGGAATTGCCAAATCTAGGCAATAAACAGTTCAGTTCCGATATAAAAATAGTTCTATTTTCTAAAAAAAATAAGTCAAATGTTCTGTTAAGTTTTGGCCTGAAGCAAGAGACTTTTTTTTTTGCACGAATTCATATCTGCACATACACACGCGAGACAATTCAAATCAGCGCCCTCTAGCTTTGGTTGAAATCAAATTCTATGCAGCGAGCAGTGAAGCATATTTTCTCATTTACACTTAACTATGTACACCAATTTTACGTTGTTAAGTTGTAGAGAAAAACGAAATGTTCTATTGGTCGACCGTTTAGAAGAAAGTTTAGAATACAGTAAAGATGCTGAGGGTCATCTTGTTTTCTCGTTTGTTTTGGTCATTTGTTTTCTCTTTGTTAACCAAACGTTTACAAACTAATAAAACTAATGAACTAGTGAATCTTTTTGCTAATGTGACCTTTAATATATTTTAGTGTATATTTTTAAAGAGGTTGATTGAGCTTCATATTTGTTTTCCTGAATACTGAAGATATTGCTGATATTTTCCAAAGAAGGAAACAAAACGTGCTAAAATACACGCCTCTTCCCTCGTGCAGGACATTTGACGATAGCTTCAGTTATTACATAACTGGTAATGTTTCACCAAAATAGTAATGTATGGATGTATCTTGATTAGTTAATAACCTATATGTTTGAGCATTAAGTCAACCTGAAATGGAGAGGAAGAAATTAGCTTCAGCTAGGAAAGTCTACGATAAGGAATTTGTGAAATATGCTGATGTGAACTCTGCAGACTAACATTTAGACAATCCAATTATTTATATACGTCAGAAGTCATATTATCTTAGTTCACTTTTAATATTTGGCAACTGCTAATATTTCATAAGTTATCATCTTTTAAGACATTTCTTGTTACATAATATATTGTTTAAATAAAATATGCTTAAGTACAAAGACACTAACCGTTTGCTGGTCACAAAATGTGTTGAAGAAAGTAAAGTAAACTTGGGTTAATAAAGGAAAGTTTAGACCGAGACTCCTTCAGTTAGTTTGCTAATTAAGTACAATTTGTAGATTTACGAGGTGCACTACAGTGCGTTAAAAACATACAGTACTTATTTAATACCAGCTTGAAACAAATAATCGTATTGACAAATCGGTCGTAGCCACATCAACCAGTGAACTGTGGCATAAACCTTTATGGCAAACTACAATATGAAAATCATATTTTGGAACGTCTGAGTGAATTACAACGAAATGTGATACCGCCGTGGTTGCTCTATGATGTTCAATTGGGTGTAGCCCATATTTCGTCTCTATGTATATTATGAATAATATAAATACGTGCATTTATATGCAGAGGGAACACGAGGAAGTTAAAGGAGAAGATAGAGTTAGATGGGCCACGAAACGTTCCAGCAGCTTTCACAGTCATGAAAGATGTAACAATTTAATGACGTGTCGGAGACTTAGAGCTAGGAATACATCTGCACGGAAAACTTTTGTTTATATCTGCCATATAATACACATCTGTAACACATACGCTGATGTCGTACAGCGAGAAAACAAACAAATCACGACTAGCATCGTGCAAAATATTTAAGTTAATTATTCGGTTAAGATGATGTTCAGTGTTTACCATTATGCCAATATATCCAATAGAATTATATGTACATATATATTTGTATGTACATATATATCTAATAAACAGTGTGCGTGTTTATTTCCGTCGCCAGGCAGGTATCTTTAGCATGACACGCCAGTTCTAATTTCATAAGACGCCCTGGAGGGTCCAATCTTATGTCTACTGTCAGTCACCTTGTAGTTTGTGGCCCTGTTCCGGAATAACACTAGACACAGGAGGAGGCGGGAGAGGCGGCTTTCCTTTTGGGGTCAAAGAGCATAATCTGGACAACGAGGATGAATTAAAAGAGCACACAATACCCGACGGTTATTAGCTTAATAAGAACATTGGACAGACAATTTAGTTGGTGGTGCCCCTTAAAAAACAGATGTGAGTTGATGGTGAGCAATGGAAAGCCGAGCAAGTTGCTAATTATTGGCTTCCATGTTTCATGCCTGTTTTATAGGAACAATGATAAGCTGATTGGACAGATGTGGACGGCAGCATGAATGTATATAGCCATATTAGCGTGAATGCCAACTTTTGTTTGTTTCTCACGCAATGATCGTGTTCTTCGATATCCCTCCTAAAATTATTACAAGGAAGTTTCCCATCTCCAAAAAAGAGAGTACTTAATTTTAACGTGGGTTTTGTATGTAACAATACGTATTCATAGTTTTATTTAAGCACGTCAAAACACGAATTCTGGCCGCTATTCAAGATATGCAAAATATTCAGGGCAGATCGAAGTTACCAACTTGTAATTTGTTTGTTCGTTGCAATAGAAGATCATTCAGAACCATGCGTTTACGTGCGAGGCAAAGCAACAACTAGTTTAGCAATCAGAAAGGAAGCGCGTGTTCCTGCATTGAATAGACGGGTTCACTTCCCATATTGAAAGCGACGGTTTCACTTCCCATATTGTAAGCGTTACACCTAATACCTAATAAGTAGAGCAGACTGTCAGATGCTTCTTTGCCAGCGCACTCTATATGAATACGGTCAAGCAAACTACACTTTCAATAACTTTGCTGCGTCTTTTAAAGTGTGATTTCACTTCCCTGAAAACCACATACTATTATTATACACCGAAACAATTGCAAACAAAATCATTGTTCCGACCTTATATCGAAATATAATCAGTTTCTGCTTCCCATTCCCTGATTTTCTCAGATTACACCCACTTTATTCGCGGCATATATCTTGCTTCGGACTGTATATGAAGAGCACGGCTTAATATTTTGCATTTCATTTTATTATTTAATTTCATGCAGTGACAGGGTCTTCATATACATTTGAGGTGGACATGTACATGTGCATCCTTTACTTCAACCCTTGCAGATCAACTGTTGCCTTGATTTATATCTGTATGGATATTTGGCATTATTATGGCGTTACGTTCATCGAATCAAAGCCTTAGCGTTTTTTTCTGCTTCACCTGATATCATAGACATATTTAATCACTATTCTCTCCTGATGGCGACTGGCGTAAATGAAAACTACAGGGTAACATGACTGGCATCATGACATTTCCAAAACAGTTTCAAATTGGAAAATATATAATCTCTGCCTAATATATTTCAAAGTCAGTAATTCCAACATAAACGACTTCTGAGAGTGAAGTCTTTGGAAGGATATGTAACCTAAAAGGCGTACGCGAGTACAAGATCACCCAGCTCCAGTTTCTTAACGCCCATCTCTTAAGGTTTGCTACTCGGGGTTTCTTTTGAGATAAATTACACTGACATAATTTCGGACGGTGGCAGGTTATTCAGGTTTATTCCTGGAAATGAACAACTGTTAAGTTGATTGAAATAAAGTAGTTTTCGCCTGGGCCGTTCGTATTTGCTCGTTCTGCCCAGTGAACCAAAACAAATAAGTCATTCCGTTCGGAATAGTGTTCCAATAATTTCCACTTGCGCAGCAGCAGCCGAAGAGGCGTACTCATGTTTATATGGTATCATTAGTCATCTAAAAGAACTACACGAATTAATGGTTCACATTACTTAGAAATTTCAAATCATAAATGAGTGCGACAAAATGGAACAGATATAAGCGATTACTCCAATCTGCAGACATTTTACTTTTACTAAAGTATGTTAAAACACCATAAAGATGACGAGACAATTACAAAATAAGAAATTAATTGCTTCTTAACAGTTCAATGGTAGTTGAATTATATAATTTGATGGTGTTCCTGTAATTTAGAGGAATCTAATATGCAAACTGTAATGCATTGGTGTTTATTCAAATATTTTTACTATTCAAATGCAATACTTACACGAGAGAGAGGGAGAGAGAGAGAGAGAGAGGGAGAGAGAGAGAGAGAGAGAGAGAGAGAGAGAGAGAGAGAGAGAGAGAGAGAGAGAGAGAGAGAGAGTTTGATCGTTGGAAATGAACATTTTATTTTTATTTGATATTTAAAAATTAGGCAATCTCAGTGATTGTCACAAACTGAATAATGTACTGTTATGGAAGCGCTAGAAATAAATCCAGCGCCTTAATGATCATATTATCGACCTGAACTACAAATTAAATAATTCCATGCAAGTTCTTTATGTTTTCTTTAGCTGTGGAGTCAGTTAAAAATGTGAGGCGAATTTTTCCGTTACATCAGATTCTGATTATGTTAACATTAAGAAATTTGCCTAATATCACATTGTTTCCGCAAATGAGATTTTTAAATGTATTGTATTGCAAAAGCTTCCTTGAGGAAAAGCTACAATGATTAAAAAAAAAATCAACATTACCTTGATATACTTTCGGCATTGGAAGTTTCTCTTGAACATCTGATTGCAAACGGCAAACGAATAAGTGCAAGGTCTTGCTAAGAATTACTAGAAAATACATGAACTAATAATATTGGAAGGCAGTTACAGGACAGAGAATCAGACCAGCTGTCGCAATAAAATTTAACTAGATGGGTGTTCAATTGTAACATAATAACTTTATAAAAAGCCATTGGTTACAATCCCAGCACAAATCACATGTTTACAAAACTTTAAAAATGCAAATCGGCGACAAAGATAAGAAACTTTTCCGTGGCAGAAATGGGTCGAAGTAGAGATCACTATTCCATCGCAACAAGCAAGAACAGAAACGTGGGGGAAATCATTCAAATTCACCTCACCATTGCAGACTGGAAAAGAGTAATTACTGACCAGGACAAAGTGACCCATGAATATACATGCGCTTCTACACAAAGGAAAAAAAAGTATTACTAATAATTTTAACGACAGTTGTATATACTGACATGCCCCGAGGTGACCCGATGCTGGGCCACGTGAAATTTGCTACACAAATTAAGAAACATTTAAAAGTCAGATTTCAGAAACAATCGCAGAAATAAATGTCATTATCATGCTACAGAATGCACACTTATGTAGTCTATTGCAAGGGTCATAATAAGTTTGATCACTAAGAACTACATAATACACAGTTTGCAAACGGTTAGATTGTTTGAAGGACAGAACATCTGAAAAAAATCTGTATTTTTGTCTTCGTCCTATTATGCAAAAAAACACATTAGAAAGCATTTTTTTTAACGAAATAAACAATTTAATTCCTAAATTTTATAGCATTCAAAATAAAGAGAAACTCATTATTTCTGTGCAAGTAGAATTTCTGTTTTTTCCAAAATTACACCAGAGAGAACACTTATTTTTTAATGGTCATTTCAACTTTAGGTGAATCACTGGCCTGCAACATAATCTATAATATTTCCCGTAGATATTTAAACAGGATACATTGTAAATAAAAGACAAACAACTCACAGACATTAAAATAATTTGCTTAAAAAAACCCGTTATCTTTGGAACAACCAGGCTAACAATGTAAATAATTGGCCATCAACTTATTTTCCAAACATTCAGTCTAGAACGTTGCATTGGACAATGCTAAATTGATATTGGTCTTTTCAATGACTAAGTATGAATACGACCTTCAACTGATAGACAAATCTTTGAGCATCCATGTATTGCGTTCCTTGTGTATTGAATAATATTCTTCCAACTTTATTGACCTATCAGAACATCACGTTTGACTATGTACTTGAAACACGGCACGCTCGAGAAATAAATAATTTGGGTTATTTCACTCAATAAATAACGCCAACTGGTGTTGAAGACCCGCGCATGGAGAAACTACAGAACATTCAAACAAAACACACACATTTCACTAATTATATTTATAAGGATCCTTCTAAATGTATAATATTTCAACAATAATACACAGAAAATAATATCGATGGTCAATAGATTTTTGCATCATATGAGACTTTAATACATCCCCCTAGCGTGCATAGAATTTAGAGAAATATTGTCAACGTTAAAACTCAGCATTTACTGCATAATGGGGCCTCAATCATACTTGGTATTTTTGAAAGTCTAACAGCCTAGATTATACCAAAAGAAAATCATGAAATAACATAACAGGAAGAGTTGTACTAGAGCATACACAATATTAAATATCAACAAATCAATTATTGCATACAGCTGGCCTTTCAAGCATTTGATTCAGAATGGGCATTTCGAAATTAATCAAGTTGAAAAATATAATTTATTGTGAATATGTGGATTTATTGTGAATATTTCTATTTGTAGTTTGGATGAAATGGCTATTTTTAAAATTATTTCTAGTAAGGTAAACAGCAGTGAATCTACAGATTAGAATACGTTTATGTAGAAACTGTCAGTGCACCTACAAGGTCAAGGCAAAGAAATGACTTTGAAAAATAATTCACAGAGTTTACTTGTCTCCTCGTTGGTACTTCAGTCAAATTAGACTAATACGTATTAAATGCAGACATTTTATATTTGCAAGCCTTTAGCAATGCATTCATGAGAGTTTACATTCTATGCCTGCTCATGTGTTCACCGGTTCGGGCTACGCACCTGAAAGAATTTGAATCCGTGCATATATGCTGATCCCCATTTATTAAGTGAGACCCGCGGAGAGATTAAACTTTCCCAGGGAAAAGTAATGAGATTCTGAATATACCATATTAGATTTCAGATCGTGACCAGTATTTCACCACCGACCGCATGTTTTAGTATTAATTGTACTTCGGGCTTTAAAATAAAAGGCACGAACAGATAAAAGAATGACATGTTAAATGCGAACCAAACTAAAGTTTCCATTTTACTTTCCTGTTATTGCTAGAAATTGCAGTCTGGTAATTTCATCACCGATGTGGGATCCGCGACTGCACTATTTGATATATTTTTTTGTGTATAACATCCTAGTAATAAATAAAACCACAAGCGAATGTTAATAAATAATAGGACAGATCCGATACAGAAATACACTTGGCATTGATCAAAGGCAGATACAGAATTGAAATGGAAATGTTTCAGAGGTGGTTTAAGAAGGTTAAATGAGGATTCGCTTTCTTATTTCACCAGTTTCTTTGGGCATTTAGACTGCTCCAGAACAGTTGAGCCCGTTTGTGGTAGCAATGCATCACGAGGAAGCCATGTGTAGTGCACATGTGCACATACTTCTGATGAGACTCCAATGTTCAGTCTGCTTAAAGACATTTATTTATTAGATGTGAGAAACTAGACAATATATGAAGAAAATACTTTTAAATTAAAAGTCAACAATATTGAATAGAAACGGCACATCCTCCTCTCCATCATTAATAATAAATCTGACAAAAATTCCAGAATACATGAAATGTGACATCAAATAAAAATGATTCTCTCCTCGCATTCTTCTTACAAGAATATGGTTTACAATTAGATTGAGGAGAAGAAAATCCTTCACTATCACTGTAAAATGTTTAGAATCAAACATACCATGCCGATATGAATGGCACAACATATTGCTTCTCTAATGGGTAACTGATTTGCTTGATTTCCCACAGAGTGTGACTGCACGAACATCTGGGGAGACACCAAGTGGAGCATTTTTTTCCTTCACCAGGGAAGACGAAAAGAAAGAAAGGCAATCTAAGCAAATACTTTGACTGATTCGAGGACTGCAATTGCACATAACTTAGGGTGGAGACTGGTTTGTTTTCTTTTATCAAGTCATATCGTATAACTTCAAGTTAATGTGAAGCTGGATAAAACACAACCAACATAAGACTCTTTTAAAATGCTTCTTTTAAGTTTTAAAGGAACACTTCAAAGCAATTATTTTCTTATGAATGTCACATCTAGTTGTCTTGTAATTATTTGAATACTAAAAGTCTACCCTATTCAAAAATACAGCTGGTAACTTTTCACTTTCATTTTTTTTTTCTTTTTGGCACAAGCTTTGTTTGGAGACATTGGTTTCCTGCACATCAATCGTTCCGAAAGTATGTACACTTCCACCTTAATGTTGAACCAACAAGTATCATCAATAATTACTGCATATAGCATATTCCTCGTGGGAACCCAGTTATGTTAAAAAAAATGCTGTAATGGTGATACATGTTTCTTCTATACTGTGCAAATTTTACTAACTAGGTTGTAGATGACAATGAAATAGTACAAATTCATAAACAGTGACCACATTGAGCTGATTATTCAAATTTCATTAACATTATACATACTTAACAATACATGCTGAATCCAGTAATAGACATGGAGTCATATTTCCGAGTGACTGTAGCTTTTAACAAGGGAATCTGGTTAATATAATATTCTATGTAGTTTATGTAAAATGATACTCACATGTAAATTTATTCACATCTTTTTAACAAGGGAGTTTAAAAAGGTCGGTTGCATGGTGATATCACATCAAGTGACTGGACCATTTTCTGCTTTAGCAGTTTCTGTTATTACTCCCTTATTCATCAATTTTGCAAAAGCCCTAGTTATCCTACTTTTCGAGATTCTGCTGAAATTTTCACCGTAAAACCATGGAGTCATAGAGCTGTATATCACCGAAACATGTCCTTTGGTCCACCCTGTCCATGCCAACCACATTGGCATTCTGGACTAATCCCATTTGCCTGCATTTGGCCCATAGCCTCTAAACACTTCCTACCCATATATCTGTCCGAATGTCTTTAAAAGTCACGATTGCACGCATTTCTATAGCTTCCTCTGGATGCTTATTTCAAATTCATAATACCCTCAGAGTGACAAAGGTCAGAGGGGAATGATTTAAGAGGGACCTCAATACCCTTCCCTATAAAGGTAAGCATGCTTGTTCACCACACTGTCCACATGACTTGTCACGTTTTGGGAACTTGCACCTGTACAGCCAGGTTTCTCAGTTTTGCAGTACTTTCCAAGGTTCTACCAAGTCCTGCCCTGATTTGACATACTAAAGTGCAAAACCACACCTTTGGCTGAGTTAACTTCTATTTGATGTTCTTTGACCTTGTTTCCCAACTTTTCTAAATCTTGGTGTAAAGTAAGATATCCTTCCTCACTTTGTACCTACCACTAATTTTGATGTCACCTGCAAATTTAGTAATGTATATAACAAACAGCAGTAGGCCCAGCACTGAACCCTGCAGTACTATACTGGTCATAGACCTCCAGTATGAAAAGCACCAACAACTGCCCTTTGACTCGTTCCTCCATGCTAATATTGAATCCAAATGGCTAGCTCACCTTGAATTGCATACAATTCACCATTCTGTACTGCACTTTCTATGTCAATTTCTATATCTACCATGTTTTTCATGCTTATCAGTTGTATCTTTATTTGATATTCTATGCTTTTTCTTTAGTTCCTGAATAATATTGCAATAAATCATGGTTGGTTCTCATACAATGATCATTGGATGCCTACTGTTTTTGCACTAGTTTTAGCTTGCTTATGATTAGCATTTTTTAAAATTTTTACCTGGGGCCTTAAAATACACAGAGATATCAAAGATCTGGAACAACATTAGAGAGAGTCAATAATAAATGCTGATAAAAAGAAAATACAGGGAATGATTATATAAATTAAATAGCTAGAAGACTAATAAATTAAACAGAAATACATGCTATGTGAACAGAATCCTGAATGTAGAAAAGAGTAACAAATTTGATGGGATGACATGGACTTGGTGGGCTAACAGGCCTGTTTCTGATTCTGTGATTAATTGAATCACGTACAATGGGTTTTCTGATATGAAACATATAGCTCCAAATGGTTGAACCAAAGCTGACTTTGGTAAATGCTTGAAGCAGTTGACTTTTCAGCGTACCGCTCCTAATGATGGACCTTAAAATCAAAGATATACCATTAATAAGAAAAAATATATAAAAAGGGAGGAAGCAAAGAAAGCCAGAATAAAAGAATGAGAGAAAAGCATTGAACAGCAGAACATACAAATACATAGAAGTGCAAAAGTACAGGAACTCCAGCAGTGAAATAAAAAGAATTAAAAAAAAAAAAAAAAAGAAAATTAATTTCCCCACAATATTTTGTTGGCGACTCCTTGTAAGACTTGATTTGTTGCACATAAGTACATATGTACTTGATTTTATATTCTTTGAAATTGACATTAATTTTTACAATATAACCATTAAGATTGTACGTTTCATTATTAGTAGTACACTTTTATACCTACATTTAGAGATAACAGTACAAAAGAATACAAGTTAGCAAAACAAGTCATGGTGAGAAACTACATTCAAGCAGTGAAGCAATTGATTATACTTTTTTATAAAATGTCATTTTAATATATTTTTTATTTGTTCTCATTTTCTTTTCATTATCTTTGCAGGTGTCAACATCTACAGTGGTTATGTATTGCATCTATAATTTAACCCAGTATCCATTTTTCATATATAACCCTCATTGTTAATGTCAGCAGAATATTCATTTGTGGACGTTAGTGTGGCAGTCCTCTACCCTGCCTCAACCTCTATGATCTTTGGCCTCAACCAAGATCTACACATGCATCCTTTTTCAATAGGAAATCACTGGACAGTGATAGTGTGTGGGTCTAACAATTTTTGTCCCATCTTTCAGCTGAAAATCTGAAGTCAAATCCAGTTCTTCAATTAATGGTGCTTTATGATGAACTAACTCTGTTAATAATAATAATCTAAGCCTAAATGTTTTTCTTCATGTGTTCTTGGAAAATAGTACACGATGCATAAAAGTTTTAGGCTCATTAACAGAGAAGCAATACATCTTACGGTGATTATGCAGTTTATGGTAATTTCTTGTTTTTGAGCTTGAATGGACCTAGTGAAGTGATCTTTTCAATTCAATGTGGTCATTTTTGAAGCTCTTAAAAGATTTTCATATAATTCAGTTTATTCAAGCATATCAATGGCAGTATTCTTGCATTTCTTTTTTAAAGAATGTCAGAAGCACTATGAAACTTGATCATTTCATATATATTACGATGGATAAAATATTCCCATGGTTCAGTACATATTGTCTTTTTACCTTTGGGCCATGGATTTGATTGCAGACTCAAATGATGGAATGAAAATCTCTCTTCAAAGCTGGCTATAGGGTTCATATATAAAATGAATTCCCATCGACCCATGAACCCACTATAAAAACCTACTCACATTTATACATAAATTAGCAATCTCACAGGAATGGCAAGTATAATAGCAGGAAATGAAATAAAAAAGAACATATGTGGGGGATGGAGTGTTCTTGTATGGTTGGGGAAGAAGACAAATGATTATGAGAAAAAACTTGATTTTGTACTTGATATTTGCTTTGTCTGATGTGGATTTGCTTGGTTACACGGCACAGCTAAAATTGTAGCACAGAATTAGTAGCTTGAACAATCCAAAATTTGGACAATTATTGCCAGCCTAATGCAGTCATAATGAAGCTATTGTAATATGCAGTGATAGAACATGAAAAATGAAATTTAATTATTGATGGTACTCAATCTAATATAACATAATTTCATTTGTAGAAATTATCCATAAAATTTAAGGAACAAAATAAACAAAATCATCTAAGGTATTAAAGGTATTTTAAATTATTGCTGTGTCAGTTGCTTGTTTTAATACAAAGAGTCTTATGATCTATTTAAGGAATGAATAAATGAGTTACATTTTAATTAAATATAACTTAATAGCACTAAAACAAACTTTGCAAAAATACAACAACTTAACAGCATTTCATCTTGACATGTAAAACCAAGGACTAGAATTGATTACAGAAATAACCATACCACATGAATATTTTGCTTTTGTTTTACTTTTACAGAAAATATGTCCTATATTTTGAATTAATGGATTTAGTTTAATTTATTTTCCTACAAGGGAATATTTATGTTTATGTCTATATTTCATAAATTATATTTTTGTCTAGACATTTTGTGAGCTTTGCAATTGTACTTCTGGTATTACAAGTCTGTAAAAAGTTCTGTCCATTATCTAACCAAGTGTGTTCACATATTTATTTAAAGTTTGCTGATTTCATCCATAAAGCAGCCGATACATGAAATTAATATGATTATGCCACCATATTAGCATTGATATTATGGGACAATAGCATTGACCGGAAAAATAGCAACACAGACCATTTGGCCCATCAAGTACATGCCAGGCTAATGCAACAGTGATTCAGCTTGATATTTTCTACTGTGTTTTCCCCATCACCCTAAACATTTCCTTCCTTTCCGAGTACTGCAATTAATCTGTTTTACTTTCCACTATCCCCAAACCTGACAGTTAAGTGTTGCTCTCCCCATGGATATTGTCTACCCGGCTTAATGTATCCAGAATTTCTGTTTTTATTTCAGGTTTCTAGTATATACAAATTTTTCATTGCTTGTTGTCCACCACCCAACTGGCTTTACTTTCTGAATCCTAGCCACTTGCACCACGAGGAAATTCTTTACCTGTGCTACATGTGGTTCTTTGGTCAGTTACCTTGATTCTGAGTCCTCTGATTCTTAAACGTCATCAATGGGAACTGATTTACTCCATTCTGTCTGCCTTGACCCTGATTTAAGTATCAGATGCATAATCAACTGCCCCTGTTCCAAGGAGAGAGAAAAACATCATAATATCCAGTCAATCTACACAACTAACATCTTTCATCTCCTGATTTATTTGAATGAATCGCTTCTGCATCCTCTCTGAGGCCTTCAAATCTTTCCTGAAGCATGGTGTCCTGAATTGGACCCTGTAATACAGTTGAAGTTGAACCAATGTTTTACAAAGATTTTTCATGACTTCCTTGTCCTTATATTTTATAAATTGAATAAGCGCATCATTAAAATAATTTGATCCTGACCATGATTCAATGCATTAAGTGATTGCACTGAAATATGTCCAATTTTCCAACACTGCATGAATTACATCCAAACATTTTGGGATCCAACATTTTTCCTTTACAAACAACAGCTGCCTGGTTTCTATCTTATTTAATAATCTGGAGAATAAACCTTTTTATTAAACGGCTCTAAAGTCTGCAGATACTTAGAATGAGCTTTTATTAACTATTTGTTAATAAGAAAAGGATAAGAAAAGAAAATCACCCCATACACTAGATCTATCCTACTACTAGGAAGTAGTTTTCATGAATTCTGAAGTGTACATAAGGGCAGCAATATAACTTTCAACTTAAAGTTCCAAATCACTGAAAACATTTAAACTAAAAAGGTAAGAGATCTTAAACTTATTTTTCCATTGTGATTATAAAATAATGCAGAAAAATGTTAACATTTGTTTGAAATTTGGTGAATCCAACAATATTTCTATAATTTCGTCATGTAAAATTTTCCTAGCTTCATGAGAAATTGACCATTTTGAACAATATTTACTGAACTAATTTTTTTAAAGAAATTAATAATGGTAATATTGTATGTAATGTAAAGATATTTTCCCCTAGTAACATAAGGTAATCACTTTGGGATTGAATTACAGCTCATTAACAATCCCAAAAATTATCTATGCCTATATACTGTATACCATTATCTAATTAAATCTACTCAGCTATTGACATAATATAAGCATTTTTCAGAAGTACCCAATGAATTCTTGAAATTATATGTCTTATGATAATTATAATTTAGTTATCTGTACCAGATACATTGGCTTAACCTGTTAAATTCAATAAAATGTACCAAACCTATTAATTTTAGTTTTAAGCATTTGGATTTAAAATCTAAGAATCATATTTGCTAAACAGTTTCAGTTTAGTGATTTCCAAATGTAAGCAAGAAGCTACATAATACGAATGTATGGTACACCCCCGCTTTATAGCGGGGTTGTTTTCTTGGAAACCCATCTGTATTGCGATTTTATGTAATACAAACTCTTCGGAAAAATTAACAACATTTGCTATTTCTTCTGTATTTTGTTTTGTGTTTCTTTAGGTTTTTTTTCTCGCATAAATTTAATTCGGACACATTTTTATTTTGTACCTCAATCTTTTGGTAGTGATTTGTGATTTCCTTACGCATGAGTTTCCATCACCCAAACTGTTGTTTGGGTGCCTACACTGTATTTATAAACCTGAAGATTTTTTTTGAATACATACTTCCCACAGTAGGTTTCCTCAGTAGGTTAACACTGAAAGTAATAGAACACTTTTGCATTTTTAGCTTCTATGTCATATTAGTTTTTTTGGGGGTTACAATGAGCAAATGTTTAAAAATACAGATATTAAAAGGATAGTTAGAAAACAAACAAGCAAATAAATTGGTACAAATTTACTCTGGTTTCTCCACCCTTCCATTTAGCTGCTGCATGGAGCAATAAAACAAAGAACTCTGGTAAAGTCAATGTTTTTGTGCACAACTGCCTGGAAGCAACAATGCGCGTTTAATTTATATGCAAATGAATACATAAACGGGAGAATAAGCTCTAGAAATAGCATGACAAGATGATAAAAAAATGAAATACATTTCAAATTCCCTTTCTTAAAATATATACTGGCTGACTGGCAAGTGGCCATCTTCTGATGAGATCAAAAGTTACTTTCACAGAATGGGATGGGAACTGTAAGGGTGTTCTCTGAAAGTGGATGAAAGCTCCAACAAACATTTCTTGTGAGATCCAACATCAGGATAATTTCACAGTCTCACTTCTGACTGCTTCGTTCTGAGTTGACCAGCACCATGCAAGGCTGATCAAAGGCCATCGGAAACATCAAGTAAGAGTGAATGGGGTTAAAGTATGCTAATACAGGAGCTAAATTTACTTTAATCCTGTTATAATACAAGTTAATGCAGAAGTGGTGGAGGGGCTTTTTGCCTTTCCCCACTGATTCAGTAGGACCCCTGCAAATCATGAATAGAACCAGCTTCCTATTCTTTCTGCTGTTGGGCTTATACTTTTGCAGATGCACACACAAGTCCCTCCTTCTCCGTTTACTAAGTGTCAACAGTCGGATGAGCAAGACTTCACAGTTCCTTAGATCAGTACTCTGTGACCTTCCACATTTAAGTACAGGACATTAGACTAAGCTTTCCAGCTGTTGCATGAATTTGATTGTTTTTGGGGGAGGGTAATTCCAGATTGAAAAATACGTTACCAACAATTTAGTAACGTGTAGTTTAGGCTATTTAGCAGTTAATTTGTGTTTGTTGCCTTTGTCTACATCTTTGAAATTTGTCTTTATTTTAGTTAAATGTAAGACGATTTTCATTGTTTCTCACAGAATTATAATTGTAATTTTAACATCAAATTTATGAATGTTTCCAATATTTCCAGATAAATTAAGGAAAGAAATGCATCATTTTGTTTTTTCAGCCATAAAATAGGCATATATGATTATTTTGGTGAGCCAAGGTAGAACGATGCCTGAAATATATTCATTAAGGTATTGACTTGGATACTACTCGGGTACTACGCAGGCATTCTTTATGACCACCTTAAACAGGCAATAAGACCCTTGCATATGTTAACATCAGATTACGGATAACTCCCTGAAATTGGTTAAAAAAAAACCTAAGAAGAGCCCACACTGGACAAGATCAACTAGTTTCTCTGGCACTGCAGTAGCCTAATCAATGGTGTTTGAATGAACCCCCAAAGACAGCCTGAGACATGGTAAGTAAAGTTTATTTTCATTAACATTAATATAGAACAAGGAGTATATGCGCTCTGCACAGAAATACTGCTGACTACTGCCGACCCAGAATCAATCAGTTCAAAAACACCTGAATTTTACTGTCATCAGGATGCTTCATTGGCAACCAGAGATTACTGTTTTATGCTAATGATACCCAAGGACCAATATTAGGTGATTCTTGGGTAAATCTATTTAATTGGGCATTGCAATAAACAGGCACAAAAATGTTTTCACTCAAACTTATTAAAAGATAATTTTAGGTATACTTAAGTGGATTCAATCACATTGCAACGTGGAAAGTTTAGTTATGCCTGTGCTTTGATGAATATTGTATTTTCAGAATTGACAGAATTAGTGAAAATAAAAGCCTGTCAAACTTGATCGTTGAAGAACCAAATGAAGGACTTTGTTAAATAATATTGTTTTATCACATATATATATATTTATTCAGAAAATTTCCCGTGTTGATAATGACCATACTGGGAAAATAAGAAAATGTCTACATTATGTTCAATAATAACTACAACTCCAGACCAATTTAGACTATATATTCACACAATGACAAAAAAAGAACTTGTCCTACTTGGGAAACAAAAAAAAATCCTTAATTCTCTCTGCAAAAAATAATTTCCATCTTTACTTTAAAATAAAATAATTTTAAAATAAAATACATCACCGATATTGCTTCGGCAGAAGACGTGGCTGCCTCTTAGTGGCATATGTTAATGTTGTTCAGAATTAATATACTTCACACTATAATATTGGTTACATTTTACATAGTGGATTGAAGTTTATTAGTATTTATTTAAATGAAAATACATTTGGCAGCCTGATGTAGAATCTTTATTTGAATTTTCAACAGGTACGCAATTTTTGTGTTAGATTTTACAATACTGGAAGGTTTCATAAATCAAGATTATTACATACCATTTTTAGCAGTTAATACTCTGATAACTTGTAGAATTATGAGCCCACAAAATTATGAAAAAAAGTGATGCATATTTTATTTGTAATGAGATTTGAAACTCTTCTCTGCTGTTGGGTGTGCCTTCATTACATATTGACCGCCTTCTTATTCATAATTCTCAAGCTCTCGCAGTCTGTCTTCAATGCTACTTCTGTCCAATAATTAAACAACATTTAAAGATTGTATGCTATCGATTGGAGCCTGATGAAGTTTTTAATTAATGGCAATTGAATTTAGGCTTAACAATCTCACATACCCAAGGTAGTTGAGATGTAAATGATACGATATTTAAAAGACTTCTTAGATTGAAATCTTTGTAACTCAATATTTGATTGTGCAATCAAATAGATCAAAATAGATGGAGGACTATTGTAACCTGCTGAAGTAACATACAATATAATTTATAACTTAAGCTTAATTATAAACAATGAAACAAAATGAATCATTACCATTTTTTTTGCAGAGGAATTAATTACATGGCTTATTTATTTTAAAACAAATCTATCAATTGTGCAGTCACAAATAAAATATGAAACATATAATGCAAACATATACTGTTAATTTAAATAATTTTAAATAAAACATAATAACTTAGTTGTGTACTAACCAACAGATGGTTTGAGCATATTAAGTTCTGCTAAGGTCAGGTTATGACTCAGGTTATGACTTCCAATTATTTACAAAATTACATGAAATACCTTAGAATTGTAAGGCTTACCTTATGTCAGGAAGCTAATTGTGTTTGAAGCTCAAATCCTTAGCTCTATTGTATATTAGGAAGAAATAGAAAACATTTTTTTTCTATTCCAAGTAATGATAAGATTTGATTGTAGCAGCGCTTGCTAGCGCATGCAGAGATCAAGCCCGGCGTTCGGAAGCTGCGATCACGTGACTCGGTAGGGGCTGCTTGTTTCGCGTTAGTTCAGCCCTGACCACCGGTGTGGGCAGACGTGTCTGTAGAACCTGCATACTGGCAACCAAACTTGTGAATAAAGCTTTTTTGAAAACTCCAGTAGTCGTTTCTCAGACCACTAAATTGGTGACCCCGACCTGTCTAGCCATCGTTAGACAAGAAGAATTATGCAGGAAGAGAGTGTTCCCGCAGAATCAGCCAGCACGAGGCAGGGCGCACCGGCCTTCAAACTGCCAGCCTTTTGGCCTGATCAACCTCAGGTGCGGTTCACCCATGTTGAGGCACAGTTCCACCTACATCGCATCGACGCGGACGACACCATGTATTTCCATGTGGTGAGCGCATTGCCACAGGACTGTGCCTCGTGGCTGTTGCCCTATATCAGAGACCCTCCATCCAGCGCAAGTACGAAGGGTTGAAGGCCCTGTTATTCCACGCTTACAGCCTTACCCGCAGAGACAGGGCGGCAAGGCTGCTACATATGGACTGTATCGGCGACCGGCAGCCATCAACCATCATGGCAAAGATGTTGGCCCTGATGGATGGGCACCGACCTTGCCAGCTTTTCGAACAGGCGTTCTTAGAGCAGATGCCCGACGAAGTACAGCTAATGCTCGCCGGAGCTGATTTCAACGACCCTCACCGGCTCGCGGAGAGAGCTGATGAACTCTGGGCGCACAGGCGGTGGGACGTTTTCACTTTTGCCCGCCCCCTGGTCACACAACGGGTGCAACTATTCCGACATCGAGGAGAAGAAGAGGAAGCCCAGCCCAGCGCCGACGAGGAATCGCTGCGGCCAGTGGTCTACAGTCAACACAGATGGTGCTACTACTACCAACGATACGGACCTGAAGCTCGAAGATGTCGCAGCCCCTGTTCATTTCAGGGAAACGCCCCAGCCGATCGTCCATAGAGGCGAACGCGATCGACCCCAATGAATGCCTCTTCGTCTGCGATCGCCATTCCGGCCACCATTTCCTGGTGGACTCCGCTGCCCATGCCAGTATCCTGCCCCCAAGCGCTTGAGACATTTGGGCTGGCAAGGTAGCACCCGTCCTCTCGGCCGTTAACTAATCTAGATTTCGACTCCCGCCAGTAAAGGTGAAAGATTATCATTGCTGATGTCGCCCAACCGGTCCTGGGGGCCGATTTCTTGCACGCGTTCTCCCCGTTAGTCGATGGGCGAGGTGGACGCATAGTCCCTGTCGGCCCCATGTCCTGCCAAGCCGCGCAACCCGTCAATGAACCTACAGCAACTCGATGAGGTAGCTGAGATCCAGCAACCTTTTGCAGCCCTGCTCGCCGACTTTCCAGGGTTGCTCATGCCCCAGTTCGACGGGGCCGTGCCCCGTCATGGCGTGGTCCACCGCATTCCCACCCAGGGACCACCGGTACACGCCCCCGTGCACCATCTCCCGCTCGATAAACTGTGCATCACACGAGATGAGTTCCAACTTATGGAGGACCTAGGGATCATCCGGCGGTCGGATAGCCTCTGGGCTTCCCCGTTACACATGGTGCACAAAGTGTCCGTGGGTTGGAGACCTTGCGGTGATTACAGGCGTTTGAATGCAGTAACCACAGCTGATCGTTATCCAGTCCCAAACATCTAGGATTTCTCGGCCCATCTGGAGGGTGCGACTATCTTCTCGAAGGTCGACCTTATCCGCGGGTATAACCAAATCCCGGTCCATCCCGACGACGTCCCTAAAATGGCCACCATTACCCCTTTCGGCCTTTTCGAATGGCTCAGAATGCCTTTTGGCTTGAAGAACGCTGCTTGGGCGTTCCAAAGGCTAATGGATCATGTCGACCAGGGTTTGCCGTTCATTTTCATCTACCTGGATGATATTCTGGTAGCCAGCACCTCACAGACAGATCATGTCAAGCTCCTCCGCCTACTTTTTTGAGCACGTCAAGCACCTCCGCCTACTTTTCGAACGGCTGCACAAACACGGGTTGGTGATCACCCCTGCGAAGTGCCAGTTCGGATTGCACTCCATTTCTTTCTTAGGTCATAGCATCACCTCCCACGGTGCGCAGCCACGGCCTGAGAAAGTTTCCGTCTCTTCCCGAGGCCTCTATCGGTCAAGGATCTGCAGGAGTTTTTCGGAATGGTTAACTTCCACCACCGATTCGTCCCATCTGCAGCCCCCATCATGCGGCCGTTATTCCAATGCCTGGCCGGTAAGCCCAAGGACCTGGTCTGGTCCAAAGAGGCACAGAAGGCATTCGAGGGGGCTAACACTGCATTGACCAACGCCACTATGCTGGAACATTCTAGGGCCCTTTCGACATCACGTTAGGCGCCGTCCTCGAGCAGCGTGTAAGTAGTCGCTGGGTGCCGCTGGCATTTTTCAGCAGGCAACTGCGAGCCCCCGAAGTTAAATACAGCGCTTTCGACAGGGAGCTCCTCGCACTTTACCTAGCAATCCGGCATTTTCATTATTTCCTGGAGGGGCGCGCCTTCACCGCATTTATCGACCACAAGCCGCTAATGTTCGCTTTGACCAAGGTGTCTGACCCTTGGTCTGCCAGACAGCAACGGCACCTCACCTACATTTCTGAATTCACGTCTGATATTCGGCATGTGGCAGGGAAGCTGAACGTTGTGGCTGACGCGTTGTCCCGTCCAGCACTGCCCGAAATCTCAGCATTTTGCCTAAGCGTGGATTATGAGGATCTGGCTGCTGCCCAACACGCAGATGCCGGTATGGAGATTTACCGCAATGCTGAATCAGGACTAAAGCTGGTTAAAGTGCCCTGTGGCGCCTCCGGCGTACAAGTCCTTTGCGATACCTCCACGGGCAAAGCTCGTCCCATTGTCCCGGTCGCTTGGCGGCATCGAGTTTTCGACACCATCCACAGCCTGGTGCACCCGTCCATTCGCGCCACCAGTGCCTTGGTCGCGGCGAAGTTCGTCTGGCATAGGTTAAGGAAGCAAGTCGCTGCATGGGCTCATTCCTGCATCCCCTACCAGATCTCCAAAGTGCAGAGACATGTGCGCCCGCCTGTGCAGGATTTTGCCGTCCCAGACGCCAGGTTCCTGCACATCCATGTCGACCTGGTAGGTCCCTTGCCTTGTTCGCGCAGGGCTACCCACTTACTGACCATTGTGGACAGGTTTACCAGGTGGGCAGAGGCAATTCCGTTAATGGATACCTCCGCTGAAGCATGCCCGAGGGCCATTGTCTCCAATTGGATCACTCGTTTCGGGGTCCCCTCAGATATTACTACCGATCGTGGGGCCCAGTTCAAGTCCTCCCTGTGGTGTGGTATGGTGCAGCTGTATGGCACGAAGCTGCATCAGACTACCGCTTATCACCCAGAGTCCAACCTTAAGTCGGTGTTAAAATCTCGACTCACCAGCCCTGATTGGGTCGACCAGTTACCTTGTGTCCTCCTAAGCATCAAAGCAACGCCTAAGGTGGACCTGAAAGCCTCCTCGGCCGAGTTGCTTTATGGTTCGGTTTTGAGAGTTCCCGGGGATTTCTTGCCTGTCTCCCAGGACCAAGAGATTCCAACCTCAGCGTTGTTAGCGGACCTTCACGAGAGGGCGCGCCCTTTGGTCCCGGTTCCCACTTCCCGGCATGGTTCGTCTTCGGTGCATGTGCCTACTATGTTACGGGATTGTGCTTATGTTTTTCTCTATAGAGACGCTCATCGCTCGCCATTGCAGCGGGTGTACGAGGGTCCGTACAAGGTGCTCAGTACTGGTGTCTCGACATTCACGTTGGACATTGGCGGCAAGGAGGAGTTCATCTCCTTGAGCCGCCATAAGCCAGCACACGTCCACGAGGATAACCCAGTGACAGTGGCTACTCCATGGCGTAGAGGACGACCACCAGCTGTTTTGCCGCCCTCTGCACCTGTTACCCCCAGTCGCGTTTCTTCGGTCCCCTTTGTTACGCCCCTCGTTCGTGTTTTTTGCGCTCCTCTGGTCTTGTTTTACCGGTCCCTAATGTTACGCTCGCCCCACGACCTCGGACTACGCGTTCCGGTCGAACCATCCGATTACCCGTGCGTTTCCGTACCGCGGATTCTGTGGGGGGCCATGTAGCGGCCCTTGCTAGCGCATGCAGAGATCGAACCCGGCGTTCGGAAGCCGTGGTCACGTGACTCGGGAGGGGCTGCTTGTTTCGCGCGGTTTTTCACTTGCGCGCGTTAGTTCAACGCTGACCACCGTTGTGGGCAGACGTGTCTGTAGAACCTGCATACTGAAAAATGAAATGAAATGAAATGATTCAATTTATTGTCATTGTCAGTGTACAGTACAGAGACAACGAAATGCATTTTTAGCATCTCCCTTGAAAGGGAGACACAGGGCGTCGCGGTGTGCCCGCGCCTGCCGCCGTAACATTCCATTACAGGCAAAGGTGGGTGAAGTGTCTTGCCCAAGGACACAACGACAGTATGCACTCCAAGCGGGATTTGAACCGGCTACCTTCCGGTCGCCAGCCGAACTCTTAGCCCATTGTGCTATCTGTCGTCCTACTTGTGCTATCTGTCGTCCTACTGGCAACCGAACTTGTGAATAAAGCTTTGTTGAAAACTCCAGTAGTCGTTTCTCAGACCACTAAATTATTATGGTTTCTATATTCAAATAATCATTTTGATCATGTCATAAATCAATTAAAAATATGGCAAATGTAAAGCCGTGGAGATTGTGCTTTTAACAGTACATCTAATCTCATCACAATTACTTTTAATCTCTTTTTTATTCTCGTTTTGGGTTTAGCGATATGAATCTTATCATTTATTTTCGACTTCAGCAGCTATCATTAGCATCAACTAATCCTGAATTACATGCTACACAGGCACACGCTCAGTAGAGGTTTCTCAATCCTGGAAATAATAAATAAACAGTATTTGACTTACACCAAGCCTTGTCACATTGAAACACCACAAAGCCTTTCATATAATGAATTATGGCCAATAATTAATCCCACTAATGAGTCTTAACACCAACTTCAGAAATGCACCCCTGCTGTACCTGTGTGAATTTTCCTATTTCCAATGTTAGCCATTCTAATGACTGGATGTGAGTGCCAATTTAATGGCAATTTATGTTTGAACTCACAAGAAACTTGATTGTGAAAGCCCAAAGGCATTTCACATCAAACCCATACTGCTGGGAAGGAAAATAGATTTTTCATCCCATCTGTCTGCACTGGATTCAACTCTGTGTCCCAGGTCAGTATGCTAACACAATGTATCATGCACTGCCCCCTGTTAATCTATTTATTTAAGGTTGAGCTTGTACTGTCCATATAATTTCCACTGCGCACCTAGTGAAACCTGCTTCAGTCGGGAATAGTATATCAAGTTAATGCTGTGTAATCCTCTCCAATAGAAATGATTTAGCTAAAAGTTGAAAGATGATACGAAATATTATTTTGTGAGCCCCTAATCTTTTAATGCATTGTATATTTTTAATGGGTCGATCAATTACATGGCAGGAAACAAAAGGAAAGACCCAGAAATTAAGAATTAAATGTGAAATAGTCTTCTTCATAAATGACAACTGGACCACAACCCTAGAATCCACAAAAAACATCCATTTGTAAAACAGAGTGGAATACAAGATCATTATCCTGAGCAAAGTAGTGAAGAATTTGCAGTTTACCTTAGTTTCAAATCACTGCACGTATTTCTATCGAGAGATTTGCAGTGACACAAGCACAGTAGAATTTGAATTTAGTTGAAGTGCAGTTTAATAATTGTGTGATCTTATTTTACATGACTTTAATTGGACACATTTTGTTATGGAAAATTTGGATAGTTTGTGGATAATAAATGCATCTATTTTATTTTTCAAATGTGCTTCAGAATATTGTGACTGAAATATTGTGATAACTCATTGTAATTAATTGCAATGTAAAAAAACAATCTTCATCACTTGCCTAGATTCCTTTGATATTCAGACATTTCAAAATAAAATTAATAGCTCTAATTGTTTGTGGTTTAATTTTGCAGCAAATTTCTATCTAAAACTTGGTTAGTGTTAGTTTTCATACCATTATCTTTTTTTGGTGTAGAATTGAGGGTTTAGAATTTTTTTTCAGGATATTGAGCAAAATTTATGAGCTGATATGAAAGTGGGTAGAAGAAGAGTTGGCTGACAGCTAATCTGATAGAAGGCTTTCAGTTATGAAGGAGTTTGATAAGGTAGATATAAGTAAAGTGTTACCACATATGGAAAAAGCAAAACTAGTTGTTAGCTTACAAAGAAGTAATAAATCTAAGGAGGACTGGAGAACAAACTTCTTTACACAGATAATCGTATGCGTGTAGAAAGTACTATTGCATGGCTTGAGACTTTAGACTTTGGACTTTAGAGATAGTGCGGAAACTGGCCCTTGGGGCCACGGAGTCCGCACTGACCAACAAACACCCCATACACTAGATCTATCCCACTAGGTACAATTTATAATTTTATTGAAGCCAGTTAACCTACAAACATGTACGTCTTTGGAATGTGGGAGGAATCTGGAGCACCTAGAGAAAACCCATGCAGTCACAGGAAGAACGTACAAACTCCGCACAGACAGCACCCACAGTCAGAATCAAACCTCGGATCTCTGGCACTGCAAGGCAGCATCTCTACTACCATGCCGCTGTGCTGAGACATATAACATAGATCCAAATAAAGAGAAGATAGATAAGTAACTCGAAGGATAAATTAATGGAGAGTCTTGATTATAGATCAATTGAAGGGGGGCTGTTAGGGGTCTTAGCATTACATAGGGGAGTAAGTTTGAATGATGTGTTTCTGTGGTGTACCAGTTAGATAACCGCACACGACCTTTTTATTTCCTTTTGGAGAAGTTGGGTAAACTAAATTTCACCAAACTCAACCATTAATCTTAATTAGATCACTCAGACTTTTAGTACACTTCCTCACTGTCGCAAAGCATAGATCTAAAATGGGTAAAGATGTTTAGAACCTATTTTGTTATAATAAAGCAAAAGCAATATTACTATAATTGGTTACATGGTTGTCTTTCATTCACAGTCAGTATTTGACCACCAGTCCACAACAAATTTTGTTCCCTACAACCTCAGTGAATCACTTCGGGATAATGGATACATTCAGTTACGACCTATCCCACAACAGGCTGGGGCAAAATAATTAATGTGATACCTTTTATTTTATGAGCAGAAGCATTCACAATTGTATAGATAAAACACGGTGTTTTAATTAAACTACATATTTAAAATCAGAGGGTTATTAGCCAGGGTTCTCCTTTTCATGTAGCCTTTATATTAACTCAATATATTCATAATGCAGCAAAAATTGTAATTATTTGACTCTAGTACAGCAGATAACTGCTTCTAACAGTTTTAGGAAATTCTAGTTAAGTGTAAATTACAATGCATTAAATAAATAATGACTGTGTAACACAACACACAAAGGATTATTAAATGCAAGACCACTCAGAATTTAGTCTTCAGTGTCAGACAAGTCAAAGCTGGAATCACAGAATGTTAAAATACATTCAAACAGATTTCATAAGAACAACTTAAAAGACAACTGTTTTGAAGGTTTTTATTCAGACGTTACAGATGGAATGACAATATTTACATTAAAAAATAGGTGTACCCATTTCATTGCAATCAGCTTCCAATTAAATGCATATATTTGATATTTTAAGATTTATATTTCTTGAGGAATTTGAATCAAGCATGTTAGTGTTAAACGTATTTGAAATACATGTCACATAAAGACCACAATGGGAGAGTTTAATACACTGCATGAAATTATTAGTTGCTCTGCTGCTGAAAGTGTAATTGAGCTCAATATGATGTAAAACAACTTGACAATAAATGTAGTGCTTTACTGAAGAAAGAAACAATATAATTTACAACATTTACTTTCTAAATCAATGGTTTACTGATTCATGATTGGAGATGAAAATCCTCAAAATTTATTCTAGGCTATTGGCTTACTCTTCCAAAATTCCTATGCCTCAGTGTTTTAGTGTGATAACGGGTTGCAATGGTGGCATCCTATGGCTGGAGGATATTTCTTCAGAATGTCTACTGAATGCTGAGTGCAGAATAGTGGGGTTTTAAATTTTAGGATGCTTTGCTTGTAATCTCCCTTCAAATAGATTAAACAAACCATTTAGTTAGTAATTAGGCTGTTTTGGAGGCTTTCTATATTTTTTGTTTAGAAAAACGTAATTTTTTTTCCAGATTATCATGCTGGTGTTACATTTGTACTGGTTCCATAGTGTAAGACTTCAACACAATGACTCAGGTGTTGTCTGATGCTGTTGGCTTTGCCATAGTGATTGTTCCCAGCTGCATCTTGACCTTTCGTTATGTGAATCAGATTCCGTGATGAATGGCTCCTTTGATGATGGGCATATCAGGAGAAAGCTGAGATAGATCATCTATTGGACACCTCGGGTTTTGAATGCTTCAGCCGTCCCTTTCGCACTGACTAGCTGGGTCCCACTATCACCGAGCGTGGGGAATCTCTTCCTCCTAATGGTGTGTAGTTAACCACCATCACTAATGGCTAGATGTGACAGGGTTACTGAGCTTTCATCAGATCTATTGGTTATCATTTAGCCTGGTCTATTGCATACTGATTTCGTTTTTTAGTGTGCAGGTAATCCTGTGATGCAGGTTCAAAGGATTGGCACTTCTGTTTCAAGTATGTCTTGTGCTTTTCATGACCCACTAGCTTGATAGTGACAGTAAAATGGCAGACATCCTGGAACACAAGATTGCAGATGTCACGATGCACATTTCCGCTGTTGTAGATGGAGCAGCGGAAATATAGTGGATGCCTGGAACATATTGCTAGGAGTAGTGGTGGTGGCAGATACAACAGATCAGAAGCCTTTGGATATGATCATTGATATGCAGGGAATTGACGGATATGGATCACACGCATGCAGTGTTAATCAGTTTAACATGGCATCTTGATTGGCATGGATATTGTGGGCTGAAGTGTGTGTTCCTGTGTTGTACTGATCTACATTGTCCTATACAAATAGCTTACAGTGCCTCATGGATGCCCAATTTATGTCGATCTCATTTAGCATGATTGTAATATCACATTATATACTGGAAGGTATTCTTGGTGGGCATAGCCACCACAAAGTAAAAGTGTGTGTGTGTGTGAGAGTGTGTGTGTGAGTGTGTGTGTGGGCGCTCCTACCTAACATAGACAGATGCTCCTGCTGTAGATTTAGAATAATTATTTAAAGTAGGTTTATCCCCAGTTTCAGTCACAGACTCAATCTGCCAGCTGTGGAACTCAACCTGTGGTGGTAGTACCACTAACCCACCCTTAGACATTAGGAATACTTTCTGAGTACCTGCTACTTTTTGTGTTAGTTCCACATGAGGGCACACTGGTTCATCTGTTGAAAGGCAGTAAGTGATAATTAGAAGAAGGTTTCCTTGACTGTGGTTGATGATATGGGGTATGGTCAATGTTTAAGGCTGAGAGGGTTACTCCCTTCTGCATGCATGCCACTGTGCTATTTCCTCTGCTGGATCTTTCCTCCCAGAGGGAGAGGTCACTATCAGTGATTGTGCTGAAGGAGGTGATTAAGTTGCCTGCATAGTATCATTCAGTGAGCAGTCCGCTTAAACCTACCTGATCTCCTTGTTGCTAAACACTTTAACTCCCCCTCCCATTCCAACACTGACCTTTCTGTCCTGTGCCTTCTCCATTTTCAGAGTAAGGCCCAGGGCAAATTGGAGGAACAGCACCTTATATTTCGCTTGGGCAGCTTATACCCCAGCGGTATGAACATTGACCTCTAACTTTAAATAACCCTTGCATTCCCTCTCTCTCTATCCCTCCCATTTCCCATTTCTTCGACCAGTCTGACTGTCTCTGACTACATTTTATTTCTGTTTGCTTTGTTGTTACCTTCTCCCAGCTAACAATAATCTATACTACATTTTCCTTGGTTTACATCCCCTCTGTCCTGTTTTTACACCTTACATTTCCTTATCTATATATATCTCCCTCTTCCCCGACATCAGTTTGAAGATGGGTCTCGACCCGAAGTGTCACCCATTCCCTCTTTCCTGAGAAGCTGCCTGTCCCGCTAAGTTACTCCAGCATTTTGTGTCTATCTTTGGTTTAAACCAACATTTGCAGTTTGTTCCTACATCATTCTATGAGCATGTCTATGGGACAACTTTCCCAATTTAGACAACAGCCTCCATGTGTTGTGAGGGCAATTGATCTGGAAGTGACATTGTTATATCCAAATACTATGGCTGGGTTAATGTAGGCCGGCCCATCTGGTTTTATTCTTCCTCCATTTCATCATGCCAGTTATGAGTTAATTGAATAGCTTACTCAACCATTTATGAGTTAATCACACATTGGTTCTGGTTTCTTATACAAGCCAGGCTGGGCTGAATCCCTCCCAAGAAAGGCATTAATGAATCACATGCATTTTTATGACAGTTTGGTAATATTGTGGTTATCCTTTTTAATGAGCAGCTTTGTAGTTTAATTTTTTTTTCTAGATTATTAATCTATCATGTTGTAATCTGAACTCAGATCAGGACCACTGAAACAGCAACAACCACTGAGCCACCAGCATATCCTAATTTTGCCTAGTTTGATGCTGTCGTTGACTGTTTTTATTCTTGTTGCGGTTTGATGTGGCAGTTTCTATGGAATTGAACGGCTTGCTAAGACATTTCTCAGGGGAAGTAAGAGGCAACACTTTGCTGAGGTTTTGGAATCACGTAAAGAGTGGGCAATGATGCCAGGCTTCCTTCTCAGATGGACATACATGAACAAAAGAAGCGTTTAATGATTATCTTGTTTTTTCATGGTCACTATTACTGATGCGAGCTTACTGATATTATTTAACGTAAGAAATTTAAACTACATAGATGCCATGGCAAGATTTAAACTCTGCACCTCCAGATTGTTAGTTCAGTCTTCTGAATAACCTATTTAGCTCAACAATAACATAGCATTCCTTACTCCTTACAGCTCAAAGCTGATTCTTTGGTGTCTAAATTCACACACACTTTTACAGGAGCACATTGGTTTGCCTTTTGCTTGTTACCAATAGCACTCCCTCCCCGCCCCATCTCCTAATTAACAAATATGATGTTTGGTTTGTGCTCACCGGTACTCGGTACTACCATGTACTTCTTTATTGGCTGTATAAATACTATTTTCACGGCTTCCCTTGCTCGAAAAAGATAGCAGATACAAAACATTATTTGAACGTGGCAGATTTAGACCTTTTCAATTGTTAGTTGATCATGAACGTACAGTGAATGTGGATACGTACTGCATACATTTTAGGATATTTGATTTGACTTGCAGTCTCTAATTTTTATTTACATAATTCTAATAGACTACAGCCACCATGTTCAAGTTTTGAGTTTTTGTAACTTTTTTTCCCTGCCAATGATTTAACGATTTTAATGGCTAAAGATGATGGAAATATCTCTGCAAGAGCCTCTGTTGTTTTTTCTCTAGCTTCTAACAATGTTTGAGGATGAACTTCGCAGATGCTAGTGTTTATCCTCCTCAATGTACCTGAAAACCATCAATACCTCCTCTTTGATAATTCATATATGATCTAAGACATCACAATTCCTGTGCCACAATTCCTTAGCTTCCTTGACCTTATTCTCTGTAAAAATAACAAGAATAATTCAGTTAACATCTCTCCTGTCTCTTGTGGCTCTACACAAAGATGCCCAATGCTGATCTTTCTTGGGATCCTGCCTTATTCTGGCCATCTTTTTACCCTTAAGATACCCATAGATTTTTTTTTCGGATATTCCTTTACTGTACCTGCAAGCTCCATTTCATGTCTTCTTTTTTCCCTCTTGATTGGCTTCTCAAATGTCCTGCTATACTCACAGAGGGATTTGCTCGATCCTAACAGCCTAAACCTGACATGCGCCTCTCATTTAAATAAACAGTCTCTTCATCAAAGGTAGACAAAAATGCTGGAGAAACTCAGCGGGTGAGGCAGCATCTATGGAGCGAAGGAACAGGTGACGTTTCGGGTCAGTTTACCATCATAAAGTCAGAGTGGAGATATTTGCAGATAAGACAATAGACAATAGACAATAGGTGCAGGAGTAGGCCATTTGGCCCTTCAAGCCAGCACCGCCATTCAACGGATCATCCCCAATCAGTACCCCATTCCTGCCTTCTCCCCATATCCCCTGACTCTGCTATTTTTAAGAACCCTATCTAGCTCTCTCTTGAAAGCATCCAGAGAACCTGTCTCCACTGCCCTCTGAGGCAGAGAATTCCACAGACTCATCACTCTCTGTGAGAAAAAGTGTTTCCTCGTCTCCGTTCTAAATGGCTTACTCCTAATTCTTAAACTGTGGCCCCTGGTTCTGATCTCCCCCAACATCGGGAACACGTTTCCTGATTACATAATGATTGATTCCATTTGCAATTCCTCGGCAAGTGAAGTTGTCCAAACCTGCACAGATCAATACCTGGAAAACATTCATTCATTGGTTACTAAATGGCAAATAGCATTTGCACCACAAAGATGCCAATCAATTACTATCTCCATCAGAAAGGAATCTAATTATCACCCTTTGACATTCACTGACAATGCCAGCGTTCCCACCATCAACATTCTGTGATCATCATTAACCAGAGACTCAATTACAGCAGTTGCATAAATACCATGGCGACAAGAGCAGTTCCAAGCAAAGATCTTTGGTTCCAAGGCTGAGCATTTTGCAGTAATTGCCTCACCCACTGCAATGCCAAAGCATTTCCAACATCTACAATTCACAAGTCAGGATTGTGATGGAATACTCTCCAGCTGTCTGCAGAGCCAACAACTCACAAGAAGCTTGATACCATCCAAGACAATGCATCTGCTCTCTATTGACCACCCTAACCATCCATTCCCTCCACCACCAGAGCAGTGGCTACTGTGTGGGCTATGTACAAAATGCACTGAAGTTACTTGCTTGGGCGACTCTGCCAACACCCCTAACTCACGAGCTCTACCATAAAGGAGGAAAAGAGCATGATATTCATGGGAACAACACCATCTCCAGGCTCTCCTTTAAGTCACAGATCAGCATGATCGGTAAGCATAGTGTTGGTTCTTTATTGATGTTGGATCTAAACCCTGGTATTCCCTCCCCAACAGCTTATAGTAATACCTTCTTCAGAAGATCTTCACTGGTTCATGTTGGAGGCTCACCACCATTTTCTAAAGAGAAGTTAATAATAGACAATAAATGTCAAACTTCCTAATAATACCTGGGTACAGAAACATAAATACATTTTTTTAAATCTCCAAATTTCCTGTTCACACTTCTGCCACTCTTAGATTAAATAATTTGAATCCCCTCTGTCATCTCTCAATCACCATTCGATATCAACTCCAGCTTATTCAAATCTAGCTGTCTGACTTTTGTCTTAAGGCAAATCCTGTTTTCCATTCTGTCTTCTAATTTAAAATTGTTTCCTTGCCTTCTCCAACCTAATACATTTACATGCTTACTCCTCCAACTTTACATCACTTTCCTAATACAATATCTGTGGACTCTTGCATCACATGATGACTCTTAGACTTATGATCTTACAACAAAATATCCCTTATTGAATAGTCAACTCTCACTTAACACCCATAGCTAATACAGTAATATATCAAAAACTGTAAAAAATTGTCAAAAGATAAATTCACATTCAAATATGCTTCATTGTTTCCCCTTAAAAATTGAAGCAGCCTGTCATCTATTTCCATGCATAAAAGTGTCCGTTAGATATTTACAGATATGGAATTATACAATATAGTTATTTACAGCAACCAGTACAAATGTAATCACACATGTATTTACTCAGTCTTCTCAACTATAAAATGCTTCAGCTGCCTTTATCTCCACAACATCCTTTCCAGACATGTGGATCATGGCTTTCAAATGACGTGTTATCTTATATGACAACCTGAATAACTATGCATTACTATATCGCAATGCAATTTTTCTAAATATTAACTATTAACACTAAAATTACAGAGCCTTATAACGCATCAACTGCTATGTTACTCACATATATATGCCGTATTTGGTATATTATTAAATACCAGGATCCCAATCACATCTGTTTCTCCTTTGGTCCATTCACAAGGCTCTCCATCTTCGTTCCTCTGCTTTCACACAGTCTTGCATTTTGACTTGCACTTCGACTTCTCGTAAACATTGGAATTTTCTATTTCCTGTTATCCCTTTTGAAATTAGAAAGTTGCCTCCTTTGACTTTCCCTCTCTGAGTTGTTTCCAGTGCCTGCAATTTGGCCATAACTGTTCTCAGCCTCTCTTGTCACACTGACTGAATGGTTTGAGCAGACATGGGATCTTCAGACTTTTTGAATCACCTCCATATCACAAAACAGCCCTCCCTCGAGGCATTCAGCTCAATCTGAACTTGATTTAGCCCATTCAAGCCAATGAAGAACAGAAACCTTGTATACTTCTTCGTAACTTATCCGCTGCAAAAAACTCACATGATAAAATTGATATGAAGTTACTACTGAGTCCAGTACATGTTTGTGACCATTTACCTTGCAGGGACATTGTCCTGCAACTATTACGGACTGATTGTACTATGCACATAAATTTGTATATTCAAACCTGAATGCTGTGCCCAGGTCCATATATATTTTAGTAACTTTTAGGAGAAAGATAATTTCTCTATGCTATCTATAATGATTAAAAAACTAGTTTATACTTTCATAAATGCAAATTTGGGCTCACACTGGATTAAAAAACCTCAGCTTTTGTTGATTTTGTCCATGTTGGAAAAACAACAAAATCCCTCGATATGGTAGCCATGCCTCCATGTTATAGTAAAGAACTAGCCTAATTAGGACCCGTTGGGTCCCATGTTCACACGGGAGGGCTGGTCTCCCGACGCAATATTCCACCTCTCCACCAAGTACAATATTGGTGGCCAGTGAGGGGGCTTTCTGGAGCGCTGGTATGGCTGTAGGGACTACTGGTCTCCAGAGGGCTAGTATTGACATTGTGGGCCAAATGGATTCTTGGGGTGGCAGCTCAGTTCCTCAAGCCTGATGTGCTGACAGCTCACTCACGGCTGGTGGGATGGCAGTTGACTCACGGCTATTCCTTGAAATTCCATTCAAAGCAGAGTGCAAGGCCACCAAATTAAAATCCATTTCCCTACCATTTCAAGCAGGGTGCAAGGCCACCAAATTCAAGTGCAGTTTCTTACCTCTTCGAGCAGGGTGCAAGGCCACCGAATTCAACTGCAATTTCCAGCCACTTCAAGCAGGGTGCAAGGCCACCAAATTCAAGTGCAGTTTCATACCACTTCAAGCAGGGTGCAAGGCCACCAAATTCAAGTGCAGTTTCATACCATTTCAAGGAGGGTGCAAGGCCACCAAATTCAAGTGCAGTTTCATACCATTTCATGCAGGGTGCAATGACACCACATTCAAATGCAGTTTCATACCATTTCATGCAGGGTGCAAGGCCACTACATTCAAATGCAGTTTCATACCATTTCAAGCAGGGTGGAACCACCATAAAACTACACAAAACACCACACTCACAGTTCATTAGACATTCAGTGCATTCACAGCTCAGACAGAGTCCTGAACTCTCCCTCCCCCATCATGCAGAGACTGAGCTACACCCCCACTTCCAGGTTTTATAATCCCTCCCGCTTCCACCGGAATAGGTGTGGCCTTCATGGCGTGATTGACAGGAGAAAGATTCTCAACATTTTTTAAACACTAATAACACTTTTATTTTTCATTGATAGGAAGAATCCTCTGCACCTGATGAGCGGAGGGGGACTGAGTAAGATGGCCAAAAATCACAGCTCTAAGTGGTAGCGTTTTATCTAAAATCAATATAGTGCAAACAGGAAGTTGTCAAGTTTAGCCAAACAACATTTTCAGTGCCATTTACTTCAACCCAAAACCCCCAAACAATCCTTTGCAGTGCCTTTTTACTTCAACCCAAAACCCCCAAACAACCCTTTACAGGGACTTTTTACTTCGACCCAAACCCCCAAAACAACCACTTGCAGTGCCTTTTTATTTCATCCCAAAACCCCAAACAACCATTTGAAGTGCCTTTTTACTTCAACCCTAACCCCCCAAACACCCATTTGCAGTGCCTTTTTACTTTAAACCAAACATATTTTCATTTTCAAACCACATTAAGGGCACTCACAGTTGAGTAGACATGTGTTCAGTGTTATTCAGAGCACAGAGAGACATGATCCTCTCGCTTCCTCCATCGTGCATAGACTGAGTGAGGCACACCACTCGGGTTTTATAGTCCCTCCCCCCTCCCACCAGCAGGGGCAGCAGAGAGAATGGCAAACATCATTAAATATTAATATCTCTCTGATTTTTCATCGGTTGGAAAAATCCTCTGGTCCAGTCTGGCGGAGGGGGGCTCTGAGCGAGGTGGCCAAAAATGACGGGCGTAAGTGGTGGTGTTCTCACGGAAATCACATCGCAGTGAGTCAAAAGCGGTCATGATCTTACTTTTAGTAATATAGATGGCATCAAAAACACATGACTGATAAGAAAGAACAATAGACAATAGACAATAGGTGCAGGAGTAGGCCATTTGGCTCTTAGAGCCAGCAGCGCCATTCAATGTGATCATGGTTGATCATCCACAATCAGTACATCGTTCCTGCCTTCTCCCCATATCCCCTGACTGCTATCGTTGAGAGCCCTATCTAGCTCTCTCTTGAAAGGATCCAGAAAATCAGCTTCCACTGCCCTCTGAGGCAGAGAATTCCACACTCACAACTCTCTGTCCTCATCTCCGTTCTAAATGGCTTACCCCTTATTCTTAAACTGTGGCCCCTGGTTCTGGACTCCCCCAACATCGGGAACATGTTAAAGAGGGAACTGCAGATGCTGGAGAATCGAAGGTTACACAGAAAAGCTGGAGAAACTCAGCGGGTGCAGCAGCATCTATGGAGCGAAGGAAATAGGCAACGTTTCGGGCCGAAACCCTGCCCAAAGCGTGTCCAAACTCTCATCCTTCTAAATTCCAGAGCATACAAGCCTAACCACTCTTTTCTCTCAGCATATGACAGTCCCGCCATCCCGGGAATTAGCTTTGTAAACCTACGCTGCACTCAAATTAGGGGACCAAAACTGTACACAATACTCCAGGTGTGGTTTCCCTAGGGCTCTGTACAACTGCAGAAGGACCTCTTTGCTCCTATATTCGATTCCTCTTGTTATAAAGGCCAACATGCCATTCGCTTTCTTCACTACCTGCTGTACCTGCATGCTTACTTTCATAGACTGATGTACAAGGACTCACAGATTCCATTATACTTCCCCTTTTCCCAATTTGATGCCATTTAGATAATAATCTGCCTTCCTGTTGTACGTCAGTCTATGAAAGTAAGCATGCAGGTACAGCAGGCAGTGAAGAAAGCAAATTGTTTTCATTAATATAATAGACTAAAAATATTTCTATTTGATGCCCATGAAAAGTTTTATCCAAAACCTAACCTGTAAAAGGATCACAGCATCATTGTGGAATTTTTGGTTTACTGTTGCATGGATTCATTACATAAAAATACATTTTATCAATTTGATTAAATCATTTTTAACATTTTCCATTTCTCAAACCTCTTAAGTAAAAGATGCACTGATTGGTAATATTAGCTAATATGCATTAGCTAATATTCTTAAGAACTGCCGAAAATGTTTACATTTTCAGTGATTGTATTTATTTTCTTGTCAATGAGATTTAATACTCCAAATGAATTACTGATTACCTTGTATCTCAGTGATCTGAATTAAGTTTTCAACAATACAGGTTTTGTATTAAATTCTGTCAAATTTAAATTAACAGTTTAATTTAAACAAGTTCTGTCACAATAAAACACAGAAGCATAGACAATATTTAAGTGTACTACATTTCAAAAAGAGTGCAAGCTATGCTGTGCTTAGCCCATAGGTTATATACAGTACTGTATGCTTTATATTGGTGGTGTATGTGTTAAGAAACATTTAAAATTTTCAGCACATATCTAAATACTCTCTCCTCATATTTTGCACCATGCCAAGTTGGTGCTTTCACATGCAGAATTAATGATCAGTCTTGCATTAGTCTTCACAGTATGTGTAGTTATAGTGCTGTTCAGAAACGTTTGAAAAATGTTCCTCTCCTTTTTCTTACCATTTCTTTCTTTCCATTCCACTGCACTTGCTAAGGTTCACTGAGTCTAAGTAATTTTATTTTGTTAGGAACTTATGGATTCAATATTTGAACCAAGGAAATATAAAATGATCATATGGGTATGCAAGGTTCAGATGTACTGCTGGATTTAGAAGAGCAGGTAATGAAACAAAGACATAATTTTGATAACAGAGACGATGGCTAGGAAATAACTAAATTTAAAAATGACAGAAATATTTACCGCAAATACGACTGAATGGGAACGTTGGAGGCATTGTCAGTAAATAAATGTAGTGCAGCTGGTAGAGTTGCTGCCTCTCAGCATCAGAAACCAGGGTATGATCCTGACTTTGGGTGCTGTATGAGTGGAATTTGCCCATTCCTCTGTGACCACATGTTTTCCTCCAGATGCTCCGGTTTCCTCCCACATGCCGAAGCCGTGTGGGTTTGTTGGCTAATTGTCTCTGTAAACCTGCCCCTGATGTGTAGGGAGTGGATGCGAAAGTGGGACAACATAGAACTGATGTGAACGGGTGATTCAAGCACTTTATGATCTAATACAACATAGAACATAGAACAGTTCAGCACAGAACAGGCCCTTTGTGCCAAGTCCATGCTGTACATGATGCCAAGTTTAATCTTCTCTCGCTGTGTATGATAACCCTCATGATATCCCTCTATTCTCTGCGTTTTCATTATCTTATTCACCCATGACAGCACATTCTAGTTGCCCACCCTCTTTGTGTAAAAGGCTTGCTCTATACACAGGGCCGGCCTTAGGAGTTGCGGGGCCCAATTGGGAACAATTTTGGTAAGCCCCAGGTTCCCAGCCAAGATCTGTAGATTCATCGAAATATAATTAAAGTCTATTATAGACTTCATATCTCTATTGTAGAATGGAAAGTAATCAAAATCTGCACTTAAAAAGTGCATGCGACTTAAGGGACCAAACAGATCTAAGCTACATTTTAATATAAAATTGCATCCATGTAAGTCTACAAGTAACAAACAAAATGTGTAGATCACCTCTGAAAAGTACATAGTTACAATATCACTTGTTTTAGTGACTGAGAAATGAAAAAAAAAGTAATTTAATTAAATAGATCCTGGAAAACCAATAACCATTGGTGAAAAACTAGTCCAGGCATTACATTTTGGGCTTCAGCCCCATCCTACCCTTTGGGCTTCTGCCCCATCCTAACTTAGTTGTGTGTGTTAGTTGTCTGTGCGTGATGTGTGTGTGTTAGTTGTCTGTGCGTTATGTGTGTGTGGGAGGGAAGGAGAGAAGGGAGGGAGGAAGGGAGGGGGAAGGAAGGGAGGAAGGGAGAGAAGGGAGAGGGGGAGGGAGAGAAGGGATGGAGAGGGAGGGAGGGAGGGAGGGAGGGAGGGAGGGAAGGGAGGGAGGGAGAGAGGGAGGGAGAGAAGGGAGGGAGGGAGAGAAGGAGAGAGGGAGAGATCTTTGGAGAGAAGGGAGGAAGGAGAGATGGGAGGGAGGGAAGTAGAGAAAGGAGGGAGGGAAGGAGAGAAAGAAGGGATGTAGCGAATGAGAGAAGGGAAAAGAGAGAGGAAGGGGGAGGGAAGGAGAGAAGGGAGGGAGGGAAGAAGGGAAGGAGAGAAGGGAGGGAGTGGGCCAGCGGCAGTAGCGGATGCCGGGTCCGGGCGGACGGGTGTGAGCTGAGGCCGATGTTTGTAAACGTTGCTCGAACCCCCGACCCGGCCGTGTATTGTTCACCACGTCTCCCCGGGGAGAGAGAGGGGTGGAGCCGGGGCTGTGTGCTGAAGCACTGCGACAGGAGGGGCGGGAGCGCTGGCGGGAGCGCTGCCGTGAGCAAACGACCCACCTCCCCCTCTGCCCCCCTCTGCCCCTTTCTTCGCCCTCCACCCCTCTACTTTCTCTCTGCCCCTCTCTCCCCCCTCCACCCGGGGTAGATCTACCCGAGCCGAGAGTAGATAACTCTGGCGCGGCCCCCCTTATCCACGGGGCCCATTTGGGAGCCATCAGTCCAATCGGCTTAAGGCCGGCCCTGCCCATACATCTCCTTTAAACATCACCCTATGACCTAAAAGCAATGCCTTCTAGTCTTTGGCATTTCCACCCCAAGAAATTGTTTCTCACTGGCCACCCTATCTATACGTCTCATAATTTTGTATACTTTTATCAGGTTTCCCCTCAACCTTCAAAGCTCCAGAGAAAACAGTCAAAGTTTGTCCAAACCCTGCTTATAGCTAATTATCTCCAATACAAGCAACGTTCCAGTAAACCACTTCTGCACCATCTCCACAGCATCCACTCCTTTCCGTTAAATGGGCATCTGAATCGCGCACAATACTCTGTATTCAGCCTGACCAGAGTTATATAAGGTTGCAACTATTATACAATATCATGACTGATGAAGGCAAGCAAACCAAACACGTTTACTGGTCTATCTACAAGGGTTACCACATTATTTATAGAAACATAGAAACATAGAAATTAGGTGCAGGAGTAGGCCATTCGGCCCTTCGAGCCCTATATCCACTTGTGTCAAATGTTATCCTTCTCTATCATGTTTTAAGGATAATTCTTGTAGGGTTCATGTATATGTATTCCCAGTATATATATTTTTGGAACCCTTTCCAAAGCCTACAAATTTACCTGTGGTGATGATGGCCTAGACAGTGTTGACCCAAAATTGCTGCATTTCATTGAACTGAATGTGAGGATTTTATTTTCATGGCCCCTGTATTCTGGATTTCAGTAGCATGTTCTACAGTGGCTTGCAAAAGTATTCATACCCCTTGAACCTTTCCACATTTTGTCACGTTACAACCACAAACGTAAATGTATTTTAATGGGATTTTATGTGATAGACCAACACAAAGTGGCGCATAATTGTGAAGTGGAAGGAAAATGATACATGGTTTTCAAATTTTTTTACAAATAAAAAACTGAAAAGTGTGGCGTGCAAAAGTATTCAGCCCCCTTTACTCTGATACCCCTAAATAAAATCCAGTGCAACCAATTGCCTTCAGAAGTCACCTAATTAGTAAATAGAGTCCACTTGTGTGTAATCGAATCTCAGTATAAATACAGCTGTTCTGTGAAGGCCTCAGTGGTTCGTTAGAGAACATCAGTGAACAAACAGCATCATGAAGCTCAAGGAACACACCAGACAGGTCAGGGATAAAGTTATGGAGAAGTTTAAAGCAGGGTTAGGTTATAAAAAAATATCCCAAGCTTTGAACATCTCACGGAGCACTGTTCAATCCATCATCCGAAAATGGAAAGAGTATGGCACGACTGCAAACCTACCAAGACATGGCTGTCCACCTAAACTGACAGGCCGGGCAAGGAGAGCATTGATCAGAGAAGCAGCCAAGAGGCCCATGGTAACTTTGGAGGAGCTGCAGAGATCCACAGCTCAGGTGGGAGAATCTGTCCACAGGACAACTATTAATCGTGCACTCCACAAATCGGGCCTTTATGGAAGAGTGGCAAGAAGAAAGCCATTGTTGAAAAAAAGCCATAAGAAGTCCCGTTTGCAGTTTGCCACAAGCCATGTGTGGGACACAGCAAACATGTGGAGGAAGGTGCTCTGGTCAGATGAGACCAAAATTGAAGTTTTTGGCCTAAATGCAAAACGCTATGTGTGGCGGAAAACTAACACTGCACATCACCCTGAACACACCATCCCCACTGTGAAACATGGTGGTGGCAGCATCATGCTGTGGGGATGCTTTTCTTCAGCAGGGACAGGGAAGCTGGTCAGAGTTGATGGGAAGATGGATGGAGCCAAATACAGGGCAATCTTGGAAGAAAACCTGTTAGAGTCTGCAAAAGACTTGGGACTGGGGCAGAGGTTCACCTTCCAGCAGGACAACGGCCCTAAACATACAGCCAGAGCTACAATGGAATGGTTTAGATCAAAGCATATTCATGTGTTAGAATGGCCCAGTCAAAGTCCAGACCTAAATCCAATTGAGAATCTCTGGCAAGACTTGAAAATTTCTCTTCACAGATGCTCTCCATCCAATCTGACTGAGCTTGAGCTATTTTGCAAAGAAGAATGGGCAAAAATTTCAGTCTCTAGATGTGCAAAGCTGGTAGAGACATACCCCAAAAGACTTGCAGCTGTAATTGCAGCGAAAGGTGGTTCTACAAAGTATTGACTCAGGGGGATGAATAATTTTGCATGCCACACTTTTCAGTTTTGTATTTGTAAAAAAATGTGAAAACCATGTATCATTTTTCTTCCACTTCACAATTATGCGCCACTTTGTGTTGGTCTATCACATAAAATCCCAATAAAATACAATTACGTTTGTGGATGTAACATGACAAAATGTGGCAAAGTTCAAGGGGTATGAAAACTTTTGCAAGCCACTGTATATGGCAACTGAACTTAAGGTAGTGCATTGAGGAGGAAGCTTCTTTGAAATGCTCCTGACACCATTTGGCAACCATTAAAGCAGGACTTTACTGACATATAAAACTCTGACATTTAAAAACAATTAAATCTATCAGTAAATCTCACAGCTTGTGCAAGGGTGTCTGGACTTCTTCAGGTTCAAAGTCTGAATACCAGCAGTTCCATTTTCAACCATCAAACAAAGTCAGCACAAGAATAGAAAATTATAGGAAAAAAATCCTACTGATGTTGGAAATCTGAATCAGAGACAGGAAATTCTGGAAACTCTCAGCAGGTCAGGCAGCATCTGTGGAAAGAGAAATGGATTCAGTAACTCAGGCTGACGATTCTTCATTAGAATTGCAAAAACAAACATTAAAAAGAAGGTACAAGTTGCAAAGAAGATGTCAGTGTCGGATAGAAACATAGAAACATAGAAAATAGGTGCAGGAGTAGGCCATTCGGCCCTTCGAGCCTGCACCACCATTCAATATGATGATGGCTGATCATCCAACTCAGTATCCTGTACCTGCCTTCTCTCCATACCCCCTGATCCCTTTAACCACAAGGGCCACATCTAACTCCCTCTTAAATATAGCCAATGAACTGGCCTCAACTACCTTCTGTGGCAGAGAATTCCACAGATTCACCACACTCTGCATGAAAAATGTTTTTCTCATCTCAGTCCTAAAAGACTTCCCCCTTATCCTTAAACTGTGACCCCTTGTTCTGGACTTCCCCAACATCGGGAACAATCTTCCTGCATCTAGCCTGTCCAACACCTTAAGAATTTTGTACGTTTCTGTAAGATCCCCCCTCAATCTTCTAAATTCTAGCGAGTACAAGCCGAGTCTATCCAGTCTTTCTTCATATCAAAGTCCTACCATCCCAGGAATCAGTCTGGTGAACCTTCTCTGTACTCCCTCTATGGCAAGAATGTCTTTCCTCAGATTAGGAGACCAAAACTGTACACAATACTCCAGGTGTGGTCTCACCAAGGCCCTGTACAACTTTGTAGAACCTCCCTGCTCCTATACTCAAATCCTTTTGCTATGAATGCTAACATACCATTCGCTATCTTCACTGCCTGCTGCACCTGCATGCCTACTTTCAATGACTGGTGTACCATGACACCCAGGTCTCGTTGCATCTCCCCTTTTCCTAATCGGCCACCATTCAGATAATAGTCTATTTTCCTGTTCTTGCCACCAAAGTGGATAACCTCACATTCACCCACATTATACTGCATCTGCCATGCATTTGCCCACTAACCCAACCTATCCAAGTCACCTTGCAGCCTCCTAGCATCCTCCTAACAGCTAACACTGCCCCCAGCTCCGTGTCATCCGCAAACTTGGAGATGTTGCATTCAATTCCCTCGTCCAAATCATTAATATATATTGTAAATAGCTGTGGTCCCAGCACTGAGCCTTGCGGTACCCGACGAGTCACTGCCTGCCATTCTGGAAAGGACCCGTTTACTCCTATTCTTTGCTTCCTGTCTGCCAGCCAGTTCTCTATCCACATCAATACTGAACCCCCAATACCGTGTGCTTTAAGTTTGCATACTAATCTCTTATGTGGGACCTTGTCTAAAGCCTTCTGAAAGTCCAGATATAACACATCCACTGGTTCTCCCTTATCCACTCTACTAGTTACATCCTCGAAAAATTCTATAAGATTCATCAGACATGATTTACCTTTCATAAATCCATACTGACTTTGTCCAATGATTTCACCACTTTCCAAATGTGCTGCTCTCCCATCTTTAATAACTGACTCTAGCATTTTTCCCACTACCGATGTTAGACTAAATGGTCTGTAATTCCCCGTTTTCTCTCCCCCTCCTTTTATAAAAAGTGGGGTTACATTAGCTACCCTCCAATCCTCAGGAACTACTCCTGAATCTAAAGAGTTTTGAAAAATTATCACCAATGCATCCACTATTTCTGGGGCTACTTCCTTAAGTACTCTGGGATGCAGCCTATCTGGCCCTGGGGATTTATCGGCATTTAATTTACCTAACACCACTTCCCGACTAACCTGGATTTCACTCAGTTCCTCCATCTCATTTGATCCCCGGTCCCCTGCTATTTCCGGCAGATTATTTATGTCTTCGTTAGTGAAGACAGAACCAAAGTAGTTATTCAATTGGTCTGCCATGTCCTTGTTCCCCATGATCAATTCCCCTGTTTCTGACTGCAAGGAACCTACAATTGTTTTAACTAATCTTTTTCTCTTCACAAAGCTATAAAAACTTTTGCTGTCAGTTTTTATGTTCCCTGCCAGTTTTCTTTCATAATCTATTTTCCCTTTCCTAATTAAGCTCTTTGTCCTCCTCTGCTGGACTGAATTTCTCCCACTCCCCTGGTAGGCTGCTTTTTCTAGCTAATTTGTATGCTTCATCTTTTGTTTTGATACTATCCCTGATTTCCCTTGTTATCCACAGATGCACTACTTTCCCTGATTTATTCTTATGCCAAACTGGGATGAACAATTTTTGTAGTTCATCCATGCAGTCTTTAAATGCATTCTATTGCATATCCACCGTCAACCCTTTAAGAATCAATTGCCAGTCTATCTTGGCCAATTCACGTCTCATACCCTCAAAGTTACCTTTCTTTATGTTCAGAACACTTGTTTCTGAATTAACTATGTCACTCTGCATCCTAATGAAGAACTCAACCATATTATGGCCACTCTTGCCCAAGGGGCCACGCACAACAAGACTGCTAACTAACCCATCCTCATTACTCAATACCCAGTCTAGAATAGCCTGCTCTCTCATTGGTTCTTCTACACGTTGGTTTAGAAAACTATCCCGCATACATTCCAAAAAATCCTCTTCCTCAGCACCGTTGCCAATTTGATTCACCCAATCTATATGTAGATTGAAGTCACCCATTATAACTGTTTTACCTTTGTTGCACGCATTTCTAATTTCCTGTTTGATGCCATCCCGAACTCCACTACTACTGTTAGGTGGCCTGTACACAACTCCCACTAGCGTTTTCTGCCCCTTAGTGTTTCGCAGCTCTACCCATATCGATTCCACATCCTCCAAGCTAATGTCCTTCCTTTCTATTGCATTAATCTCCTCTCTAACCAGCAATGCTACCCCACCTCCTTTCCCTTTCTGCCTATCCCTCCTGAATATTGAATATCCGTGGATGTTCAGCTTCCAGCCTTGGTCACCCTGGAGCCATGTCTCCGTGATCCCAACTATATCATATTTATTAATAACTATTTGCACATTCAACTCATCCACCTTATTACGAATGTTCCTAGCATTGAGACGCAAAGCCTTCAGGCTTGTTTTTACAACACTCTTATCCCTTATGTTGAAAAGTGGACTTTTTTGATTTTTGTCCTGGATTTGTCTGCCTGCCACTTTTACTTTTCACCTTGCTACCTATTGCCTCTACCCTCATTTTACACCCCTCTGTCTCTCTGCTCATGCTCCCATCCCCCTACCACATTAGTTTAAATCCTCCTCGACAGCACAAGCAAACATTCCCCCAAGGACATTGGTTCCATTCCAGCCCGTGTGCAGAGCATCCTGTTTGTACTTGTCCCACCTCCCCCAGAACTGGTTCCAATGCCCTAGAAATTTGAATCCCTCTCCCTTGCATTCATCCATTTTTCAAGCCACGTATTCATCTGCAATATCCTCCTATTTCTACTCTGACTAGCACGCGGCACTGGTAGTAATCCAGAGATTATTACCTTTGAGGTCCTACTTTTAAGTTTATCTCCCAGCTCCCTAAATTCGCCTTGTAGGACCTCATCCTGTTTTTTACCTATATCGTTGGTGCCAATATGCACCACGACAACTGGCTGTTCACCCTCCCCCTCCAGAATGTTCTGCAGCCGCTCAGTGACATCCCTGACCCTTGCACCAGGGGGGCAACATACCATCCTGGAGTCTCATTTTCAGCGGAGAAACGCCTATCTATTCCCCTCACAATTGAATCCCCAATTACTATAGCCCTTCCACTCTTTTCAATTGAATTGAATTGAATTGAATTTCCTTTATTGTCATTCAGACCTTTCAGTCTGAACGAAATGTCGTGCCTGCAGTCATACATACAATACTACAATAATAGACAACAGAACAGACAACAAACACAAATTAACATCCACGACAGTGAGTCCACCAAGCACCTCCTCACTGTGATGGAGGCAAAAATCTTAGGGCTGCAGTCTCTTCCCTCCTCTTCTCCCTCTGCGCTGAGGCGATACTCCACCGGGCGATGGTAAATCAGTCCCACGGCTCACCGAGCTCCGCGAACGGGCCGGTTCAAACAACACGGCCCGGGGTGGTCGAAGCTGCCGTGCTCCAGTCCAGCGGACGCAGCTGTTGATGACGTCGTCCACTGGCCCGCGGCCGAACCCCGGATTCAGGCCGCCGCCGCCAGAACGCCGTCTCAGCCACCGGAGCACCGTTCTAGCCCCGAGCCGGGTCGCCCTGACGGAAGCGTCTCAGCCCCGCGCCAGGCTGCCCTGACGGGAGCGCCGTTTCCCTCGGGCTGGGCCGCCCCGACGGGACCGCCTTTCCACCCTCGAGCTGGGCCACCCCGACGGGAGGGCCGTTTCCCTCGGGCTGGGCTGCCCTGACGGGAGCGCCGTTACCCTCGAGCACACCTGGAGAATTGTGTGCAGTTTTAGTCTCCTTCATTTGAGGAAGGACATTCTTGCTATTGAGGGCGTACAGCGTAGGTTGAGCAGGATAATTCCTGGGATGGCGGGACTGACATATGATGAATGAATAGAAACATAGAAAAATAGGTGCAGGAATAGGCCATCCGGCCCTTCGAGCCATTCAATATGATCATGGCTGATCATAAAAAATCAGTAAGTTTAAGAAAGAACTGCAGATGCTGGAAAAATCGAAGATAGACAAAAATGCTGGAGAAACTCAGAGAAACTCAACTCACCCACTGAGTTTCTCCAGCATTTTTGTCTACCATCTAAAATCAGTCTCTCATTCCTGCTTTTCCCCCATATCCCTTGATTCCTTTAGCCCTAAGAGCTAAATCTAACTCTCTTGAAAACACCCAGTGAATTGGCCTCCACTGCCTTCTGTGGCAGAGAATTCCACAGATTCACAACTCTCTAGGTGAAAAATGAGTAAACTGGTCGTATATTCACTGGAATTTAGAAGGATTAGAGGGTATTTTATAAAGTATAATAACATTCTTAAGGGTGGACAGGCTAGATGCAGGAAAAATGTTCCCAATGTTGGGTGAGTCCAGAACCAGTTGTCACAGTTTAAGATTAAGGGGTAGGCCATGTAGGACTGATATGAGGAAAAACCTTTTAACCCAGAGAGTTGTGAATCAGCTGAATTTCTGTAACTGCCACAGAAGGCAGTGGAGGCAAATTTACTGGATGTTTTCATGAGAGAGTTAGATATTGCTCTTAGGGCTAACGGAATCAAGGGATTTGAGGAAAAAGCAGGAACGGGGTACTGATTTTGGATGATCAACCATGATGATATTGAATGGCGGTGCTGGCTCGAAGGGCCTACTCCTGCACCTATTTTCTATGTTTCTAATCCTTATAACCACTCAATCTGCCAAGGTTTGTAGGATAGATAGCCTTTTTCGTCTCTTGCATCTTTTGTTGCAACTTCTCCATTTTCATTTTGCTTTTATAGCCTCACTTGTTTTTTTGTCACTTGAATCAAGTTCACTTGCTCCTTTCTCTTGCTTCCTTCTCCTCATTCATGCATTCTTAGCAGGGCTTTAAATTATCAATTTTTCTAATTTTCTTTGATTTTCTTCTGTGTTTTTGCACTGGCAAGCTGTGATTGTGCTATATTAAAATTAATAAGTTTCTAAACTTGCCAACAACCTTGTTTTCAAATTTAGTCACAGCTGAGAGCTGCCATCACCTGCCAACATTCACTGCTTGGATCTGAAATGCACTGCAATGATTTTACACCTCTGAACATATGCCATTTCATTCAAGATGTTCATTGACTGTGTGGACATATTTGCAATTAAATTATTTAAAATTTAGTTAATAAAATTATTTTGTAATATAATACATGATATTAATTAGATTGTAAAAAATATGCCATTCTTGAAGTGGAGCGAGTATTATTATTTTATTTTGCCTTACAGTTGAGAACAAGTTCTCTTTCTTGAAAGACTGACCACCTCTGTAATATTCTTTCTGTTAACATACATTAACGTCATCAAGCCTAAAGAGTGGGTTGTCATAGGAAGCAAGTGGGTGAACACACCCTCAATGGAGTAACTGTAGAAAAGGTTGCCTGCTTCAGGTTCCTAGGCATCCAAATCACCAGCATCCTAACCTGGTCCTTCACACTGATGTGATGATCAATAAAGCACATCAACATATTTACTCTCTTAGATATCTGAGAAGATTTAGCACGTCCATGTGGATTCTCCTGAACCTCTATAAATAGAAAATATTCTGATATGATGCATCTCAACCTTGTATAGCAAATGCTCTGCTCTTGATTGCCTGAACTTGCCTCAAATGGTGAACACAGCCCAGCCATCAGAGGCTCATCGCCAACTTCATGATGCATTGCATCAGGAACTTCAAAGTATCATTAAGGATGCCTGCCACCATTTCCATTACATTTTTTCCCTTTTATCTTCTGAATGTAGGTACAAGATCTTGAAAGCCAGGATATACAGACTTATGAACAGTTTCTTACTCATGGCCAACAGACTCACAACGTAATCACCTCTATTGCACCCCTTCCTGGAGGTGCTACTACCTGCTCTTACTATTAACTCTACCTAATTGGGTTATTCCTTTATAGTACTTTTTTTTTCCTGCACTACTTTCAGATTGCATTACAATCTTGCACCATTGTGCTGTTTATATTTATTGTTGAAAATATCATTACTGTATGTATACTGTACACTCTGAGTTTTACTTGCGCAAGGAATTTCATTGCACCCGGATGTATAAGAAAACAAACTGTAGCAATGTACAAAATTTTGAGATTTAAAAAATCAAGCCTGCAATTTATCCCTTCAGATAAAGCATAAAAATAAGTTTAATTTGACACCTAATTCACTTTCATATCTTCAGTATTAAAACAATTATGGCCATTTTCATACTCAAAAATTAACATCTTGTTCCCTATTGCTTTTCCATTGACTTAACACAAAAGCTGTGATCAAGGACAGTCAAAAGCCCATAACTTTCTTAAAAATGAAGAGAACTGAAATAAATTTTCAGTTATTATAGATTGAAGCATTCTGAAACAAATATGAAACAATCTTACTTGGATGACCTGAAATTAAAGCATATAATTAGTTAGTTACATAATTGTAGCTAATTACAAAATTCAATTGTGGGTCTGAAGAAGGGTTTCAGCCCAAAACGTTGCCTATTTCCTTCGCTGCTGCACCCGCTGAGTTTCTCCAGCACTTTTGTCTACCCTTGATTTTCCAGCATATGCAGTTCCTTCTTAAGTACAAAATTCAATTACTAGATCTAGACATCTATCCATTTCTTAAGAAAAGATTAACATTTTTAAATAGCCTAAGTGTCCAAATAACATTCACACAAGAATTCATAATATAACATGATTTTTAAATCTAATTGTCATGAATTTATAGGCCAAATGGAAGGAATTTAATGTTTAATTCCCGTAAATTAATGGCCATTTAAATCATCTTGCGAGTGGGATTTTGTGGAACGCGATGGTTTGGAATGTTGCAGTCGCAGTGAATTTGAACCCCATATCGGCAGGTTCGAAATTTTGATTAAAGTCATCCTAAGAAGCAAGTTTATATGTAAAATAGACAACTTACCTTATGTTTTGTCCCCTACGTGAGATACGTCCCATTGTCGGCATTGATGGCGTTAGAAGTCGCATTTTTATTTCACTCCAGGGATTAAATTGTCCCGCGATTTAAAAAAAAAACTTCAAAGAACACGTCGGAACGATTTTTCAGCATCAGCTAGCAGCCCGGGAAAATATATCTCGGACAGGCAGGAGAAAACGGCATTTTAATCCCGCCCCCACCCCTTCCCTCAAAGGCGCCAAAGTCGCGCACACAGCCAGTGGCAGAACTGCAGCGCCGCTGAAGATAAGTATTGTAACATACCTACAAACTGCAGATAAACCTCCTTATTACGTACCATACGGGAGGGAGGGTGGGGGTGGATGGGGGGTTGCGTCCATTATTGCCAATTGTCCTCTATAACCGAGAAAGGGATATTGGCATCTACAGGTATTGACCCCATTGATCCATAATCCCATTGACATCACTGCCCAGGCACTGGGTCAGAATCCAGGAGCCCTGTCACTGAGAACCCAAGGCATCACCTTGTCCAGCACAGCTGGGGATCAGCAATAACCACTGCCCCTGCCGCTGATTCTCACATTCAGAGATTGAGAGCAAAATGGGAGGCCAGGGATGTTGGCATGGCGGGGTGAAGAACTCCAGTCCTTCTCAAAGTGAGACTCCCTCGACCATCTGCCCATCCGTAGGTCAGAGTGAACGGACATTGGTCTTAACTGTTTCTCCTTCCAAGATGCTGCCCAACCTGCTGAGTGTATGAAATTCTTTTTAACAGCTAAAAATATATATTTTTTACTGCATGCTAAAAATATTAATAGGTTGTTTAATAGAGTATCATTGCACAAGTGTCGATCAAAGTAATTGCTTTTCCATTTCAATGGCCTACCGCATTGCAAATGGCAGGCTATGTTCTTAAAGAGACAGTGGTGTCTGATTACTGTGGTGATGCTCAGTCCACTGTAACCGGTCTGTAATAACAAGGGTAGAATGGAGCCTGAATCTGAATTTAAAGTGCAATTTTACAGTATAAATATCATCCATGTGAAATGGTTTCCACTCTGCAGTAATGAAGAAATTGGGATTATAATTGGTGCAAAATAAAAACAATTTTTAAACTTTAATAATATCTTCAATTGTCAACTAAATGGTGGTTAATAAAAATTAAAGCATTACTTGATAGCGTTTTTTCCCCCCTACATTCATTTGGTTAAGGTTTTTCTTTACAACTTAAGATGTCTGTGATAAGCAAACCTATTGGAAATACCCAGCAGGTCATCCAAAATTGGCAGAGATTGATGAATTTAGTATCTCAGGTAAAACACTAAGTGCTGGAAGAACTCAACGAATCAGGCAGCATCTGTGGATGGAATGGGCAGACGATGTTTTGAGTCAGGACTCTTATTTCGATTGAAGTCCCTTGGATCCACCCAATATTTGTCTGAAGTTGAGTCCTGACCTGTTAGACAATCTATCCATTTCCTCCACATATGCTGTCTGACCCTTTGGTTCGTCCAACAGTTTGTGTTTTGCTAAAGATTCCAGCATCTGCAATTTCTTGTGCCTCTGTCATAATATTTCAGGTTTGTGACCTTTCAGGAAAGATTTGATGAACCTCTGATAGAATAAGATTGAAGGCTCACACGGAGCTCATTATTGTCAACAGTTTTTTATGGCAGCATGAAGATTGCAGTTATATTTTAACTGTTTTATTTTGCCAAGCCTTTGACGTTTCAAGAAATATATTAACAAGAGTGTGTTGTACAATAACAGACAATCAATGTGGAGAGCATATGTTTGTTTCATAAAATGGGCTGCTTCATTTTATAGTTCTTGCGATGGATTGCCTAAATTCTTGTAGAAGTATCAAAAACTAGCTTTGGCTAACACCATCTTTTATATGGATCATGTGCAGGCAGAGGAGACTTGTTTAATTTGGCATATTGTTTGGCATGGACAATGTAGGCCTGTGCTGTACTGATGATGTTCTACCTTTTATTTGACTCAATACTGTAATTAGATAAAATAACAATTACTTAAATGGATCAAAGGCACGCACTGAGCACAATTCTAACAAGGAGCTTTGTAAAGAGTGAATATCCACATCATGATATTTTCAGAAAGTTTCTCAACTGTTCTTGGATAACTACATTTGACAGAATCTTGCTTCTTCCTGGCCAGCGGTTTTGTAGAAAACTGCCAACCAGCTATTGTCCAGTGGGTCAATTTACTGCTGTCTTCCACATCCATACATTGCAACACAAACCTTCAAAATTGGTTGCATTTCATTCAACCTGCACTGACTCAGTACTGAATCCAAGGGTGGTCAACCAATGGACTAGAAGCACTTGATATTCGTCTTTCTTGTGCTGCACAATGAATGAGGTCACTGATCTGAATTGTAAAGGTAAGAACAGATAAATATTTTTTATTTTGTACTTATATATTTTAACCTCTTTTTAAAAACATGTAAAAAAACATTTGACTGAAGTGTGGACACAAAGTGCTGGAATAACTCAGCGGGTCAGGCAGCATCTCTGGAGAAAAACAATGGGTGATGTTTCGGGTTGGGATGTTTTTTCAGACAAAAAGTAAAGGGGAGAGAACTGGAGGCAAGAAAAGGCCAGAACAAAGCAGGTCAGGCAACAGATGATCAAGGAAGACTGGAGCAAGGGAATGAAGGGATACAAGAATGCGAACAGTGGAGCCAGTAGGCTGACTAGGGTGGGGGAGGGGAGAGAGGAAATGCAGGGTTTACTTGTAATTAGAAAATCAACCTCCCCTCTACTGAAGGGTCCTGACCCGAAACGTCACCCATCCTTTTTGTCCAGGGATGCTGCCTGACCTGTTGAGTTACTCCAGCAATTTGTGTCTATCTTCAAGATAAACCTGCATGCACAGTTCCTTTCTACACATTTGCCTGAGGCCTAGTTACAGTTCACATACCACTTCACCATGTGAGTCAGCTGTGTCAGTGGGTCTCAATCGAATCCATGGGACCACAACAGTAAATATAGTCACGGGACTAGTGGAGGCACAAGCATGAGGAGTGGACCTGATTGAGCTTGCCCAATCTTCTCCAAACTGCCCCGTATCATTTTGTCTCAGCATACATTTTAACTGAATGATTATTTGATAACAGTTTTCATATTTGTTTTCCAATATTATTTGCAGTTTTTGTTTTAACATTCTGTAGCTATTTTCACTCTGAAAATGTAAAACAAACATTGTCAAAATATTGCCAGAATAGCTGTAAAGAATATTTTCCAAAAACTCATTGTAATTTGATGCCGCTGGAACTCTCTGCCACAGAAGGTAGTTGAGGCCAGTTCATTGGCTATATTTAAGAGGGAGTTAGATGTGGCCCTTGTGGCTAAAAGGATCAGGGGGTATGGAGAGAAGGCAGGTACAGGATAGTGAGTTGGATGATCAGCCACGATCATATTGAATGGCCGTGCAGGCTCGAAGGGCCGAATGGCCTACTCCTGCACCTATTTTCTATGTTTCTATGTTTCTATCAAAATTTGGAAGTGATGTACATTGATGACAATTTTCATTCCTCATATTATTAATTTTACATTACAGTAAGAAGAATGAGTGTTCTAATTAAATCTGCATTACACCTGGCTTTTATATTCTAAGAATTATTAATATTGCCTCTGACTTTGAATAGTTTTCGGAACAGCAATAGCCCAGCAAGAACTTATTGTTAACTGAACCTTTCCTATCCCAAAAAAAATCACCACTTCAAAATGCAAATGAAGCTGCTATATGAACAACAATGTATTTATTTCATTAAACATTAGGGGAAGAAGTATGTTTTCATAACAGGTATATAATATCTGGATATATGTAATATCTGGATACATTAATATGCCATGAACTTATATTGCTAAACAATAAGAAAATATCAATGTTTTTGGATGAGATGCTATTTGACCAGAACTGAATTTACAAGTTTCAGGCACCAAATGTTCATTTGAAAATCTTGGTGTGGCTGCTCATCATGGTGTTATATTTGATTTATCGCCCAGCACATTCTTCAACACAAGATAATGGTATGGAGCATGACTGGAAACACATTTAGGAAATCCTACCACCCTGTGGCACTCAGCAGCTATTGCATACACCAAACATCATTAGTGCTTATTTACATGGAAATTATTACTAACAAAGTCTAACATTTTGAAAGATCCACGTGAAACATTTGGCAGGTATTGTTTTATTAAGGAAGCTACATGGATTCCAGTGCCTATACTTATCCACATATGTGTGCTCTATGACCACCAGATGAGACAGAAACAGATGGAAATGTTATTTTCATGGTGGTTTTAAGTTTTATCAAAATAAGGTGTGAAAAACAAAAGCTATATTAACAGAATCAATATATTTTCATGCATCATAGCATAATCTCTACTTTGATGTCTCACATTAACGCGTGTTTATGAAGATAATTTCAGTCTCTTAAACTGATAATTAAACATTGTCTCTTTCTAAAATAATGACTGACAAAGCTAAACGTCTGCTAGTTAAAACAAGCAGGAGGCTAATAGGATTTGCTGGTGCACATTTTACAAATACTCTGAATTTTATTTGCGGCAGATGGCTCTTAACTGCAATGAGCAACAGCAGCTAGAACAGAGAGAGGGATGGATGGAAAAAAACCCATATATTTCCTTTAAAAGAGTAAGATGACCTGCAGATGTTTGTGGAGACAAGGTGCTGACGTAGACAAGTGAAGCAACAGCTTCAAGACTCCATTGATGTCCAACAGTGGACATCTATGGTAGCTGTCTCTACTGATAGGCAAGATTTATGGAGGTTATTTTCCTGCTTACACACTGTCAGGGAAACAGCAGTTAAACTAAGGTGGGGAAAAAACACAATTTCTTCTTCCTACCATGAAAAGTGATAGTTACAAGAAAAAAATTAAATCATCTCACTTTCATACTTCATGTCATCTTTAAACAACTTCGGATTTTTCTTCAGACATGATATTTTTACATCAATCTCCTTTATGGCATTGAACCAATTTGCTTGCCATAATTCGTTATGGAACATGCCCTCAAGTACGGTAAATGACCTTATTCAACACCTGAAGTCAAATTAATCTACGATAAGGCATATAAATTACTACTTAACTGGTTGGAGAAAATCCCATCTTATTTGATTTTATATTTTCCGAGCAAGAAGATTATGCATAATATGCATTGAAATGTAATATGAAATGGCAGAAATATACTTTGTGATATTTTAATTAAAAGTGTATAGATCTATATTGTTTTGAAAGCATGGAGTACAATTCCAGAGTTTATTTCACAGCAATAGGGCTGCTTTGTTTTATTTTCAGTTTTTCAGTAATTATCCAAAGCTTGTAAACCTTTAGAAGGATACAGAACATGGGAAAACTTCCAATCTGACTCCCCTGTCAGAAAGGTAGAAATACAGGGAGGGGTTGGGGAGGGTGGGGTACCAAAGGACAGTTAGTTTTTCTATTGTTGGCAAAATACTGTAATCAATAAGCAAAGATCAATAATAGTTTATGATCTGGAAGAGAGAATGGAATATAAGTATTGCAACAATATAAAAATAGGTGAAAGGACAATTTAAGATGAGGTCACCATGATTCTACCAAAAGATAATGATAGATTGAGTGATTGGGTAAAAAACTGGCAAATGGAGTTCAATGTGGAGAAGTGTGAGGTTGTACATTTCAGCCAGAGATGTCATAATGTGCTTTATTATCTGAATGGAAGCAGACTGCAAGTGAGGGAAGCATAGGTGTTCTGATTAATGAATCACAAAATGTTAGCAGGGTGTTGCAACAAGAAAGTAAGGAGAAAAATGGCATATTGGCCTTTATTGCAAGGAGGTATTAGAATTGTGAGGTTTTGTTATTGCTGAACAGGGTGTGGGTGAGGCTACACCTGGCATACTGTGCACAGTTCTGGTCCGCTTATCACAATAGGGTGTAATCAAGTGAGAGTAAGGACTCTTGTTTCGGGCAAGTACCAGGTTAATTCCTGGGATAAGAAAGTTATCCTATCAAGAGAAGCTAGGTAATTTCAGGTCTGTATTCCTTTGAGTTTAGATGAAAAAGGGGTGACTATTCAAATATGTAAGATCCCAGAGGAACTTTACAATGTTGAAATGTTGTCACCAGTGGGGCAATCATGATCAAGGGGACATGGCTTAAAAAAAATAAGGAGCTGGCTATTTAAAACTGAGATGTGCTGAAATTTATTTTCTCGGAGAGTAGTGAATCTTTAGAATTCTCTGCCCCTGAGGATGATTGAGGCCAGTTGATTAGATATATTTAAGATGGAGATAGGTAAATATTGGAAAAGTGGAGATTAGATTTATGGAGAACGGGTACAGAAGATGAATTGAGGCCAGGATAGATCAGCCATGATCATATTAAATGGCAGAATAGGCTTGAGGGGCCTGGTGGCCTGCTCCTGTTCCTATTTTCTTGTATTCACCAGCTTGGTGTATTTAAATACATTGACTATTTATTTAAATGCTACTTTCATATTAAATTACAGATTCTTGAACCAATTATGACTTTTTATTTTGTTTTCTTAAAGCAGTGGATCTTGTAATATGGCCTTATCCCAATATCAAGCATCACAGAAGCAGAACAGTGCTAATTTGTGTGTTCTTAACATTCCAATGGCACCTTTGAGCAAAAACACAGGGGTAATGAAAAGATTCTGTAGATACTGAATGGGGTGGCTGAATGCTTATAATTCACATTTTACCACAGTACCTTTATCTAATAAACAGAAAAGAACATGTAATTACAGATAACATCTTTTCTGAATTATGTTTGAATTGCACCACAGGAATATTTTGTTTCAAGATTTATAATGTGATTCCTAATGTGATTTTTATTTCATATTAATGAAGCTTCATGACAAGAGTATATTTGCAGGATACTAACTGTGCCTTTCTTAAGCTTTTTCTCATCCACCTAAGTGATTTGTTTTACTGGAATGATGCAGAATAAAACTCCATTGTAAATATTATTTATCAATTACCTCACATTGATTTCAAAACATATTTATCAGCCTCCAATGGTGCACTATACATGATTAGGTAAGCAACAAACTATAAAATATTCTTCAGATATTTTAACTGATTCCTGGGTTTCTCTTTACTTTAAGTTAAGATCTTTTTATCACTGCGCAGTTGGAAATGATTGACTAGTGCATTGAAAGTATAAATGTATTTCTTTGTGAGTCATTCTCAACATTTCAACAAACCCAAGATAAACTGTAAAAATAGAACTATAAATACTGTATATATAATTAGGTTAATGTGAATACAATAATGTTGTTGAGACGTTGTAGATTTAGGATATACTTCCCACTGGAAAAAGTTCTTAGGAAGGCATATACATCGCTGTCATGCTAATCCCTTATCAATCACATTTTTGGTTAATCTGCTGCTCTGATTTACCATTTCCTTCACTCTCTCCACTTCAGCATCACTATTCCCTACTTTTTCTGTCTGCAAAGATTTTGTCTCCCCAGCTGGTAGTCAGATCCATCCCAGTCCTTCTGCAAAATTATAGAGTTGCAAACTAAACAGGATGGTCTGGATTTTAGTGATGGAGGCCCTCAACCCATACTTGCAATCAATAGGTCTCACTCCCTGGAATGTATCTCGACTTGATCCTGAAGGCTGGTCTTGCTTGTCCTGTGTTTAGTTTTCTCCAATTTATTCATTTCTTGGGGATGTGATGATTACTGGAAAAGTTATTTCTCATGGAACCGAATAATGTGGATGGAAGCATATTATTCTATCCCAATTAAATTCAATGCTCAACCTATTGACAAGTAAGAGTTACATATGTGCCAGGCTAGGGAATTGTGGTACATTTTCTCACCTGAAGGACATTAATGGATTAAAAAAAATTGTGATAATTATTCATTTTGTGAGCAGCTAAATGTATGCATAATAATCCAATTTAAAACATTTTAGAATATGAAATGTAAAAATATGTATTAAAGAGGCCTACAAAAATTATTTAAATGTTTTTTTGCAGACCCGAATGTGGAAGTCTTGTTAGGTAGCTTGATTGAAATGTATGTGCCCTAACAAAACTCTTGGTGGTAGCCCTAATCTGACCTTATTCCTGCTGGTAGTGCTGACCTGATCTGATTCCTGCTGGCAGCTCATGCATTCAGATGGATAAACTTACACCAACTGGTATGCCACAAATGAATTTATCTGCGCTCATCATCTGGCGACTCAACTTGCAAAACCCGGACCAACCAAATTCCCTGTAGAATTATTCTATCATACTCCATTCCATATATTCATCTGCAAAGAAGACTCCGATTTTATCCACCCTTATCTTTTGTGAAACAAAGTTCAAGTAGATAATATTTCTGAATGTTCTTTTCAACGGATTTTGATCTGTCTGCCCTTTAAAGTTGTAGGCTGTCAGTTTACTTCAGTTGATAAATCTCACACCTGAAAGTCAAATAGAATCTGGATTCATGTAGCTTATTTGCTCATTTTAATGTTGTATTGTTTGTACGTTTATACTCTTGATGAGTTTTATTTATTCTTATAACGTTATTGATCCTTCTGGTTTCCAACTGAAGATTTCATTTGAAAAGAGTTATATAATTGTTATGTAATTGCCAACCCTGTATATTAACCAGGAAACATTGTAATTGCCTAATAAGATGTCAAGACGGAACAATCTTAAAGAGTGCTTTGAAGAAAGTTAGGGAAACCTTTTGGGTAAACTTCCCAAAGCATCTGCCAGCATTAGTGAGTCTGTCCTGCATATGACTCCAGACCTACCAATATGGTTGATACTTAAATGCCCTTGGATTTGGCGAGTAAGCTATTTGGTTGACTCAGGCATCAGACATAGACATGGCAAAGTTATTTCAGCCAGTCAACTTTGTAAAGCTCTTTCCACAAATGACCAGGGACTAAGGTCTACTTTGGACAGTTATCCTGGGGGGGGGGGGGGGGGGTCGGGGGGGGGGGGGGCGGGGCGGGGGGGGGGGGGGGGGGGGGGGGGGGGGGGGGGGTGGCGGGGGGGTGGGGGGGGGGGGGGGGGGGGGGGTGGAGGGGGGGGGGGGGGGGGGGGGGGGGGGGGGGGGGGGGGGGGGGGGGGGGGGGGAGGGGGGGGGAGAGGGGGGGGGGGGGGGGGGGAGGGGGGGGGGTGGGGGGGGGGGGGCGGGGGGAGGGGGGGGGTGGGGGGGGGGGGGGGGGGGGGGGGGGGGTGGGGTGGGGGGGGGGGGGGGGGTGGGGGTGGTGGGTGGGGGGGGTGGGGGGGGGGGGCGGGGGGGGGGGGGGGGGGGGGGGGGGGTGGGGGGGTGGGGGGGGTGGGGGTGGGGGGGGGGGGGGGGTGTGGGGGGGTGGGTTGGTTGTGGGAGGGGAGGGGGGGGGGGGGGGGGGGGGGGGTGATAGATTGGTATACAGCTAATGTGTGCCTGGGAGATCTTAACATTGGGATATCTGTACAGTAGTCTGAAAACGAGGAGGAAAAATCTTTTCTTGAATCTTGAGGTATGTACTTTCAAGCTTTTGTGTCTTCTGCCCAATGGGAGAGGGTTGAAGAATGAATGACCAGGGTGTAAGTGGTCCTTGATTATGCTGGCAGCTTTCCTGAGGCAGCATATGCTGTAGATGAAGTCGATGGGCGGGAGGCTGGTTTGGTCATGGCCTGAGCTGCATCCGCAGTCTTGTGGTCTTGGGGAGAGCATTGTCAAACAAAGTTATGATGCAGCCCAAATAAGATGCTTACTATGGTGCGTCTGTAGAAATTGCTAAGAGTCATAGCAGATATGCTGAATATCCTTAGTCTTCTAATTTGCTGTCTGGGCTGTAGTGTCAATGGGTCAGACCAGGACAAGTCATTAGTGATATTTTCAGTTAGGAACTCAAAGCTTTCGACTATGTCCACTTCAGCACAATTGATGCTGACTGAGGATTAACTATGGTTTAATTAAGAATGCAAAAGAGATGCGTACTAGGCTTTTCTTAAAAAAATACCAAACTGGTCTGATGTCCCAAAATCCAGGGCTGACTCCAAAGGATTGGATGTGAGGGAACATTGGATGTGAAGGAGTATTTGGTAATGTACCACATGAAAAGTTGACTAACAAAATTGAAACAAATGAAATAGTAGAGTTAATGTCAGCCTGAAAATAGATTTGACTTAAGGATAGAAAGGACTGAATCATGCAAATGTTTGTTAAGCAGTAGGATGGTAAATAGTAATGTTCCAAAAATTAGTGTGGGAATCATTGCTATTTTTGAAACATACAAATGGCTTGGGTATTGGAATGTGGAGAAAGGTTTCAACCTTTCTTGGTGATACAGAAGTTGGTGGTATGGCTAACATGGACAAAGGTACCAATCAACTTTAACAGCACAAACCTAGACAAGAAAAACAGGCAGATATTAGGCAATGGAATTTAATACAGAGTGGTGAGAGGTGATTCATGTTGATGGAAGTGATGAAGAAAGGAAGTACAATCAAAAGCTCAATTCAAAAGTGTGTAATGGAACAGGGGGGACCTAGGGGGTTACTGTATATGCTTATACCTAGGACGAAAGCAGCACATGTTCTTTACTTTATGATCATTCCCTTTGTGTCAAGATGACTTGCTCCACTTCAATTCTGTGAGATGGCTGATAAGGACAATGTGTAGACTGCTGATTCTGCCATGGATGATGCAGGAAGCACTTGATGGGGCCGGTGAAGATCTCTTCTACTACTTTTCCTGACAAATAAGAGCAAAACAACATAACAAATATGAGCAGGAGAAGGCTATTGGGTCCATTGAGCTCGCCCGCTGATCTATGATTGATCTTTAACCTACGCAGTCTTTTCCAGCACTATCCTCAAATCCCATGATTCTTTTAATATCCAGACATGAACCTAATGACAGCTTACATGGCCTTTGATGTTATCTCCACTGTGCTTTAAGGCAGTCTGAGATTCAGAAGCATATATAGGGCAAGGTTCATCTCCACCCAGTTGCAAAAGAGCTGCTACCAGAGCTGCAATGTGCATTTTGTCTAGCTTGCAGCACAATGAATGGCAATATCAAAAGTTATGCAGCGTGCAACATCATACGTGATAGATGTCAACTCGTATAAGTTATTGACTCCACTAGTCATGAGAGATTGTGGAACATCCTATAAAATCTTTGTTGTCCACAGAAATTCAACTACGTTTTATGCCTGCAGGCAATGATTTTGACCAATAATTCCACAGTGGACTTAATCTTATTGCAAGATTCCTGTCAAGCAAGACTGACTCATCGCCCCAATAATTTTCTCTATCATTTTCACTGTAGTGGTGCATCTCACCTCTAACAAGCTTTGAGCTGGAGTTGTGCTAATCTGCAGGACAAACAGGCAATGTTCAAGGTATTTAACCTCCTCTCTACAACTGAAGCCAAGCCACCTTTAGTCATTTCATTCACTACTAAATGAAAGCAGAAATTAATGTTGAAATTCACCAGTGCCTTCAACATAGCAGGACAGCCTTCAGCAGTCTGCGGAAAAGAATATTCGGAGATCAAGATCCAAAACTCAGTGTTCATGATCTATCCCCAGCAATGATCTTATAGAGATGTATAAAATCATGAGAGGAATAGATTGGGTAGATGCACAGAGTCTCTTGCCCTGAGTAGGTGAAACGAGGACAAGAAGACATAGGTTTGGGTGAAGGTGAAAAAAATTGACAGAAATCTGAGGGGTAACTTTTTCACACAAAGGGTGGTGGGTGTATGGAACAAGCTGCCAGAGGAGGTAGTTGAGTCAGGGACTATCCCAACATTTAAAAAACAGATAGACAGGTACATGGGAAGGACAGGTTTGGAGGGATTTGGACCAAACTTGAGCAGGTGGAACCAGTGTTGCTGGGACATGTTGGCCGGTGTGGGCAAGTAGGGCTGAAGGGCCTGTTTCCATGCTATATCACTAAGACTTTATGATTCATTGTTCACTGTTGGCTTGGGCATATTGAGAGAACAGTTAGAATAACATTTGGGATTTGGCACTGCATGAATAGAGGTACAGATACATATGGAGGAAACTGATGCTGAACCTATACAAAAATCTGATTGTGTCACAATTAGAAATACCACCAAAAATAAGTAATTGCGAGTTTGCGGAGGTGTTTCATTAGAATGGTTCCAGGGATAAGCGATATTTGCTACAATAATAAATTGGAGGTAGGTTACTTCTTGCAGCAAAGAAGGAAAATGATAAATTTGATGTAATATACAATATTTTGACAGATGTAGATAAGGTAGATTTAGGTTTAAGGCTTCAGAATGTTGTGAAGAAGAATATTTTAGTCAGCAAGTGGTAATGACCCGAAATTCACTGCCCACGAGGATGGAGGAAATGGATGTGTTGAATGGATTCAAACAGAAAATTGGATCAGTACTTGACAGAAGTAGACTTCCAGGGCTATAGTAAGAGAGCAGTGTATAAATTGTTGAGAGCAGTTTATGAATTGTTTTCCAGGGAGCTTGTATGAACTCATTGGACAATGCAGCCTCTTCCTTATTTTGCTATGACATAAACTTGTGGCTCATTGGATGCCTTCAATAATTAATAGCCTGCTGCAGGTTATTTTATTTTAGTTTCTGAAGAGTTAACCAATTTTTATAAAACTTGTTTTGATCATCTGTATTGTCATTATAACAAGGCTGCCCTTTATAAAAACCATTATTTAATTGCATTGCAAGTTTGATTCATTTCAATGCCATGTTTCCGTCTGTCTTTGTTTGCTGCTGCTGGTTTCTGCATGCATTTTTCAGCATTAATTTACATCAATATCCAATTACAATATATGAGGCCCTCTGTTTGATTCTCCAATATATAAATATAATACATTTCCTTTGTCCAAATAGCTTCATGTGCCAATGAATGCACTCATGCTTCTACAGACACTCAGTCCAATATCATTCATAAATAGAGCAAATAACAGACAGACTAGAACAGATCCCTACGGAATGCCACTGGTTACTTTTCCCCGGCAGACTTCTTCTCATATATTAAGCAATGAGCCAGGAGAAATTAAGGCTTAGATCTTTTATACTTCTAATTTATTGGGAGGCAAAAATAAATCTAAAATTTAAAGACAGAGATACCCAGAGTTGGGATAACTAATTGCAGACCCATTATGAAATATATATCACTTTGTCAGATTTTGGCTGTGTCAGTAGATTGGGAAGATACATGAAACTGAAAGACAGACTCAAGAATTATCCACGACTCATTAAAAAGCACATGACAGCCCGCTTGGAGTTTGCCAAAAGGCATGAGAAACAAGATTTTCTGGTCTGATGAAATCAAGATTGAACTCTTTGGCCTGAATGCCAAGCGTCACGTCTGGAGGAAACCAGGCACCGCTCATCAACTGGACAATACCATACCTACGGTGAAGCATGGTGGTGGCAGCATCATGCTGTGGGGATGTTTTTCAGTGGCAGGAACTGGGAGACTAATCAAGATCGAGGGAAAGATGAACGGAGCAAAGTACAGAGAGATCCTTGATGAAAACCTGCTCCAGAGCGTTCTGGCCCTCAGACTGGGGCGGAAGTTCACCTTCCAACAGGACAATGACCCTAAATACACAGCAAAGTCAACGCAGGAGTGGCTTCTGTGAATGCCCTTGAGTGGCCCAGCCAGAGCCCAGACTTGAACCTGATCGAACATTTCTGGAATGACCAGAAAATAGCTGTGCATTGATGCTTCCCATCCAACCTGACAGAGCTTGAGAGGATCTGCAGAGAAGAATGGGAGAAATTACCCAAATACAGGTGTGCCAAGCATGTACTGTCATACCCATGAAGACTTGAGGCTGTAACCGCTGCCAAAGGTGCCTCAACAAAGTACTGAGTAAAGGGTCTGAATACTTATGTAAATGTGATATTCAGTAATTTCTTTTCAATTACTTTGCAAAAATTTCTAAACACCTGTTTTCTCTTATTTATTACGGGGTATTGTGTGTAGAGTGATGATTAAAACAAATGAATTTAATCCATTTTAAAACAAGGCCGTAATGTAACAAAATGTGGGTAAAGTGAAGGGGTCTGAATACTTTCTGAATGCACTGTAGATACAACAATAAATCCATTAGTGAAAGTAAACCAACAGAATTGTGCAAAGATTGTAGTGCAATCTGATGTAATGTAAAAAAAAAGTGCATTAACGGAAAAACTGAATGTGGTAGAGCTATGAGAAAGAGTACATGGCAACACCTCTGGGAAGGTGATGTGTTTGAATCAGCAGTCAGATAACAGTTGGGAAGGTTGTTCTTAATGGGCCTGTCCCACTTAGGCGATTTTTTGGGCGACTACAGGCGATTGCCGCAAAATTATCAACATGTTTACATTTTTTTGACAACATTGGCAACTATTTTTGCTGTTGTAGGTTGACGTAGGTGTTGTCGTAGGTTGTTGTAGGTGCTGTCGTAGATTGTCGCCAGGTGTCATAGGTGAATTCCATTAAAACTAGTCACTAGCAGTCGCCTAAAGAATCACCTAAGTGGGACAGGCCCATAAGTCTTGATGACTGGGTTTCGAAACTTCTGTGCCATTCTGCAAAGGGAAGAAAAGAGAAAAGGGATTGGTCATGGTGGCAGGAATTGTTGATGGTACTTTTAGCCTTCCTGATACAACGCACCTTGAAGATAGACTAGATGGAAGGAAGTGACAAGTATGCCCCTGCCAGTTCTGGCATTTTCTCACATGAGTGTTATAATGATGCATTGAGCATGTAGGCTGCTTGTTTGACCCAGGATTGTAGCATTCTTATGATAGAGATTGAGACTCATGGCTTAATATATGTAAAGTACTCCATCAGTCAAAATAACCAGTCCCATAAGGCTCTGTTCCAGGTCACTTATTATTTACACTATTTCCGAAAGATGCAAGCTCCAGTGGTCATCTGCATAGACATGCGCAAATGTTGACAGAGCACAAGCCTCTGCAAGCCAACAAGGACACCCTATAATTTATTTAAAAATAAAAAAATAATTAGTTGCTTCCTGCTTTTGAGACCTGGAATCCAGTAATTCAGTGGCAGAGCCCTCCCTCTTCTCCCTGCCAGGAAATGTGTTTTAATGGGTTGGGTAATAAATCTAGGCCTACATATTTTCTTTTGTTAAGGCCACTTTTAAATCCACCTGGCCAATTTGTCTTTTACTCAATGAACCATAACATTCACAATTTGATTAATTTGTAGAATATTTTCAAACACTTACTTAACATTTAAAAAATAAACAATGACACAAAGGATTAGTTGCATCCAAAGAAAATATCATTACGTTTCTAAAGTATGACCATGAAGACTGCTTGTTATGTTATCTTTAAAAGATTCATTTATAGCAATCTTATGGTGTGCCCTCAAGCAGTTTATCTACTACGCATGTTAAGACCGTAATTACAGGTTAGGCTTTATTCCTGTTTTCAATACATTAGAAATCCATTTGCTACTTTTCAGTCATATACTCCAATAATTCCAGATCTCTGAATTTATCAAAGCATGATAAATGTCACCCTCTAACTGTTTTGTTGTTCTTGGGAGATTTATACCCATATCAAGATCCTTAATTGACCATTGTTTGGTTAATTTTGACTGGATTTTTAAATAAGATGGTTTAAATCCCTGAATTCAGCAGAGTATTTAGAGTCATAGACTCGTACAGCAAAAAAACAGAGCCTTCGACTAAACTTGCCCATGCTGACCAAGATGCCAACCTAGAACAATCCCACCTGCCTGTGTTTGGCCGTTAACCTTACAAATATTTCCTGTCCATGTACCTGGCAAAATTATTTTTAAATATTGTTATTTTGGAATTTGGAACTGTAATGTGTATTGTAACTGTAATTTTTAACATTTTTTTAAAAAACATTTTTAATATTTAATATAATCTTTAAACATCTGCCTAAGAATACTACCTATTCATCCTTCACCATTTTGCCTTTATAGATATGTATATAGCACCGCAGAATTGTGCACCTATCCCCCCCCTCTCCCTTTTGTTTTTGTTTTCTGTTTCTTGTTTTTTTTGTACTAAATTATACATATGCACTGAGTACGAGCTGCTTTTAATCTCATTGTACATGTATAGTGACAATAAATGGCATATCTATATCTATCTTATAATACCTCCTTTGGCAGCTCATTCCATCTACCCACCGCACCCTGTGTGAAAAGTTGCCCTGCAGATTCCTACTCAATCTTGCCCCTCTCACCTTAAACCAATGTTTAATGTCCTCTGGTTCTTGATTGCCCTACTCTATACCTCAATAAGGTCACACTTCAGCGTTTTGCACTGCAATAAATAAATTCCTAGCTTGCCCAACCTCTCCCATAGCTCAGGCCCTCAAGTCCTAGCAATATCCTTGTAAATCTTCTCTGCACTCTTTCCAGCTTAATATCCTTCCTAGGGTGACCAAAACCAAATAGAATACTCCACATATGTCCTCATTAATATATTGTATAATTGTAATGTATATGTAAAGCATATGGAAGGTAACTGGAAAACACTGCCTGATAATTATTTGAATCACTTAGGCATATAGAGCGAAGGACCAAGTGCTAGGAAATTAGGTTAATAACAAGGACACCCATTGGTTAGCACGAAAGAGTTAGGCCAAATGGCCTGTTTTATGGTCTATGATTCTATAATTCTAAGTGCTAAAATTTCGTGATCACTGTCTGAATGGAAAATTTGCTAATTTCACTGTTTTGAGTGCTTTATGCAATGTATATATAAATAATTTACAATACATATTTGACAAAGAGTGTATTTGGAGCTTCTTTCTTTCCTTGCAGACAGGTGAGATGAATATGTTTGCAATTGTAACCCAATTAGGGTTTCATACTATGTTTCAAAATGCAGGCATACAGGCTATTCAAATACAGGCTAAGTTGCTTGATTTATTCATTTTTCAGATACAGAAAATTTGTCTAAACCGCTAATAAAGTCATAACTGATTTAAATATTAACTAGGCCTTTGTAGGTACGCAATGTGAAACACCTGTTCATCAGTCATTGTATACATTGCATAGTTGAATCAGTCTTCCATTGATTAACTGATGGCTTTCTCCTTACATAACCAATCTATATTTTCGGCTGACTTTTAGTTCAATTTGATTCTTTTTTGAATAGATCATTCAAAGTTTTTGGATAAACGTAGAGATTGTATAAGGAAATCACTAGAGCCAGGATGTTTAGGCATTAAAAAACTCTGAAATAGGCAGGCAAAAAGGCATTAGAAAACTACAAAAAAGGCACGAAAAATACATTTATTGACCAAAAAAGGCGTAAAATTACATATATTCCCACCACCAAAATATGGTTTAAAATAATAATGTAAAGGTATACTACATTAAATGACCAAAGTTGCCTGGTTGCACATAATCACTAGCATTTTTTAAAAATTATCTGGTGTTAACCTATGTCGTCTGTCAGACAGAACATGCTTCATATAACCATATAACAATTACAGCACGGAAACAGGCCATCTCGACCCTTCTAGTCCGTGCCGAACACATAATCTCCCCATGTCCCATATACCTGCGCTCAGACCATAACCCTCCATTCCCTTCCCATCCATATAACTATCCAATTTATTTTTAAATGATAAAAACGAAGCTCATTCCACACAGCTACCACTCTCTGAGTAAAGAAGTTCCCCCTCATGTTACCCCTAAACTTCAGTCCCTTAATTCTCAAGTCATGTCCCCTTGTTTGAATCTTCCCTACTCTCAGTGGTAAAAGCTTTTCCACGTCAACTCTGTCTATCCCTCACATCATTTTAAAAACCTCTATCAAGTCCCCCCTTAACCTTCTGCGCTCCAAAGAATAAAGCCCTAACTTGTTCAACCTTTCAGTTGTTCAGTTTTCAGTTGTGAAAAACTTCTTTCTACGCCAGCTGAGGTTACTGGTGCATACCCGAAACAAGCTACAGACTCGATATTCATGTCGATATCTTGTGCATTACAACTACCTTTGAGAACTTTAGCTATGTTTTGTATTTCTTCAAGATCTTTGTTAGCTAAAATCACTCTCTCACATTTTCCTTGTATGTCTTTACCTATATCGCCAAGAAGTTTACGAATATCATCAGTTACTTTGTTGAAAACCTGCAAATTATTCACTAAAGTTTCGCCACGTTTCTCAAGGGAAGTGATAGCTTGTGGAAAGTTTGCAAAATTGGGAGTAATAAACTCAAGATTGTGGTGGAGGGTCTTTTCTGCATGATTTCACTGATGCAGCAGATTCTTCATCTTCAGAACAGTTGACTATTTAATTTATCTTTTCAAAATTTGCAGCAGAGTACTGCAAATATAGAGCCATGTACACCACCTAGTTAAAATGGGCTGAGGGGGTAGCAAAATCTCGGGTGCCATTTCTTTGAACAACTGCAAATGTGACGGTACTTTGGGGAAGATTTTCTTGACATTGTAAACTAGGCGATCGACATTTGGAAACAAGCTACGTCTTTGCTTGGCAATTCTATGAAGTCCTTGAGCTAAGCATGTCAAATGCAACATTTTGGAGAATAAAACTTTGTCACAAACAGAAGTACATTCTAATGTTTTATACCTTCTGGCCAAAGTCAAGATGTAAACAACTGAGCAATAGTTGAGCTGTTTGACTTCCCCAATACTTCTGATGTCAACAAATACTCCTTTGATGGTTGTACCTGCCTCCAGTGTACCAATGACCACTTTGGCAACATATTTCCCCACAGCATCGGTTGTCTCGTCTATTGAAATCCATAATTTGTTGCATGCAACTTCATCTCTAATTTTCTGCACAACAATGTTAAAGTTGATGTCAACAGAATTTTTCCATAATGATGACTCACTTGGTATGTGTTCCTCTGTGTATTTCTCTAAAGAACCTCTGAGAGATTTGTTTTCCAATTTCCACAGTGGAATTCCAGCATCAATTGCACAAATCATTCAAAAACTCAGATTTACGACTGGAGCCAGCAGTAAATGTAGTGAGGAGACAAGCTTGGGTATTTCGCTTGGGTAGTCTACACCCCAGTGGTATCAACATTGACTACTCTAATTTTAGATAGCCCTTGTCTTCTCCCTCCTTCCCCCCCCCCCCCAGCTCTCCTTCTAGTCCTACTGTCTCCGCCTCTTCCTTTCCGAAAAGTCACCTATTCCTTCTCTCCATGGATGCTGCCTCACCCACTGACTTTCTCCAGCATTTTTTGTCTACCTTTGATTTTTCCAGCTTCTGCAGTTCTTTCTTAAATAGATCTTGGAGAAAACGGAACCAGCGTGCACAAATGTATGAACGACCGATGGTGGCGCCCCTGGTTTCGCCCCAGAGGTGGAAGTTTTCTTGGAAGTTATACTATGTTAACACGTTAATAATAACATTAATATTAACGTGTTAACATAGAAAACATAATTGTAATCGAGGTACAACTAAAGAAAATAGCATGACCTTTAAGCAAAAAAGGCATAAAAAGGCTGATTTAGGCACTCGATCATGAAAAAGACATTATCCTGGTGAAATCGTCAAAAAAGGTATGAAAAGGCACATTGCATTTATGGCAAAATCCTGGCTCTAGTTATCTCATTGCATAAAATATATTGTGAAAGCAATGAAGACTAATTTCATTCCAAAATCTCTGGAACAAACGATCACAAAAATGGGTATTTTGGCTATATAGATAGACTCGATCATTATGATTTCAATTACTGTACATTTAAATGTTGTAGTTTGCTGCTATTGCATACCAAATTGCTGGTAAATAATTCCAAATATTTAAATACGTAAATCTGATTTGACAGTCCCAAGGGCAGAATTAAATTTGGCCTTGGATATCATTAAGCAGTGAGGTGAAAAGAGGCAAGGTAACATAAGCAGTGAGGTGAAAAGAGGAAGTGTGTTGGAAGGAACTGCAGATGCTGGTTTAAACCGAAGATGGACACATTGAGTGGAAGTATCTCAGTGCGACCTGCAGCATCTCTAGAGAGAGAGAATGGATGAAGTTTGGGTCGAGACACTTCTTCAGACCCTCCTTGAAGAAGGGTCTCAACCCGAAAAATGTCACCCATTCCTTCCCTCCAGAGATGCTATCTGTCCCGCTGAGTTACTCTAGCTTTTTGTGTCTATCCTCTGAAAAGAGGAAGTGTTTGGAGCAGGCAACATGATGTCTCAGAATGGAGTAGCACTGGAATGGAATAGAATATAAAAATAATACACCTTTCCTAGGTGGGCAGAGAACCAATTTGCCATGGGTCTTAACAGGTATTAAACTCAAAATTAACACGTACAACAAAGCCAATACCTTTCTCGGGTGGATAACTTAAATATTTAAAAATATGTCTGATCTAAAGCACAGTCAAATTGTTCTACTTTTGTCTGTCGGCAATGCATCTAATTGACTCCCAAAAGATAACTCTACGATGTGCTATTTTCCATCACTGTAACTTGGAGTCAATGATTGATATTTAAATTGTAACTGGCAGAAAATAGTTTGCAAACAAACAAATCTACAACCATCCTGGTGGACTTTCAGATTAAATATTACTCTTCTGATGTTGAATAACCAATTTGCCTTGGGCTGCTTATTTTGATTTCAACAAGGTTCATCACAGAGGTAGTAGTTAAGCCCTCACGGCAAGCCCTCAACTATGCCCAATCAGTTTCCAGCCCTATTATTGTAGACAGGTGTGGATACCAACAGTGCAAATGAAATCAGTTTGCGCAGGGCCGCTTTTCAAATAATTTCCCCAAGTGTTATAGCTTCTCATGCCGTCAATTTCAATTTAGCAATTTTCATCCAATTATAAATTTATCAAGAGTTACTTTGCTGGATATCAATATGCTCAGCCACACTATTTACATCCCTGTGCTATCCAAGATGCATTGTTGTACTGCAGCCTGGCCCACTGCACCTGCCTGAAATACAATGTGGCACAAAGCTATCTTAAGAAGGGTCTCAATGCGAAATGTCACCTGTCCATTCCCTCCACAGATGCTGACAGACCCGCTGAATTCCTCCAGCACTTTGGATTTTGCTGTCAAACCTACTATTTATATTCAATGTTTGTAATTGTATTGACTGTCAAATGCTGAGAGAATGGAGCGGCTGGGCTTGTATACTCTGGAATTTAGGATGAGAGGGATATGTTATTGAAACATATAAGATTATTAAGCGTTTGGCCATGCTAGAGGCAGGGAAAATGTTCCCGATATTGGGGGAGTCCAGAACCAGGGGCCACAGTTTAAGAATTAGGGGTAAGGCATTTAGAACGGAGATGAGGAAACACCTTTTCACATGGAAAGTTGTGAGACCGTGGATTTCTCTGCCTCAGAGGGCGGTGGAGGCCGGTTCTCTGAATAGTTTCAAGCAAGAGCTTGATAGGGCTCTTAAACATAGCAGAGTCAGGGGATATGGGGAGAAGGCAGGAACAAGGTACTGATTGCGGATGATCAAATTGAATGGCAGTGCTGGCTCGAAGGGCCAAATGGCCTACTCCTGCACCAATTGTCTATTGTCTATTGACTTTCATCTATGGATAAAATAAATGATCACAAAGATATCGTTAAAAGAGTACATGTTGCACAGAAGGGCACAAAAATAAATCAGAACATTTAAACTACCTTAACTATATCAAATGTATATCCTTATTAACTCTCTGGTTGAATTCTCTGATTGCTTCAACAGGCTCGCTGAATCTGTTGCAAGTGGATCAACTGGACAACGCCGAAGTACTACAGAATCCGCTCATGAACCTCATCAATATGGACTTTTCTTCTGGCGGACCTGCATTGATCATGGTGGGAGATATGCCCCAACAACCCTGATGACCTCCCTCCAGTATGTGTTAGCAGATCCGGAAAAAAACCTATGGAAGTACTCAACCTATCAGAGTTAAGTCAAGATCATTTTTCCAAGTGCTCTTGTGCATGTAATTGTTGCACTATGTGATAGAATTTCTAGGCTTCCACGTCTAAAATAGTTGTCAAAAGCCAAAGAGGAAAAAAAAGACAGATATGGAAATCTAACATAAAACCAGAAAATGCTGGAAATTCTCATCAGGTCAGTCCACATCTATATGTAGAGATACCGAGTTAATGTTTCATATTAAGGACCTTTCATTTCAACCGGGGAGGAGATACACAAAGTTTGATAAACTACAGAAGTGTAGGGGAGGGAGGATGTCTATGATAGGGTAAAACCAGGGTGACCATGATCATAAACTGCAAACAAGGTTATCTGGTCAATAATTTAGGTGAACCAAAAATCAACAACAAATTCAGATTCAGATTAGTTTAGTTCAAATTAGTTTATTGTAAGATAGAGACACAATAAACTGCAAATACTGGAATCTGGAGCAATAACAAAATGCTGGAGGAACTCAGCAAATCAGGCAGCATCTGTGGAGGGAATGGACAGAAAATGTTTGCGCTAAAGTGGTAAGAGGGAACCACAGACAAAGCAAAAAAGCAGGCATGGAATTCGGCAGTGAAGACACCCACATTTAAGGAACTTCAATAATTATGTTATATCATGCACCCATTGTTGGAACCGAAAATTGGATCTAATGTCAATGAAGTTAAACTTTTGGATAATCATTTTATTCTGTTACCTAATTAAGTCTTTCTATAAGCTCAATCCTGTAAAAATGACCTAATTTAATTGTTAATTGTTTCCGTGTAATCTTGTCAACTGAGCTTCATTCTGTAATCAAGATCTAGTTTTACTGTTAATCAAGTTTCTGTTTAATAGTTAAATCTGAGAATATTAAAAAACATACCAAAGTCACACTTGGTAGATCAGCTTTGACTGGTCCTCTGGTGTGCACCAGTTTTAATAAATTGACCGCTACTTCGAATACCAACTCTGCGTGGCTTTTCCATTTCGCTCCAAAAGCAATAAAGGAATGACCTTTAAGGTAATAAGGTAAAATTAAGAGGAAGAGTATGTCATAGCATCTCTGAGGAGGCGGGAAAGAGGTGATTGTTTCAGGAGACTGATAGCCATGGGGAAGATGTTCATAAGTCTGTAATTTTGGTTTGCAGGCTTCTTTAACTTCGACCAGAAGGTAGAAGAGAAAAAAGGGAATTGTCAAGGTGGCAGGCATCGTGAGCGAAACATCTGATGCAACATACCATGAAGATGAATTAGATGGAAGGAAGTGATGGACCTGTGATGAACTGGGCTCTGTTCACCACTCTCTGGTGGCTCAGGTGGTCAAGAGCAGAGCCTTTACCATAACAGGCTGAGATGCATTCCATCAAAATGCTTTCTACAGGTACCTGCAGAAGTCAACAGGATCCTTGTGGATATGTCAAGTCTTCGGATGCATAGAAAAGTGAATATGTTGAAGCACTTTCTTGATCAGCACATCAGTATAAAGGGTCCAGGAGGCACAAAGTTTCTACAGCATTCTTTGTTTTGCTTAAAGTATACACTATTGTTGTTGATCCTGCTGACAACAGTGATATCATCAGCAAACATGCAGGTCGGGTTGGAGCTATACTCATCCGCACATTGCTGGGTAAAAAGGGAGTAGAGCAGGGAACTGAGCATGCAATTTTGAGTAGCACCTTTGCTGAGAGTCAGGCTGGAGGAAATGTTATGACCAATTCTAACAGATTGAGGTCGGGAAGTCCAGAATCCAGTTTCAAATGGAGGCCCCAAGGCAAAGGTCCAGAAATTCAGAGATGCGCTTACTTGGCATTATGTTGAAGGGTGAACTACGGTCAATGAATAGCATTCTGACATAGGTGTTCTTTTTGTCAAGATGATTCAGAGATAAATAACATGCAAGGCAGATAACGTCCTCTATAAACCTATTTCCATGTACACAAATTGCAAGAGGTCTAGATTGTCTAGTAGACTGACGTTATTGTGGGCTATAACAGGTCTTTTAAATAACTTAATTACTGGTTTATGTTAAAGTTACTCGGTGGTAATCATTAAGATAGATCACTTTATATTTCTTGGGGACTGGAATTAAGACAGGTGGCTTTTATGTTGAATGTAGGAATTGCGAAATTGCGAGCAGGATGACATGCCCGTGCTCCACTTCATGAGGATCAGAAAGGGAAAAAGGGGAAAAATAAACATACTGAGCCAATGTAACTGATGGATAATTGGTATTGATGAAGAAATCAAGTTACCTGAAGCTGTAAAATTCAATATTTTGAAATCTGCAATATGACCAGAAAGACAATGAGGTGCTATTTCTCAATGTCGTGTTGGGTCCCATTACAACATTTTAGGAAGCCACAGACCAAGTCAGCAGAGGTGGGTAATGGAGAATCAAAATGATGAGCAAGAGGAAGATCAGGCTCACTCCTGTGAATTTAATGCCGGTGTTCCACAAAGTGATCACCCAATCAGCATTTGTTTTTTCCAGTGTGGAAGAGGTCACATTGCAAACATTGAATGTAGCACACTGGATTGGAAGAAATACAAGTGAACTGCTGCTTCATCTGGAAAGACTGTTTGGGCCTCTGGATGTGGAAAGGGAAGAAGTGAAAGGACAAGTGTTGTATCACTGATGGTTGCAAGTGGAAAAGCTGGGTGCGGACATTGGGAATGAAGATTCTCGAGCGGCAGCATTTTGAAACGGTAATCCATGCCTTTATTTCATCTCGGCTGGATTACTGTAACGCACTCTACTCTGGAGTCTCACGAGCTTCGTTGGCTCGTCTCCAGTTGGTCCAAAATGCTGCCGCTCGCCTTTTAACCGGAACTCGAAAGAGGGAGCACATTACGCCAATTTTGGCCTCCCTTCACTGGCTCCCAGTGCACTTTCGAGTTCATTTTAAAATTCTTTTATTTGTTTTTAAATCATTGAATGGCCTCGCCCCGCCTTACCTCTCCGAGCTGCTCCACCTATATGCTCCTGCCCGGTGCCTCAGGTCAGCGGATCAGCTGCTCCTTGAGGTACCAAGGTCTAAGCGGAAGCTCAGAGGGGATAGAGCCTTTTCTGTTGCTGCCCCGGCACTCTGGAACACCTTGCCGCTGCAGATCAGACAGGCCCCTTCACTGTCCATCTTTAAATCCTCCCTAAAAACTCACTTTTATTCACTGGCTTTCGACACTGGCTGAGACTTTGTTCCTGTTTTAGTGCTTTTAATGTCTTTTAATTTTTACTGTTTTTATAGTCCTGTCGTCTTAATGGTTTTAGTAGTTTGTAATAACTTTTTTGTTGACTTCCGATGTACAGCACTTTGTGGTAACTGATGTTGTCTAAAAGCGCTTTATAAGTAAAGTTATTATTATTATTATTATTATTGTTATTATTATTATTATAAGATTCAGCAAAATGCTGAAAGAGGAGAACAGAAGAAATATCTCATGGTAATATTTGAGATTATTCAATGTAAGTAAAATAACATACAGAAAATAAAATAGAGATGAAGAAAAACGAAATTACAAAGAGACAAGTAACATTTTATGTGTTGGATGGAACTGCAGATGTTGGTTTACACAAATTCGGCGGAACAGACAGCATCCCTGGACGGGAGGAATGGGTGATGTTTCAGGTTGAGATCCTTCTTCGGACTCTTCTGTCTGAAGAAGCGTCTCAACCCAAAATGTCACCAATTCCTTCTTTCCAGTAACATATTATGTTTGTTTATTAAACAAACAAAATAATTAAAATCCTCAGGAAAGAGCATCCAAATTGGCAAATGCCAGAAAGATTGTTTGATAGGTTAGCACCCTATCAAAAACTTATTTGCGCTTAAATGGATAAGCCTCAAGGTTTTTCCAGCATGTTGCATGGTTATCCAGTGGATGAGTCCCTCAGCTTCACATGAGTCTCTAGGCAATGAGCTTTTGGACAAGAAGACATTGTCCTATGTTTAACAGCATAGATGTTGAGAAGTTAGACTAACATTAACAATCTTGACTAACGGTGATCACTGTTAGCCTAATCATTATTTTTAAACAAGATATGTCTATTGTTGGGAAAAGTAATTGGATTGACAATCATTTTGGCATATTATGCTGTCTGCTTATAATACCTTGTGCAAAGTCCTTTTGATGTTGCTGGGGAATGAAGTGAGTTGGATTGAAGATTATTTTCAAAGTTTGCGTTCAGAGATATCTTTATACCAGAGATAAATCATGAAGGGGGAAGAAAGATAATCATTGTAATGGATGACATAGTCATGCAAAGCTATTGAGGATGAATTTTTTCCAGATGTTTTAGATAGTAGCAGCCTAACTGCCCTGCAATTTGTTTGGAAAGTTTTCTTCCTCCAACATATCCATCCTCATGCTCCTTTTGCACACTTCACGACTTGCTTTGTTAGATGGATGCCTTGTCTATTGAAGTACAAAGCAGGCCACTGTGACTTTGGTTAGCCTCCTCGCATCATATTACAAGGTACTCCTAATCAATCCAAGGCATCAGAACCACGGCTTCATTCAAAAAATCTTCACAATGATTAATTGGTAAAAATATACATTTATTATATGTGTAGGAAGGAACTGCAGATGCTGGTTTAAACCAAAGGTAGAGTCAAAAAGCTGGAGTAACTCAGCAGGAAAGGCACCATCTCTGGAGAGAAGGAATAGGTGATGTGGTCTCGACCTGAAACGTCACCCATTCCTTCTCTCCAGAGATGCTGCCGGTCCCGCTGAGTTACTCCAGCTTTTTGTGTCTATCTTACATTTATTATATCCCAGCTCCACATCAGGATATCACAATCCACAATAATATTGATTGGATAGCCAGAATCTGCTATCAGATAAACCCTTAACTTTAATCACAAAACTGAAGATGCTGAAAATTAAAAAATAAAGTGTAGGAAGTACTCAGCATTTTAGACAGCATCTGTGGGGAGAGAATCAAGTGAACGTGTCATGTTACCAACTTTCCATCAGACTAGGTAAAGAGATGCAGTAGCGTCCATCATTTTCAACAAGAGGTAATATGTGTAGGGTGGACTGTCGGGTGGTCCATGAGGACATGGAAAAGCTGTTGCCTATGTCCAACAGGTCGTATTTGTTGTGTTTGTCCTGATGTATCTCGAAGCTTCTGAGCTGACTGACAACAGCACTGTCCCATCTGCCTAACACCAGATGTCACAGGCAGCTTCTGCACATTACCGCAGCTGTGTGGTGCTGTGATTACTGTGTCAATAAAATTAGAGTACTAGGTAATGGCACATAGATACATAGACAAAAGGTGCAGGAATAGGCCATTTGGCCCTTCGAGCCAGCTCCGCCATTCAATGTGACCATATCTAATCATCCACAATCAGTATCCCGTTCCTGCTTTCTCCCCACATCCCTTGATTCCTTTAGCCCCAAGAGCTATATCCAACACTCTCTTGAAAACTGCCTTCTGTGGCAGAGAATTCGACAGATTCACAACTCTCTGGGTGAAAACGTTTCACCTCATCTCAGCCCTAAATGGCTTACCCCTTATTCTTAAACGGTGACCACTGGTTCTGGACTGGTTCTGGACATCGAGAACATGTGTCCTGCATCTAGCCTGTCCAATCCCTTAAGAATTTTATATATTTCTATAAGATCCTCTCTCATCGTTCTAAATTCCAGTGAATACAAGCCCATTTGACTCATTCTTTCATCATGTCAGTCCCGTCATCCCGGGAATTAACCTGGTGAACCTACACTGCACTCCCTCAATAGCAATAAATGTCCATCCTCAAATTAAGTATAGTTTTCACTGTACCTCTCTCTACCCATGCCAATAATAAGCCTAAACTGAAACCTGCAATTAAGTTTCTATTGTGGAGTGAGAGAGCAGCCTCTTGCACAACAGGCGGGTTGCAGGTGTGGAGCCATCGGGGTTTGACCCGGGTTAATGACTCACTGCAATCGAAGCCTCCATCCGGGCGGGGGCTGCCTGCTCGCCCGCTCCGCCGCTGTCTGGGAGCCGGGGCCCAGTGCCGGATTCTCCCCGCTCCCCTCCACTGCCCATTGCCGGGGGCGATAACATCAATGCATGGATCAAATAGATTTAAATTAAAAACTTTAGAAGGTACTAGACCAAGTGCAGACCCATTGGGTCTGCCCGTACGGGGGAGGGGTGGGGGGGGGGGGGGGGGGGGGGGGGGGGGGGGGGGGAGTGGGGGGGGGGGGGGGGGGGGGGGGGGGGGGGAGGGGGTGGGGGGGAGGGGGACTTTAGAAGGTATATACCTATGAAAGTTTGTGCCCCAGGACCAAGCAAAGCCGGAATGCTGCTTGTTGCCGGGGGCAATGACATCAATGCATGGATCAAATAGAGTTAAATTAAAAACTTTAGAAGGTACTAGACCAAGTGCAGACCCATTGGGTCTGGTCCCCGAACGTGCTTCAGACTCCGAGTACCCGGGTGGGGGGGGGGGGGGGAGAGGGGGGGGGGGGGGGGGAGGGGGACTTTAGAAGGTATATACCTATGAAAGTTTGTGCCCCAGGACCAAGCAAAACTAAAATGCATTTGCACTCTGCGGTTAACACCAATCAGGTACTGGTGGTTTTGTAGTTCATCTACTTTGTTGCTAATAAAGTATATAAAGGGAAAGGGAATATATATAAAGGGAATGTCTGTGATAGATTGGAAAGCAGGGGAGAATGAATGACACACAAGGTGGCGGTGTGGCTGAGGGAGGTTGGTGAAGGCTTGTTTATCACGGTTGATCTTTCTGGAGGGAGAATATATAAAAGATGAATGGTTAGAGAAAAGAAAAATGATGGAACTGTGAGACGCAAAGCACTGCAGATGCTGGAAATCTGATATGAAAGAGAATGCAGGAAATGCTCGGCTTGTCAGGCAGCATCTGTGAAGAGGAAACGACAGAATGTTACAAAATAATCTTTATTCAGAATTCCAAAGGCCAATTATCTGAAATCACCGGAAAAGATAATTCAATGCTTTATACAAATGTTCACTGTTTATCACCAGTGAATAGAATTGTGTCTGTCCCAGATAACCTCTCTACATAAAAAGCAAAACAGTTATTCAAACTTTTTCTGATTCATCCTTGGCTAGCTGGAGACTAGTATCATTAATGATTGATTACATATGTTACATGCATACCTAAATATGTCTAATGTTGTGTAAGGAGATTGTTTAACCCTTTCATCAACAGACGATAGATAACTTTGGGTTATCCAGTGAAGCTAAACACTATCTCTGACCCAGGACAATGGTCGTAGCCTTCATTGACCTTGTGTGTCCAGCTTGAACTGCCTCCGTATAGCTAAGTGGAGGCCAAAGTGATTAGTTTTGTCTATGAGAAAACCAAGTGGAATGTGGTAGTTGCTTAATACCGACAGTTCTTCATTTTGTAACATGCTATATGACTATTCTCCATTTGTACCATATCTAAAGTACTTTAACATGTCTGGTTTTGCAGTGCAGCTTTCAAACTGGCCCCTTGTAAATGTGTCCAGTGAAAGCTGACATGCTGTTCCTTAACCTTAGGTTAGGCTTTGATTGAAAAGTCCAATGAGCCAAACTGGGAGAGGTCAGAGCTTTTTTCTGTTAGTATCAAATATGAAAAGTTTATCATCATTAATAATTTTGTTTGATTGTTTAAACTATTTAGGTTCCAAATGTTTCTAAATGTCAGATCCATTCAAAGAGCATTGAATGATCTTAGTAGTTCTAACAGATGTAAAGTTAGGAGTATGTTTTGCTAACAGTTCAGGATTACCTCAGCAGTTTTCTGGGCTTGTTCCAGATCACAATTGAACCAGGTGCCATATAACCTGATTATGTTTCACAAGACCCCATTGGGTCTGACTGAATGGGTGACTTCAGAATGTTTTGGTCCAGCAGGTTCTCCTTTATGGATACATATTACGGTAAATGTGAGTTGATTGTTTACCCCCACAGTGAGTAAGAGAACAAGCCCCACTCAACAAAATCCAGGTCATAGTCTTTGGTTTGTGCACAAATGTCAGTATGTGCTTTGGATGTTTTGATAACTTTGGCTCAGGAGAAATATTTTTCTTTGTTGTAAGGATGTGAGTTCAAGCCATACACCAGACACCCAAGTGCATAATCACAGCTGACAGTTCAATGTAGTTCTGAGGGAATTTTATTACTGTAGATACTATATGTTGAACAAGTCTGCTCATTTTCCTTGTTTCACTTTTGTATGTGTTATTTTTGATTTGGTCTGTGTTTGATTAGTACTGAATCAAACTCACTTAACTTTATTCATGTGTATTGGAAGCATTTATGTAATCTATAACAAAATGTAATATTTCTACATTATTTTAAATATAATTAAACCTTTTCCTGTAGTTTGGATTCCTTTCATCCTTTTGTATAAGCTTATAATATCCAAGCAAACCTTACTGATATGTTTGTAGTTCAATGCATTTACTATAATACCAGGAGGACAATTTTATCCCTGATTTAAGCCAGACAATATGCCATCATAAATATTTTCTATAATAACGGGAAAAATAGGAATGCACATCCAAAAGATCTGTAGTCAGCAACAATGAATTTATTTCCACAATGTGGCTACCATGAATAATACAAGAAATTAGGGCATGATGGCTTAATTATTGCCTCAGTCAAGTAGTCCATCTATGGATCCTTCCCATCATTTGCATAATATCTCTAACTGCTTATTTTAGTTGCAATTCTTGAAATGATTAGTGGGATTTCTTAAATGCAATAGACCACAAATAACTGATAGTTGACACATAATACCTAAACACTTCTTACTCTTCCATCAAAGTCTAACCTGGTATCATACTAAGCAACAGTGACATTCACCCTTACAAGTTTCAGGTTCTTCACATGGTCGCTCCAAAAAATATGTTGCATCACACACACTTAATGGTTTCTTTAAGTGTGCTTGTGGAGAGCAGCAAACAATGCAACACATCATTGAAGCATGCCCTCAACAAAGACTCAAAGGAGGACTTGTCACCCTTCATACAGCAAATCAAGAGGCAACTGCTTGGCTAAAGGACTTTGCATTCGCTAAATAAAATGGTTTCTTCTTTGCCTTCTTCAGTAACAAGAGCATAAAATGGGAGGAACAAAAGATCAGGGGTGACACACTTAGCTCTTACACAATAAAGAGGAAGCTCCAAATGTAACCAATATGGTGTAGCACATAGCCATGGAGTAAATGGGGATCATTATAGAATGTTTAATATTAGTCAATGGTATTGCGTGCAAAGCATGAACCCTTTTTTATGTGAGATGTTAAATGGACAGTCCTACTGCTATCATACATGTTTGTGAGGTAATCCCATGTTGATCTTTGAAAAATGGAATGTTATCCTTTGTGGCTTGATCAATATTTATTCAAAATTATTAAGGAGTGAAAATATCTAATTAGTAACACATTGCTTTTAATGGAAGCTTATGGGAACACATTGATTCCCTGGCTTCCCACATTACAATATGAGTAATCTAAGTCTTTAATTGTCTGAAAAACATGCTGACACTGAGAATTTGTATGATTGGTCACTCAGTGGCCATCCTCCCACTAACCCTATACCCTAAATGAATTTTGAAAGGCTTTGTATACATGCATTTTTTACTCAACTTTTCTATAATGTGCACATTAATTCAGCAATGAGTAAAAATGTATCATGAATAGAATTATAACCCTAAGAATAGTAAACTCCAATAATCTAACATCTGATTGTTAGGAATCCTGATGGTCTAGTATCTGGCTCACCTATCAGTCGACAATGTGAGCTGGGGGTCCATAGTGCAGGTGGGATTTGTGTTCAAAGCTGGGAGTCTGGAACATAGGACATAGGCCAGAGCTAGGGTAAGGGTTCTGAATTCCAGAGATTGGGAATATCTGTGGTAGGAAAGTAGTTGAAGAGGATTCTGAGGAATATGATATATATGTATTTGGATAGACATAGGCTGATTAAGGATAGTCAGCAAGGTTTTGCATATGGGAGAAGATATCTCATGAATTTGATTGGGCTTGTTGAAGAAGTAACCAAGAAGGTTGATGTGGGCAAATATGTAGATGATACAGTGCATATGTGAACTTCAACAAGGCCTTTAATAAAGTGCCACATGGTAAACTGCTGTGGATGGTTAGATTGTTTGGAATCCAGGGAGGGGTAGCTAACTGGATACAGAATTGTCATCATGGTCGGAAGCAGAGGGTGATGGTGGAAGGTTGTTTGTCAGACCGGAAGCCTGTGTCTAGTGGTGTGCCTCAGAGATTGGTGATGAGCCCATTGTTTTTGTCATCTACATCAACGGTTTGGTTGAGAATGTGCAAGACATGATTTGCAAGTTTTCAGGTGTCACTAAAATTTGTGGTATTTTGGTGGCCGATTATCGTGTTCAGTTTTGGGCACCCTGCTAAAAAAAAGATGCCATGAAGCTGGAAAGTGTGCCGAGAAGATTTACGAGGGTGTTGCCAGAAGGTCTGAGCAATAAGGAGATATTGGGCCAGCTGGGACTTTATTCCTTGGAATGGAGGAGGTTGATCTTATAGAGATGCATAGAGGTGTATCAAATCATGAGGGGAATAGATACGGTGGATCCACAATTCTATTTTACAGAATAAGGGATTCAATAACTGGAGGCCATAGGTTTAAGGTGAAAGGGGAAAGATTTAATAGGAACCTGAGGGTCAACTATCATACAGAGGGCGAGGTGCCAGAGGATGGTTTTCCTTTCCATGCTGAATGAATATGATTATAACATGGGTAGGTTTGTGGGCTGAGATGAGGTCCAGAGTGCACGTTTAGATATCATTCCCTTTAAACTCACCAAGTTCTCTGGAAAATATATTGTATAACAAATTAATGTACATTTCAGTATTGAGAGGAGTAACATGATACAGCCCGTAGAATGTCCTAATCCCGCAGCACCATAATCTCAAAGGTGGCTGATTACAAGAGTTTAACTATTTTCTTAACTTGTAAATACTAATCCACCCCTTTAATTCACATCTTTAACCTTTCAGAGGGATATCATTTGTCAACCAGGATGTGCAAAAGAGGAAATACTTTAACTCATAAATTCAAGAGTTTATGTGATAGGAGCAGAATGAGGCCATTCGGCTCATCGTCTACTCTGCAGTGACTTGACAGAGGATGCCATCTCTACCACGCTGCACACAGTACTCACGCATCTGGAAAACAATAACACATATGCCAGAATCCTGTACATTGACTTCAGCTCAGCGTTTAACACCATCATCCCACAGAGACTTGTGGAGAAACTAACCCTGCTGGGCCTCAACACCACCCTGTGCCACTGGATCTTGGACTTTCTGACAGAGAGACCGCAGTCAGTCCGTGTTGGCAAGAACACTTCAGGCTCGATCACGCTGAGCACCGGCTCCCCTCAAGGCTGTGTGCTCAGCCCGCTGTTGTTCACATTGCTCACACATGACTGTGCTGCCAGATTCAGGGACAATAAGATCATAAAATTCGCGGATGACACAACAGTGGTGGGACTCATCAGTGGAGATGACGAATCAATGTACAGGGAGGAAGTAAAACAACTAGTGGACTGGTGCGGCAAAAATAATCTAGAATTAAATGTCGACAAAACAAAGGAGATGGTTGTCGACTTCAGGAGGGCGCAGCCAAAGCATACACCCCTCAACATCAGTGGCACCACAGTGGAGAGAGTGGAGAGCATAAAGTTCCTCGGTGTGCAAATTACAGACAGCCTCACCTGGTCCAGGAACACCACTGGGACCGTCAAACGGGCCCATCAGCGACTGCACTTCCTGAGGAAACTAAAACAGGCCTCACTCCCCACCAACATCCTCAGGACTTTCTACAGGGGTACGGTGGAGTCTGTACTCACGTACTGCATAAATACGTGGTACTCCACCTGCAACTGCTCGGACAGGAAGGCTCTGCAGAGGGTAGTGAGGGGAGCAGAGAGGATCATTGGCGTCTCCCTACCCTCGGTACAAGAACTGTTCCAGAGCCGCTGTCTGAAAAAAGCTCAGAGAATTGCTAAGGACAAACTGCACCCCCTCCACATACACCTGGATCTCCTGCCATCAGGCAAGAGATATCGAAGCATCAAAGCCCAGACTACAAGACTGCTAAACAGCTTCCTACCACAGGCTGTGAGGCTGCTAAACAGTCACTCTGTACTCACAGTCACTTGATTCTGCAGCTGGCACGGACACTTTAATAACTGGCACTGGCCACTTTAATAACTGGCACTGGCCACTCAAATCAGCTGCCCCGGACATTTTTATGATTGGTTTATTGTATTTTAATGTTGTGTTTTACCTGCTTTTAACTATTTATTTATACTGTTCCATCAGGGACTGGATTGTTTTTAGTGTTATTATGTGTGAAACGTTTTAAATTTCATGTGCGATGCTCCGCTATTCCCTGGGAAACGCATTTCATTTTGCACTGTACAACTGTTGCTTGCAAGATGACAATAAAGGTTGATTGATTGATTGATTGATTGATTGATTGATTGATTGAATTGACCTGACTCGACATTCAATCATGACTGATCTATCTTTCCCTCTTAACTCCATTCTCCTGCCTTCTCCCCATAACCCCTGGCTCCCGTACGAATCAGGAATCTATCTATCTCTGCCATAAACTTAGAAACATAGAAAAATAGGTGTAGGAGTAGGCCATTCGGCCTCGGCCCTTCGAGCCAGCACCACCATTCAATATGTTCATGGCTGAATCAGTACCCCATTCCTGCTTTGTCCCCATGTCCCTTGATTCCTTTAGCCCTAAGAGCTAAAGCTAACTCTCTCTTGAAAACATCCAGTAAATGGGCCTCCACTGCCTTCTGTGGCAGAATTCCACAGATTCACAACTCTCTGGGTGAAAAAGTTTTTCCTCAACAGTCCTAAATGGCCTACTCCTTATTCTTAAACTGTGATCCCTGGTTCTGGACTCCTCCAACATTGGGAACATTTTTCCTGCATCTGTTCTGTCCAATCCTTTAAGAATGTTATATGTTTCTATAAGATAACCTCTCATCCTTCTAAATTCCTGTGAATACAAGCCCAGTCAACCCATTCTTTCATCATATGTCAGTTCAGCCATCCCGTGAATTAACCTGGTGAACCTACCCTACACTCCCTCAATAGCAATAATGTCCTTCCTCAAATTAGGGAACTAAAATTGCACACAATACTCCAGGTGCGGTAGGACCTCCTCTTGCAATGAAGGCCAACATGCTATTAGCTTTCTTCACTGCCTGCTGAACCAGCATGCTTACCTTCAGTGACTGATGTACAAGCATACACAGGTCTCGTTGCACCTCCTCTTTTCCTAATCCGACACCATTTAGTCTGAACAAGGGTCTCGACCCATTCCTTCTCTCAAGAGATGCTGCTGTCCCGCCGAGTTACTCCAGCATTTTGTGTCTACCATTCAGATAATAACCTGCCTTCCTATTCTTGCCATCAAAGTGGATAGCCTCACATTTATCCATATTATACTGCATGTGCCATGCATCTGCCCATTCACCCAACCTATCCAAGTCACCCTGCAGCCTCAGAACATCCTCCTTGCAGCTCACACTGCCACCCAGCTTTGTGTCATCCGCAAACTTGGAGATGTTACATTAAATTCCCTCATCTAAATCGTTAATATATATTGTAAATAACTGGGGTCCCAGCACTGAGCCTTGAGGCACCCCACTAGTCACTGCATGCCATTCTGAAACGGACTCATTAATTCCTACTCTTTGTTTCCTGTCTGCCAACCAGTTCTCTATCCATGTCAATACCCTAACCCCAATACAACGTGCTCTAATTTTGCACACTTATCTCTTGTGTGGGACCTTGTCGAAGGCTTTTTGAAAGTCCAGATACACCACATCCACTGGCTCTCCCTTACCCATCCTGCTTGTTACATCCTCAAAAAATTCCAGAAGATTAATCGTCAGTGGATAAAATATCCACTGACATGGCCTCCACAGCCTTCTGTGACAATGAATTCCACAGATTCACCACCCTCTGACCAAAGAAATTCCTCCTCATCTCTTTCTTAAAGGAACATCCTTTCATTCTGAGGCTAAGACCTTTGCTCCTAGACTCTCCATCAGTGGAAACATCCTCTCCAAATCGACTCGATTCAGGCCATTCACTATTCGATAAGTTTCAATGAGGTGTCCCCTCATCCTTCTAAACGCTAGTGAGTAGAGGCCCAGTGCCGTCAAATGCTCATCATATGTTAACCCACTCATTCGTGGGATCATTCTCGTAAACCTTCTTCTGGACCCTCTCCAGTGCCAGCACATCCTTCCTCAAAATTGCTCACCATACTCAAAATGTGATCTGACGAGTGCCTAATGGGGCTTGAACATTACATCCCTGATTTGGTATTTTATTCCTTTCAAAATAAATGCTAGCATTCCATCCTTACTACCAATTCGATTTGCAAACTAACTTTTTGGGATTCCTGCAGCAGCACTCCCAAGTCCCTTTGCACCTTACATTTCTGAATTCACTTCCCATTTAGAAAATAGTCTAAGCAAAGGACTCCTCCTCAAAGGAGGTCTCTCAGTCCGAAGATGCACTCTCACAGGACACATGCCTGCCAGACACCAGTTTAGATATGTGCACATTGGTCGGTTCGGAATGTAAGTCCATGGGTTATCACTTAGTTAATCACATATTGTACATGAGCAGGAACAGATGGCGGACGCTGTTAAAAGTGGAACGTCTCTGACAGAGAGAGCATGACTGTCTAAACTCTTATCAGCCAAACTCAAGTGTCACATTTTCAGCAATCTGATGGCTTGCTCAATGACACATCTGGTTGCCTGGTAGCTTTAGTTGTATCACTCTTGGGCCTCATGGCTTGTATTCCTCATGGGTGTCATCAGGCATGCTTTATGGGGATATCTCTTGTCTTTCAGCAGCTGGCTGGTAATCATGCCGACTTATGGAGGGTTGGTCTGCCACAGGATAAAAACAACATGGCAGCTGTCAGAGAGCTTTTCTCACACTTGCATGATTTTCTGTCTGTCGTATCACATGACCTGCTCTACCATGAAATGGAACTGCATGCTGTTTATCAATATTCCTAACCAATCTATTACATTGATACCCTGACCGAACAAGGTATTGATAACCACATCCCGTATAGTGACTCCTTTCACCAATAGAAGGGCACCGAGGGTAGTTAAAGTGAATGAATGGTGATGTTTTGGGTCACCCATTCCTATTCTCCAGAGATGCTGCCTGTCCCGCTGAGTTACTCCAGCATTTTGTGTCTATCCTGCACAGTTCCTTCCTGCACAGTAAAAGTGAATGCTTGCTCATTTTGACTAGGCACTTTAATTCCACAGTTGATAACATGTCCCGGAAAACGTGCGGGCCCGATCCACCCAGCGAACAACCACGCCGCCCACAACCAGAACGACGACGGAAGACTGGAACGCGCCCTGGTAGGCCCGACTCTCCCCACAGGCCTACCAGGGGACTGTGGTGAAGCCGGGCGGCGAGGCCTATCTGGGCCGATGGAGCCTCAGCAGTGGCGGCGATGGGAGCCTCGGCGGTGGCTGTGGGAGATTCGGCGGCGGATGCGGGTGCCTCGACGGCAACAGGAGACCCAGTGGCAATGTGGGCCTTGGTGGCAACGGGAGCCTCGGTGGCGGTGGGGCCTCAGGGTCGATGAGCGTGGGGGGGGGGGGGGGGGGGGGGGGGGGGGGGGGGGGGGGGGGAAGACATGGGGACCCAGCATGGGGGGACTGGCGCGAAGGACATTGGAGGACCGGCGTGGGGGAACCGCCGTGAGGGATGGTGGGGGAACAAAGGGGGACCCGGTTTGGGGGGGGGGGGCATTCTAGTTTAGAATCTTCTCCCCAGGGGATAAGTCTGTGTTTGTTTGTTCACTTGTTCCGGTGAAAGTGCTATGTACATGGCAGCCAGCCAACAGTCGCTTGTCTTTTTTTTTTTGGTTTCACTTTTAATTTCATGTTTTTGTGTGTTGTGACTGTCGGCAGAACAATTTTCCTCTGGTGATGAATAAAGTTTATTGTATCGTTTCGTATTCCTAGCCTTAGCACTAGATTTTAAAACTTATGTTGTACAGAATTGAATTCTGGAAATCCTGTATCCAGCTGAACCCTGGAATGATCCCGAGGCAAAAACGCTGAGGTAGTCACGACTATAACTATCTATTGGTAAAGTATATCTAAAAGATGCAGCAGCAGCAGTTCCTGCGAATACCCAGTGACTTGACCATTGGGAGTCAATAATGTCCAGTAAAATATACTGATGAAACTCATCCTCTGTGGATATATCTTGTATGTTGTGTAGATGTTCCTACGCTTGGATTTATCTGTTGTTCCTGTGCAATTGCAGATTTTATGAGAAGAAACCTGTTGTTCTGAGACTCTACTGCAGCATTCTTGACATCTTTTTTTTATCAGAGAGAGCTTTTAAGTACATTTGCAAAGTTTGCCTTCTGAATTACAAATGTTTGAATTCACTTCGGAAGAGTCAGAAATTTTCCTCCAAAGTTTTCCAAGTAATCTGTCAGCACAACTTCTTTAACGCCATCCCAGCAAGTTGGTGGAAAGATACGTTTATTTGACCGTCACCTCTTCAGTCCTGTTTTACCGACCGCCTTAGTTGCACTTGCAAGTTCCAAGCAGCAACAGAAACCTAAGTTAAGGCACAAAACCCATCAATATCACTCTTAAAGGGGAAGTACATGTTGAACATAGCACCTAGTTCTTCTAAGTGTCACAGTCTAGAAATAGAGAAAGGAATAGAAAACAAAAAAAGCCATTTCTTCTTGTCTTTGACTGTTGTCATTTTTAACTTCCTCTATTTACTCCTCAAGACTGATCAGCCACAATTAATGAACATTCATTTTCATCTCCCAGATGGCACAGAAAGCCATTGTGTAACTAGACAACCTTAGTTTTTCCCAGTCACAGATTATCTTCTTGTTGTATCATCACTCCTCCCATTCTCTGCAACTTAAAACATGCTTGTTTTCTTAATTTTATGGACTTGAAATGTTAGATCTGTATTGTTCCCCACATTGCTGGCCTGTACTTAAGGGGTTGGACAGGCTAGATGCAGGAAGATTGTTCCCGGTGTTGGGGAAGCCCAGAACAAGGGGTCAAGTTTAAGGATAAGGGGGAAATCTTTTAGGACCGAGATGAGAAAACAAATTTTCACACAGAGAGTGGTGAATCTGTGGAATTCTCTGCCACAAAAGGTAGTTGAGGCTAGTTCATTGGCTATATTTACGAGGGAGTTAGATGTGGCCCTTGTGGCTAAAGGGATCGGGGGTATGAGAGAAGGCAGGTACAGGATACTGAGTTGGATGATCAGCCATGATCATATTGAATGGCGGTGCAGGCTCGAAGGGCCGAATGGCCTACTCCTGCACTTATTTTCTATGTTTCTATGAAGGGATGTAAAGCTATTATTTTCAGTGTCTTGATATATAGTTGGACTGTGAACTCTTTGATGAAAGGTCATCAACTAGAAACATTATCCCTCCACAGATGTTGCCTTACCTGATCGGTATTTCCAGTGTCCCCTGTTTTTATTATTCTTTTAATTTAGCTTAGCTTACTTTAGAGATGCAGTGCGGAAACAGGCCCTTTGGCCCACCGGGTCCGCACCGACCAGCAATCACATTAACATTACCTTACACACACTAGGGCCAATTTTTACATTTACCAAGCCAATTTACCTACATACCTGTACGTTTTTGGTGTGTGGGAGGAAACCGATGATCTCAGAGAAAACCCATGGGGTCACGGAGAGAAAGTGCAAACTCCGTACAGACATCACCCGTAGTTGAGATCGAACCCGGGTCTCCGGCAATGCAAGCACTGTAAGGCAGCAACTCTACCGCTAGCGCCACGTGCCACCTTAAATTAGATTACAGTGGGTGGCCACTGATAATAGGCAAAGGCCAGTTAACAAAGTGAGAAATTGATTGGTCAGAAGTCCTGTCCAAATTACCACATGATTGTTGTGACAATGCATTTTGTGGACAAACATTTTTCCAATAACAACCATTCAGACTGGTCAGGAAACTCAACAATATATCATATCAAAGTAAGTCTGCTTTCTAATTTTGCGGTGATGAATTAGTCTAGAACATATGTGCAAATGAAACGTCAGCTATTCTATAATTGTAGATTTATATGTGTAATTAAGCAAGGATGTTCAATATAAAAACATCAAAGAGTTATTCAATGTATTCATAGGGAAAGGATAGCAGATGAATTACAAACTTAACACATTAGAACATCAATTGAAGGTCATTATCAGAAGTCTTAAGTTGGAAAGAAATTGTAACCATATACTGTATATTGTTCACAAGGATGTTGCCAGGACTAGAGGACCTGAGCTATAGGAAAAGGTTTAGCTGGCTGACTTTATTCTGTGGAATGAGCGGATAAGTGGTGATCTGGGGTCGAGGAAAGAGCGTTCTCGTCGCAGCCCTGTTTCCACCAATCTTTCCACCACCACGCACAAGTAGCACAAAAAGCGATAAAATAGACACCATTGTATGCAGATGCCGAGAAGTGCGTTCAGCTCTGGCTGAACAACTTCTAATCTCGTGTGTGGACGCGATAAGAGGAGTGGTGATCTTATATATACAATTATGAGAAGAATAGATAGGGTAAATGCACAGAGTCTTTTATGCAGAGTAGGGGAATCAAGAAGCAGAGGACATAGGTTTATGGTGAGGGAAAATGATATAATAGGAACCGAGGTGCAACTTTCTTATGCAAAGGATGGTAGGTATATGGAATGAGCTGCCAGATTAGGTAGTTGAGGCAGGTACTATCACAATGTTTAAAACAAACATTTGGGCAGGTAGATGGATAGGATAGGTTTCGAGGGATATGTGCCAAACCCAGGCAGGTGGGACTAGTAGAGATGGGGTATATTGGTCGGCATGGGCAAGTTGGGCCGAAGGGCATGTTTCCATGCTGTATGACTCTATGACCCTATAACAAGCAACACAGAACATACATCATGAAACAAAACTACTACTGTGGAAATGGTTGACTCAACCAATTAAAATATAAAGCAACATAGTATGGAAATAGGGCACTTCAGCCCAACTCATCAACGTAAATCAAGATACCCATCTAAGCTAGTTACATTTACCTGTATTTATCCGTTTATCATTCTAAACCTTTCTTATCTATGTACCTGTCCAAATGTCTTTGAGGTGTTGTTATTGAATTTGGCTCAACCACTTCCTCGGGCAGCTTCTTTCATAGCCATACCACCCTCCGTGTGAAAAGGTTCCCCATATTGAGTTCACATTAATCAAAGGGAATCATTTCCTTGTGTCCAATAGTCAAAATGGTTTGAAATCAGTTGTGTAGACAATTGTAGTCAGTGGAAAATAGAATTGAGGAGATGTGTTGGATACTTGGTATGCATTGTCATTGACAGGTCCTCCATCATTAACATTCTGTGGGTCATTGAACAGAAATTCAACTGGATCAGCCACTTAAATATCAAGAGTAAAATAGCTGGTCAGAATCCTGATGCCCCCTGACACCCCTTTCCACAAGCATCAAATCTGGAGATAACGGAACACTATCCACTTATTTGGAAGAATGAAGCCCCATCAGCACTCAAAAAGCTTGACACCATTCATGAATATTTAGAGTGTCTACTCTAAATATTCATTCCCTCTACCACTGGGACCGAGTGATTGTGGTGTTTACCGTCTATAACATGCACTACAGTATCTTGCCTAAGCCATTTTGATAGCACATCCCAAAACTTCAGCCTTTATCACCAAGAAGGAAACAGGAAGCAGAACACCACCATCTTCGGAATCCCCCCCAGTCAATCACAATACTCATTCCTTCAAGATATGCGGGTCTAAATCTTGCCTGCCCAGTAGCATCGTCCAAATATCTGATCCTGTAGGAGAACATAGGTTGAAGACTGACATATCATTTCCTTTACAAAGGCACTTGGGGATGGGCAATAAATACTAGCCGTACAAAAGTTGCTTTCATTTTGAAAAAGATGAATTAAAAGAAAAGGAATATATTTACAGAATTAAGAAGAACTGGTTTATCTTAAAATTGCAATATAAGTTTCATTGTTAAATGTCTCCAAGACTGTTTTCCATTAAAGCCTATTTCTGTTTCAGAAGCTTTGAATTCTTGCTTTTAAGTCATTATATTCAGATGATTTTTAAAAAAGTAACAGTTTACAGCTGCAGCATTCATTTCTAAATTGCGCAATGCACTCAATGATATTACCAGTCTTATTTCCTTCATATAATTTGAGATCAAAAAGTCATATGTAGCAACAGGGATAAGGTTAAACTGGCAGTTGTACCATCAGACTTAGATTGAATGCTGGTAAGCCACTGTTACCAAATGTCTATTTAGGGCAGTGGCTTTAGATGACAGAAACTCATCGAGCTCCCACACAAAGTTGGCTAGTGAATAAATTCTGTTCTATGGATGGGGAGAGGATTTGAAATGTGGTGATGAGATTGATGGGGTGATGAAAGAATGGCCTGGAAATGGAGAGAAAGAAATATTAAACTTATTAAACTTTGCTTTTTCCTAAGCAATCTTAGCAGGATTACAAGATCATAAGAATCAAAGCCGCACACAGCTGTGTATCTTGGTTAGTTTAATGGACACCATTCACAATGGGGACTGTCAGTAGAAATTATGCAGCTGGTGAACAATTTGCTGATTGGGCCTCATTCACAGATATGCACCTGCTATTTGATCTGGAACAACCAGAGGCTTTTTTCTTTGCTTTCTGGTAATAAACAATCATGGTGTTCCTTTGCAAGCTTCGCAAGCAGTGCTTGGAAACTTCTCTTGCAGCCATCAGCACCTCATAACTCTGCACAGTGGCTTTCAATGCAGGCTGCCTGAATCAACACAAAAAGTTTTTTGAATTTGCCTTACAGAAAATAAAAATGAAGAAGTATTTAGCCAGTCCCTCTAAAGTTTGATTAACATTGCATAAGTTGTGTAGCTAAACACAGCACAAGTAGAGTATGCAAATCTGGACATCTGAATGATGAAATGAGGCATTGGATGTCTCTTTCTTTGGTCATTCCAGTCATTAGGTATTCCTTCATGATATGGCCGTCACTGACTTGATGAAACATTGTGAACCTAAAGATTGTCCAATCACACATTTCTCCTGTTAGTAAGTTATGTAAGGTTTTTCTCTTTCCTGAATAACTATGATATATTTTTCACAGATCACTCTATTCAGCTTATTCCTGTCCTATCTTTAGATTATTATTTTGTTCCCTCAATGCTGTTGTTAATCATGGCTGAACTTGAGCAGCCATAGTACCCTCACTATAAGAAGGACTTATGTATTGTTAGGCCATTTTTGTCAAGTATGGTGTTCTCTGTAGAAATTGGACAAGCTTGTGATGGTGCCAGGAAGTCTGGGGCCCAGATCAATGTTACATTGTCAGATTTCAGCAAAGAACATCATAGAAAATGTAAAATGCATGAGGTTTTGGTTCTCTGCAAGAGCCTTGTATATATTGTAAATAATGTTGTGAGACAGTTACCCTGTTAAGTGTTGATTGGTTGAAATGTTAAACCCTGTCTGGTTTGTTTGAATCCTAGGGTAAATATTGCATATTCAAGGTTCTGTTAGCCTCTTCCAGAAACTTCACCTGCAACAATGGTAAGTTGATTTCTGTAATTGCCCCGAGTACCTGTCAGTAATGTATTATTGTAATTTGTTGTACTTGATTGGATTGTAAATGTACCACCCCACTGTAGTTCGGCTCCTCAAGGTATGGGGACCTATAAAAGGCAGCCCCCATGAGGTCCGTGGTCGATCTTCTGGAAGAGCGCTTGGGACTACGTGACCTTTTGGAGTGTTTCTGCTTGCACGAGGCTAAGGGACTTGGCTAAGCAGACACAAGGATCGAACCTGCAGTGGTTTAGGTATCGTATAGGGTGATATGTTGTGCTTTCTAAAAATAAAATTTAGTTGTTCCAGTAATTGAATCAGTGGTTTATTGACTGGCCTAGACTGGCTTAGAAAGAGCTTATTTACACTGTATGTGTACCCCTTTTATAATGTGCTGACTATTATCTGCCAATTATGTAATGCTCTTTTCTATCAACAATTGGGTACACAAAAACATCACCACTTTATAGAAATCAGGCAAGAGGGGTGGTCCCTGCCATCCAATGGCATGTGATAAATGACATTAACTACATGAAAAGTGCCCTTAATTAAGGTAAGTTATGTTGCAATAGGCATCTGACAAGTTGTTGATCGTATCCCCGCAATTCTAGGTTTCAGGAACATCCAGTTGAAATAATTGCAATCAAGCTTCATTCAGAATAGGCAGTTAAAACACTGTTAATTTTCTTCCACATCAAATTACTACGAAATGAATTCAAGAACTTTCTTTCTGCTTACTTGACAGAAACTACGAGTGTTTCAACTCAATATGGAGTTAATTTATTTGGAAACTAATGATGTTACATTAATTAAAACCATTATATAGTTTTTTTTGGAGATAGGGTTCAATGATGCTATCAAAGGATGTGTTCAACGGAAATGCAAGAGACCGCAGAGGTTGGAATCTTGAGCAAAAGACAAAGTGCTGGAGGAACTCAACGGACCAGGCAGCATCTATGGAGGGAAATGGACAGCTGACATTTCATGTCGAGACCAGACTGTGATCATGGCAGGGAAATGCTGGAAAAGAGAAGAGGAAGTGGAGCAAAGCTTAGGTGGATACAGGTGAGGAATGTGAATGGAGTTGGGTGGAAATAGTGACAAAGGCTAGAGCTGAAAATGAGACAAAAAGGTAGCAAATTAGGAAAGAAGGGCAGGAGTGAACTGCAAAGCCATAAGGAGGGATATGGGTGGAACGAGAATGGGGGGAGATGACTGAGGAGGGATAAAAGGGAAATTGGGGATGGAAATGTGAGGGGAGGGAGATGTTCTGAATGGGTGCAGGAGACAACCATGATGCAATCATTGATGTAGTGGAGAGAGTGTTGAAGAATGGAGCAGGGGTATGGTTGAAAAAAATGACTAAACAAAAAAAAGACAGGTATTACTGAGGCCCAAATGGATGTTTATGCCTCCAACTTTGATAAAGAAATTGAGGTGAATGGAGAAAAGTTGTGAAGATGAGGACACGTTCCTCATCATGCAGAGGAGAATGTTAATTGAGGTGAATTGATGGGTCTCTGTTCAAAGAGGAAATGGAGGGTCCTGCGACTTTTCTGGTGGGAAACGGAGGTGTATAGAGAATGGACATCCATGGAAACGATGAGGCGAAGCAGGCCAAAGAATTGTTATGGAAGTGGCGAAGGATGTCGTGGATGTAGGTCGGAGAAGAGCAGGCAGCAATTAAGGGGTGCCAGAGCAGTTATGCCTGTAGATTTTGGGAAGGAGAAAGAAATGGGCAATGCGAGCTTGGAAGCTATAAGCTTGGAGGTTGTGGAGGGAAGATCATGGAGGTGATAAAACCAATGATGGTGTGGGAGTTGGTGGCCTGGTGTTTGTCAGTGGAGTCATGATCATCCGATTTGTATGAGGAGTTGGCTGAGAGCTGATACCTTGCCTCAGTCCTATCAGACTTGATTGCACCACACTTATCAACGTGTTTGATGACAATATTGGGGATTGGTATTGTGAGAGGACGGTTGCACATTCCGAGGGGATGGGATTGGAGTGGGTAAGGGGAGTAGAGAAGTTGGGAAGGTCAATGTCGCAGCAACATTTGGAGAAGAAAAAGTATAAGACAATAATATTTCTTGAATCTTGAATGTATCAGTATCAGTATCAGTATATCTTTATTAATAACAATAAAGATATACTGATACATTCAAGATTCAAGAAAGTTTATTGTCATGTGTCCCTGATAGGGCAATGAAATTCTTGCTTTGCTTCAGCACACAGGACATAGGCTTCATGAATACAGAACAGATCAGTGTGTCCATATACCATTATATAAATATATACACTCATGAATAAATAAACTGATGATGTGCAAATAAACAGATAATGGGCTATTAATGTTCAGAGTTTTGTCTGAGCCGGGTTTAATAGCCTAATGGCTATGGGGAAGTATCTACACCTGAACCTGGTCGTTGCAGTTTTCAGACTCCTGTACCTTCTACCTGAAGGTAGCGGGTAGCGGGCTGCTTCTTGGAGCTGGGCTGCTGCTTGGGACAGGGCTGTTGCTTAGGTCAGGGCTGTTGCTTGGGGCAGGGCTGTTGCTTGGGGCAGGGCAGGGCGGGGCTGGGCTGCTGCTTGGGGCTAGGCTGCTGCTTGGGGCAGGGCTGCTGCTTGGGACAGGGCTGTTGTGAGGGGCAGGGCTGTTGCGAGGGGCAGAGCAGGGCGGGGCTGGGCTGCTTCGGGCCCCTCCGCCGGCCATCCTCGGCTCCAGTAAAGACGCGATGACGCATGACGGGGCAGACTGTCCCGGGAAGTGACAGGGGAAGAGACTAATCTGCACGGCGCCAGAAGGCAGGAGGAGAGATCGATCTGCGCACACGCAGTTTTTAAGGTTTTTAAACCTCGCTAACGTATACGACTTTCAACCGATCGGAACGAAACGTGGTGCATTTGCAGCACAGGAGAACGGTAAGTGAACTGACAAACAATCGTAGCGCTATCGCAAACCATTTTTGCGCAAAAAGGAAGACCGCCAAACCCGAAGATAACAAGATCAGAGTTTTATAGATAGATAGATAGAGAGATAGAGAGATAGATAGATAGATAGATAGATAGATAGATAGATAGATAGATAGATAGATAGATAGATAGATAGATAGATAAATAGATAGATAGATTAATTGCTTTTTAACCCCATTTGATTCCCCTTTTCCCAATAAAGGATTTTTTTGCAGGTTTAGAAGAAGTGATATCATATAATTGTATCAGAGCAATTGAAATATTTCATGCTGAAAGCTTCTTTCTTCTGGGTAGAGATCTAGACTAAGATCCCACCATCTGGACTGTGGAGAATCAAGGGATGTTGCAATTGACAGGGTAGTGGCATTAAGATACAAGGTTTGTATGGTGTCATGCTATCTCAAACCAGACTAGAGGGTCTGTAAGACACCCATTTTCTATGATATAGCTCCGCTATAGGATCTTTGGTTCTGCCACTGACCGTGTGCTCAACTTTGGCGCCTTTGGGGGGGGGGGGGATTAATATGCTGTTTTCTCCTGCTTATCGGAGGCGGCTTTCCTCGGGCTATTGCTCAAGAACAATCGATCGGACTTCTGTTCCCGATTTTTAAATTTATTTAATCGCAAGCCAAATCAATAATTACCTTAAAATAAAAATTGACTTCTAACGCCCTCAATGCCTACAAGGGGACGGATTGCATGAAGGGGACAAAACATAATGACAAAACATAACTTGTTTCTTGGGATTACTTTAATCTTCATTTGATCTTAATTTTCATTTGCGAAAATGTCATTTGGGCCCCATACGAACCGACAGTGTTTTTCCTGCCGATATGGGGTTCAAATTCACCGCAAATGCAATGTTCCAATCAATCACGTTCCAGAAAAATCCACTCGCAAGATGATTTTAATGCTCTTGTTTTTGGCCAATCATGTCACAAGAGCATCTAAATCATCTTTATTTTGTGTTATTGTCTACCCTTAGTCAATATTTTTATACTACATATAAGTTTTAGTCCCATGTATTGTGCAAAAAAATAATAATTTAAATTATATTGAGTGAATGTTTCTAGATTAATTTATGGGAATTAAACATTTAATTCCTTCCATCTGGCATATAAATTCATGACAGTGAGATTTAAAAATCATGTTATATTGTGAATTCTTGTGTGAATGGGATTAGTTTGTTATTTGGATACAGGCTATTTAAAAAATATATCCTTTTCTTAAGAAATGGAATCTACAGGACATTCTTAATGGGAAAGTAGTCGGCAGAAAGGCATGTCATGTGTGGTTTGAAGAGCAAAAACTTGTAGTTTACAATGCCAACATTGAAAAGTTGAGGAAAAACAAGGTGTACAGAGTTGCTTATTGGTGACAATCTGAGGAGTATGATGATGCTACTGATTATGGTATGCCAATGTACCAGCTAGCAACTGATATTCTCCATAAAGACTTGGTCTATTGCTAGGAATTGTAATGTATTTACCTATCTGTTATGGATTTACAGCATATAATACAATAATATTAAAGTTCTGATCTTGAGAATATCACATTTTTGAATTTTCAAGGCAGTCTGGGTGTTTATTACCATTTCCGTCAAGTCAAATTTGTAATTAACTACAATTAGGTAATTAACTAATTATATTCTTTAATTTCAGGTCATCCAAGTAAGATGTTTTATATTTGTTTCAGATTGCTTCAATCTATAATAACTGAAAAATTCATTCAGTTCTCTTGTTTTTTAAGAAAGTTATGGGCTTTTGACTGTCCTCGATCACAGCTTTTGTGTTAAGTCAATAGAAAATCAATAGGGAACAAGATGCTAATTTCTGAGTATGAAAATGACCATAACTTTTTTAATACTGAAGATATGAAAGTGAATTAGGTGTCAAATTAAACTTCGTTTTATGCTTTATCTGATGGGGAAAAAAATTTAAATCTCAAAATCTCAAAATTTTGTATCATTGCTAACATATTGCTAAAGAGAATGGTGGAAGCAGAGTTTCTGACAGCATTTAAGAAATGCCTGGATGTGCGTTTGAATTGTCTAGGCATAGAAGGCAATGGGCCAAGGACTAGAACATGGGATTAGGATGGATGAGTGGCCCCTGGCTAACATGGATGTGGCGGGCTAAATGGCCTAATTCTGTGCTGTATGCCTTTATGACCATGATTTTCTAAGCTCCTTTTCTCCCCTGATCTTGTAATCTTGTATTTTTATATTTCCTCAATTCCTCACATTTTTTCTCTTTTCCCCATTTGATCTTTTTCTTCTCTTATCTTTCATTTTTATTCATCATCTATGTCCTCTGTGTAGGCTACTTTGAAACTGATTCACATTTCTCCAGGCTATTCCTCGCCAGTAGTATAATTCTTTGCACTTTCCTTCATATTTTTTTATTTTCTAACGTTGAATTTTTCTGTTTTATTCTCCTTTCCATTATAAACCAATTCTTACATTTCAGCATGTTGTGGTTATTGTCTGCAGATTTCCTTCTAATTCATTGTTGCTTAGTTGTTGTTTATTATCAAGTTCATTGGCGTCCCTAGTATAAAAAGTACACCTCTTTGTTTCTGAAAGCATCAGTTACCAAATTGATTGGTTTAATTTGTAATGGAAAATACATTGTGCGTGAGTGGTTTCTAGTTACAAAAGATTACATTACATTTATACTCATTTGCATATGTTAAACGCCAGGTCTCTTTTCAATTCAAATGTTCCTGATGTCATATGAAAATTCTCTTGATATTTAAATATTGCAATTGCTGTTCAAGATATTAAAAAAGATTTCATTGCAATTTAACTCGCCTCCAAATTAGAATTATATAGCTGGTATCATTAAAAATCCACGAGCTCCAAAGCTTGAGCATTAAATTTTCTGATTTCAATAACAATGAACTCTTCTGAGTTATCGTAGAAATGATCAATAGTTAATGATTAAAATACAAATGATTAAATACCACCAACCTCAGCTTTTCCATTATGGTTTATCTTGAAGAGATATTGCTCTAATATCAATGCATGACAATTTTTGGAACTCACCCTTAGTATTTTGCAAGATCGCTACAGGGCTGTAAAGAAGTTCAACCAAGAAAGACATATATTATAGAAAAGTAATCACTCAGAGCTAGAACATGTTTTATCAACAGTTTTGTCTCTTCTCCTTGCAGTTTCTTTTAACCTTAATTTACAGGTATCTCTTCAAATGCTTCCTTTGCTGTTGTTGGAGACCTGCCACCAGAATGGCAACAGGGTGTTTTTGCCTGGACAGCTCTGTTCAAGATAATAATGTCAATCACGTTCTCCATTTGTTGACTTTCCACCGCTTTTAGGCTGACATCCAAACAGTAGCAATGGTTACACACATCATATCGACACAAACTAAAAATAATTGGCAGTTTGATTCCTTACCAATGTTTTGCTGATCATCCCTTACGCAATTACCAGTGGTTAACTTTCTCAGTGAACATATTTAAAGATATTTAGGAATAAGAATTATTTTCTAAGATTATAAATTAAGCAGCAAAAGACAAGAAAAATAGGAAATACTCAGCAGGTCAGGGATCATCTATGGAAAGTAAAATAAAGTTAATGTTTCAAACCACATAGACCAAAGAACACTACATGACAAAAAAATACCTTTCTGTGCCGAACATGATGCCAAGTTGAAGTAATCTCCTCTGTCTGCATGAGATCCATATTCCTTGCAATTCCACATTCCTTTTAAATGCCAGTGTTGTACCTGTCATCGCAACCACCCCTGGCAGCTCATTTCGGATACCCACCACTAACTGTGTAAATAACTTGCCTTTAAAATTTCCTTTAAACTTTGCCCCATAGATCTTAAAGCTATGCCCTCTAGTTGACATTTGACATTTCCATCCCTGGAAAGATGTTCAGACTGTTTACGTTGTCTATGTCTCTCATAATTTTATATGCTTCTCTCATCAGCTTCCAACGTTCTGGAGAAAACATTCCAAGTTTGTCCTCTATTCCAGGCAGCATTTCAGTAAACATTTTCTGCACCCTCTCCAAAGCCTCCATATCCTTCATGCAGTGGGGCAACTAGAAATGCACACAGTACCCCAAATGCAAACCAAAATTCTATAAAGCTGCCACATGACTTCCGGAATCTTGCTCTGGCTGATGCAGGCAAGCATATCATACATATTGCGTTTTCAACACAAGCAATATCTACTTGTACTTTTAGTGAAAGTACAGCCACTTTTAGCGAATTATGGGCATAGACCCCAAGATCCCTCTGGACATCAATGCTGTTAAGGGTCTTGGTATTAACTGTATAGTTTCTGCCTGCATTTGACCTCATAAAATGCAACACCTCATACTTGCTCAGATTAAACCCCATCTGCCATTTCTCTTCTTATTTAGTTTAGTTTAGAGTTTAGATATACAGTGTGAGAACAGGCCCGTCGGCCCACCGAGTCCGCGCTGACCAGCAATTCCTGCACACAGACAAAATCCTATACACATTAAGGACAATTTACAATTATACCAGGCCAATTAACCTACAAAACTGCATGTCTTAGGAGTGTGGGAGGAAACAGAACTCAGAGAAAACCCACCCATTTGCTAATCTACTAGCTGTACTCTGGTTCCCATTCCCCTGCAACTGTAGTTTAAACTCACTCGAGCAGCACGAGTGAACCTCCCTGCAAGAATATTACTCTCTCTCTAGATCAAACGTAACACATTCTTCATGAACATGTCACCTCTGTCTTTGAAGAGACTGCAATGGTCAAAAAAATCTGAATTCCTGCCCAGAGCAATGCCCTTTTAAAAACTTGTATGTTAGTGATTCATACCTCTGATATCTTTTCACCATGATTTGTTGCCTGAAGCTGTGGTTGTTCTTTCTATAATCCATAGTATAATTTTGAGAAAATTCTGAGCGAAACCATAATGATAACACAATAAAATCTTTAATGGATCCCTCTATAACGGATTTCAGTTATAGCAGACGGACCAGCCGATGCCACCCCTGGCTCGCACCATCTCCCCGGTTGCTTACAGCCCCATCTTCAGTTTAATGAAGGGTCCCGACATCATCTATCCATGTTCTCCAGAGATGCTGCTTGATTCGGTGAGTTACTTCAGCACTTTGTGTCCTTTTGTGTATTATCCATCATCTGCAGTTCTTTGTTTCAACTGCATACAATGATAATACATTACTCAGTAATAATGGATAATTGTCAATAACAGACACCAGTCTTCACTCTGTTCATTATAACAAGGGTTTATTGTATTAGTCTGCCACAGTTAATATTGAATTCATCTTTTCTCTAAACTGCTGGATAATATGCATAGTTTCTTATTGGTAAAGTGCACATAGAAAAACAATTGGTATGCAATGTATATCACTAGTTTCTCACAGATCAATTGAATTTCTGACTTGCATTGCAGTCACAAAGGAATTATGCAATAGGAATGAAATGCAATGTCATCTCTGGTGATGACAGCACTGATGTACCATTTTGACCCCTTAACTGATTTTCACAGCGATGCAGTTTGCAAATGCACAAGAACTGCTGAAAGAGCACTTTGGACAGGCACTGGAGGTTTATGTTTGAATACAGAAATAGTTTATGGGCCTTTTTTTAATGCCAAATGTGTTTGTATAATCCAGTTAAAGCACAAAGCCCCTTGAAATACATATACAGTGATATTGCAATGCAAGATGACATGAATATCAATTGTGGTCTTTGGGAAAAAATTATTTATGATAGGATGGAAAGTCCGGGGATAAGTTCACGAGGTTAATCCCCCGGATGGTGGGACTGTCATATGAGGAAAGATTGGAAAGGCTGGGCTTGTATTCACTGGAATTCAGAAGGATGAGGGGGGTCTTATAGAAACATATAAAAGGACTGGACAAGCTAAATGCAGGAAAAAAATGTTCCCAATGTTGGGGGAGTCCAGAACCAGGGGCCACAGTCTGTGAATAAAGGGGAGGCTATTTAAAACTGAGATGAGAAAAAACGTTTTCACCCAGAGAGTTGTGAATTTATGGAATTCTCTGCCACAGAAGGCAGCAGGGGCCAATTAACTGGTTGAATTTAAAAGAGTGTTAGATAGAGCTCTCGGGGCTAGCAATATCAAGGGATATGGGGAGAAGGCAGGTACGGGTTACTGATTGTGGATGATCAGCCATGATCACAATGAATGACGGTGCAGGCTCGAAGGACTAGATAGCTTCCTCCGGCACCTATTTGCTATGTTTCTATCTATGTTTCAAAGTGTATAGAGGCATGCCTGAACTGTGTGGTTGAAGTACTTAGAATTTCTTCAGTATCTACTGTATATAGCAAGAAAAATAGTTGTTGGATGGCATAACTGTGAACACTTGGGTCACAGCTCATCACTTGAAAATTCAATAGCTCATGAAGCCCAAGTCATCACGTGTTATTGAATTGGTATTCTGTTGGCAATGCCTTTCTATTGTATGGTGTGTATGGTAGAGCACCTAAATAAAATAATGTAAGTTTGGGGTCATGACTGAGCCTAGCATGGATAATGGGGTAAACATTTGGGCGTTGATGGGTTAGGAATCAAAGTTGGGGCAGAGTGAGAGTGCAATCAGAAAAAAGTGGAAATGGTAGTGTGGGAAAATGACTTCACCAGTTAAAAGGTGATAAGCGCTCATACGATGGGTAGGTGGGCAGATTGGTCCAGGTGACTGTTGCAAACTTTATGCAGGGTGGATGAGGATGAAATTAGGAAGTCTCAGGGAGAGCTACTATGTTAATAATTTAGCAGGAGCTTACCTGAAGGAGGTTTCCAGAGACAGGCTGTGATAAGCTTAAGGAGGCTCCTTCAAATTACACAATGGCATTGATACTATGAAACTGTATTTCTGCATGAGGGGCCTGAGTATATTCACAAAACAATCAGAAATATTAAAAATTGAATAATGAGTTGAACTACTTTTAAAATTGTGAAAATATTTTATTTTTTCTCAAAAATCTCTCTAAACTTTAATATAATTACCGGCATTAAGCGAAGCACAAATAATTTTGTAAAAGGAGTTTACTTTTTCTTCCCTTCCATTCCTACAACCCTACTGTTCCCAAAATCAATGGGATTGCAGGTTCTGTGCCAGGTCAATCCAGACGCTGGATCAGATAGCAGATTCCCCAAATAAATGGCTGGGATTCCAGTAAGATCCTGTTTCACAGCAGTGAGCACAAAATGAAGTGCAGCAGGAGAATGGTGAGCAGAACCAACCAGTAAACTTGGCACTTCCGCATCTGTGCAGATTCCACAATTCCATTTCCAGTCTCCAGAACTACGCAAGAACTCGAGTCTGTGAAGAAGACTTTAGCAATCTATTCTTTGTCACCTCCAGTTGATCTGAGCAGCAAATTCTCATTCTTCATAGGGAAGTTAAGGTAGCCTTAATTTTCAAGCAAATACCTTTAATTTGGTATCACACTGTAATGTATAGAGGGATGGATAATTATGGAATTTAAAACCCTAAGGCAGCCGTGCATATGATAAACTAATTATGAAGTGTAATTTCTCTTAATTACTTGAATAGCAATATGGTGTATTTATGGTGAGAGATGTTGGTTTTAGAAGATTCCTAAATGTCCTTGTACTTAAATCATTAAAAGTTGGTAAGCAGGTACAACACAAAATTAAGAAGACAAACAGTACCTTGGAGTAATTGCAAGATTCGATCATAAGTAAAGATATCACTGTAAACACAGAGTCCTGGAAAGATTGCCGTGGAATAGTGTAAATAGATCTGGCCCCTTCTATGTGAGGAAGGATATAATTGCAATAGTGCGAGTGCATGAAGGTCAACCTGAGTGATTCCTGGGATGGGAGTATTCACCCTCAAGGGAGAAATTAAGCAGACTAGGTCTACACTCTCAGATGAAATCTCATTGACACTGACACAATTCTCACCGACTTTGCAGCGTAGACACAAGGAGTTATATTTCCGCTAGCTGCAATTGAAGTCTCACAATTAGGGGTTGATCATATGATGCGGGACTCAACTGATAAAAAACTGTCTTTACCCAGAAGATACTGAATTTTATACCAACAAATGACCAGTTATATTTGTTGGTATTTGACTCATTATATTCAAAAAATTGTTTGACAGATTTAAGATCCGAGGAGATTAATTTAATAAGCACCCAAAGGGCACCTTTTTTCACACAGAAGGCGGTGGGTATATGGAATAAGCTGCCAGAAAAGTGGGTGAGGCAGGTAAAACATCAACATTTGGACAGGACCATGGATAGAATAGGATTAGAGGGATATGTGTCGAATGTGGGCAAATGAAACTAGCTTATATGGACATCATGATTGGCATGGATATATTGGGTCAAATAACATGTTTCTCTGTTGTATGACATCTTTGGACATCAATAGAATAAAGGGATATGGGGATAGTGTAGGAAAGTGGTGCTCAGAAAGAAAATCAGTCATGATCTTATTACATGGAGGAAGCACAAAGGATCAAGTTGTCACAGTCTGCCCTCTCCTCATTCTCATCCACTTCACCTCCCAGTACTTTTCCACCGGTCCCTCCTTCTCCTCACCTGCCTGCCTGCCACTCCCCTCTCATCAGCCTAACTCTCCTCACCTGTTGCACTCAGTTGCTTCTGATCACCTATTAACCCGGTATATAGACTCTCCTCACCATTCACACAGTGCCAGATTGTTCTCAGCATTCATGCAAGACTCTCCAGCAATTTCCCGACTGCCTACACGGATTCGAACCTGCCTGCCCCTGACCATTCCGTCCTGTCGTCTTCCCGGATAGCACCTCAGCCTTCTGTCTGCCTCTCTCCTGGGCTGTTTGGTGTATCCCTGCAACGGCTCCTCGACTACCTGCCTGACTTCGACTCTCCTTTCGTCTGTCCCTTGCTGGTTTGTTTGCATCGTGTGTTGGATCTCCTGGTTACCGGATCTTCTGCTACCCCGACTACGTCTCCTGCTTGACCCTCTTCAGAACCCTCGCTCAATCCTGAGCCTCTGTGTGAGTACGGTGTACCCATTCCTGTGTTACTACTCTGTGTTACAGTATAGTTATAAGGTTCATTACCAATTATACCTGCCTGATTCTGTGCTGCTATTGGGTCCAAGCTACACCCGTTATACAAGTGGCCCATCTCCTGTTTATGTTTCTCATATTATGATCATGCTGATTGGTTTTCAAAACAATTTTTCACCTTTTGGTTTCTGAGTTTGGAGTCACCCGTTAGGATAATGGCCCCTTGTTGTGAACCTGTAGTTAAACAAATTCCTCCAAATTGCCAAATACAAGCAATTGAGGATGGGAAGAAGTGAGAAAGAAGCAAGAACAGAAAGAGGATTAAAGGCCTTTTTCTTGTTTCATCAGCATTCCTGTGGTTATGCAGAGCAGTGTCGAGCTGGAGGGAGATACCATCACGAAGAGCAGGATGAACAGGCTAGCTGGAGTTGCTAAGAATGTGTGGTTGGAGGTGGCAGCAGGAATTTAGCAGTACTTGAGAAAATGCAGAAAGTAGTTCAATGAGCCATGCAGATCAAACAGGTGAACAATTCACCAACATCCTTTCAAGAGATCCTGGGCTGTGCAAAGAATAGCGAAAATTGTGATTTGTCATCCGTGTTCTATATTCAGCATGCTTATCTAATTTGGACAAATGCAAAGTGTTGCTTTTTGTAAATTAGAGCAGGGCAGGACTAGGTCGGGCTACGTATTGAGGTCACTGAACACCTCTGTGAGAATTTGGATGTGGTTAATATGGCGTCCAGATGTGGACTGTCCCTGGCTCCACAATGCAATGGCTTCAGTTGTATGTAGCACTGTTCTCTTCCTTCCTCTCAGGGAATCAACTACTGCACCTTTTCTCATGAACTTCAAATATGTCAGCCTGTGTCTTTTTCCTTAAGTATCTTTTCTCAGAATGCTATTCCATATTCTCCCTGTCTAGCTGTAGCTCTTACACTATTCTCCTGCTCCGCGTCGATCATTTTTGCCCCCGCCCCCTTTCCCCTCCTAGAGTGGAAGTGCTAAATACACATCATTAGCAAACTAATGAAAGTTTTCCTATCACCTACTAGGTTGAAGTCTGAAGTGTAATAAGATACTCACCACTCAACTCGTATATGATACGGCTTGTACTCGCTAAAATTTAGAAGATTGAGGGGGATCTTATAGAAACTTACAAAATTCTTAAGGGGTTGGACAGGCTAGATGCAGGAAGATTATTTCCGATGTTGGGTAAGTCCAGAACAAGGGGTCACAGTTTAAGGTTAAGGGGAAAGTCTTTTAGGACCGAGATGAAAAAATCATTTTTTACACAGAGAGTGGTAAATCTGTGGAATTCTCTGCCACAGAAGGTAGTTGAGGCCAGTTCATTGGCCATATTTAAGAGGGAGTTAGATGTGGCCCTTGTGGCTAAAGGGATCAGGGGGTATGGAGAGAAGGCAGCTACAGGATACTGAGTTGGATGATCAGTCATGATCATATTGAATGGTGGTGCAGGCTCGAAGGGCTGAATGGCCTACACCTGCACATATTTTCTATGATACGCATAAACCTTGAACAGAATAGATTGTTTGATCAAGATACAAGAAACTGCTAATGCTGTTTGGAGTAACTCTGTGAGTCAGGCAGCATCTCTGGAGGACATAGAAAGGTAATGTCCTGACCCAAAATGTTTCTTATCCATGTCCAGAGATGCTGCCTGGCCTGCTGAGTTACTCCAGCACTATGTGCTTGTTTGATCAGTTTGCTTGGCATTGGATTAATTATCCATTCACCGTAATATTGATGCTGTGCATAATATTTTCTAGGATGCACTGAAGAAAGATTCTATTTCAAATCTATTTCATTCCTTGATACATCTACTACTAATATAGAAAGAGTAGCAATTTCTAAGTTCTCAACAAAATCACAAGCTGTCTTAATATGTAAGTATAAGTGATATATAAGTTTACAGTTGACACGGAGAAAAATGGAAAGTTGCAATGTTGAATACTTCAGCCACAAATCTATAAGTTTGTTGAACAATGAAAATTAAGCTTCTGTATAACTAATTTCATTACACAGGAGCAAAGTTCCATTTTATTTTGAAGTCTCATGTGAGTGACTACGTGAAGAGCCCGCCAGCACGCATGTGCGCCAATACGTCGACGCATGTAGCGCGAGTCGGAGCAGTTCGAAATTGCTCTGGCAGGTACGTTAATTTAACTTTCAGCGGGCCGCTGTGGACAACGGGCCCGGAGTAGCTGCTGGAGGCGGCCGGATTTGGGCCACCGTGGAGGCTCCATAAGGAGCTAGATTCAATATTGCAGCTGCCGGCTTTGGAGCTCCAAAAGGAAGCAGGCGGCCGGATTTGAGGCCACCGTGGAAGTTCCATTAGGAGTTGGGGCTGCCGTCGCGGCACGGCGAGCTCGCTGCTAAGATTAGCAGCAGGCGGTAGTTTAAATATAGCCACTGCTAGGTTAACGACAGCAGCGGTGCTTTTGAAAATTAGCCACGGCCAGGGCAGCGAACGCTAGGTAAGCTCAGCTGCCGTAGCGCCTACCAATTTTTAAACATAGATGCTGCTGGCTGAGGCAGCATACGCCGTAGTCCAGTATATAGTGTGTGCTCTATTTATAGGGCAGTTATAAATAGAGCTGGCAGTTTTTAATAGCGGTTGCTGTTCGGTCAGGTTTGTGACTATCACAGCAGATACGACATTTATTATCATACACCATATGGTATATTAAATTTTGACTTGCCATTACGGCACAGAATGGGGCTCCACTGGAGCAGGCAGCTGTTTGGAGTAATGCTCGGAAAGGGAGTCGGCCAAAGGCCCGAGGAGGCAACACCTGGTTCAGGGTTGCATTCTATTTCCTCCCCTAAGAACCCATTGAGGCTCCAGAAAGGAGCTCCTGGTTTGGGAAGCCTTTTTTCAGCTGTGTCTATTAGACACCTGTGGAGCAATACCTGGTGCAGGGTTGCATTCGGATAATTTCCGCTCAGTAGAGGGGACTGTTGGAGATCTTTCATAAGAGATCCCAACCATGTGTATATCGACAAAGCAGTTGAATCTTTGATCCAATGCTTCCAGTAATTTGCCTGTGACAACACCTGGCAGGGTTGCAGTATTTCTCCCACTCTGTCTAGGGGAGTATCGGGAAGAGGTGACTCCGATTATAATGCCGGCTCATCCAAGTCATATGGGGGCCAGAGGCCTGAGGAAGCAACCCCTGGTGCAGGGTTGTGCTCTATTTCCTCCCTGAAATACTCCATTGAGGCTCCAGAAGGGAGCAAGGACTCGGAGTTACTAGCAGGTGCAACCTGTCTGGTAAGTATAATGAACAATTATGATTTATACCGACAGCGCTGATCTGCACAGCTAGTCTCGATTCGGCTACTAGAGGGAGCAGTTTGGCAACCCCAAGTTGGGACAAAGTCAAAGCCAAGTCTGTGAGACAAGTCCTGTTGGACAATTTGGGTCAAGGGGATTCTGTCCCCACATCTATGGCAGATGTGATTGGCCGTTTGTCTCAATTGGAACGTCTGATGAATCAGATGGTGGCACGAAAAATGCTCTGTGTTACGGAGGCATGCACAGGCAGTTCAAGTCATACGCCTGAAGCAACTCCTGGTCTGGTTCAGGGTTACTCAGATGAAGGAGTGTGTGTTGAAGAGATGGGAGCAAATAACAGGTATAATAAACAATTATGATTTATACCAACAGCGCTGATCTGCACAGCTAGTCTCGATTCGGCTACTAGAGGGAGCAGTTTGGCAACCCCAAGTTGGGACAAAGTCAAAGCCAAGTCTGTGAGACAAGTCCTGTTGGACAATTTGGGTCAAGGGGATTCTGTCCCCACATTTATGGCAGATGTGATTGGCCGTTTGTCTCAATTGGAACGTCTGATGAATCCGATGGTGGCACGCAAAATGCTCCGTGTTACGGAGGCATGCACAGGCAGTTCAAGTCATAAGCCTGAGGCTACTCCTGGTCTGGTTCAGGGTTGCAATATTCCTCCCACTCAGATGAAAGGAGTGTTGGAGATGGTGCCAAATAATATGCTCCGTGTTACGGAGGCATGCACAGGCAGTTCAAGTTGTATGCCTGTAGCAACTCCTGGTTCAGGGTTGCCATATTCCTCCCACTCGGAAGAGTATCGGAGATGGTGTCACAAAAAATGCTCCGTGTTACGGAGGCATGCACAGGCAGTTCGAGTCATACGCATGTGGCAACATCTGGTTCAGGGTTGCACTATTTCTCCCACTCTAAGGGAGTGTCAGAGATCATTATGGAGCTGACTCCGAACATGACTCTGAACATGACTATGTGCCTGAATCCCATGCTTTAATGCATGATGTACGAGAGTCGCGTAAGGAAGAGTTGTCTGCTCTTGCCTCTAAATTTGCTGTTCCCTCGGTGACGGGGAAGCCACTACAAGAGGAGTTGGCCAGCGGCATCAGCTATCTAACATTACACCAGCTGATGAAATGGCAAGCATGACAGACAGGGTCTGCAAATGGAACTTCGCTGAAGCTCCAACAAGCAAATCAACCCGGGTTCAGAGACGCTGGCAGGTAAGGTCTCTTTATTAACCTCCGTAAAACTCCAAAATAGTGCAGTCTGTCAGCCCAGGTTTAGGTTTACTGGCAGCATGGGCTGTTTCATATTTTTTTCACTGTCTCTGGGATAGATCAGGTTGATGCAGAGACATTGGCAGGGTACCTTGCATAGTAACCTCTAAGTTCCAAGTAGGAACAGCTTGGTTACCCTGGTTCAGGGTAGACCATCATGGAACTGGCTGGCCACATCCATCATATTGAGAAGGGAAGCACTGCTTCGTCATCTGTGATTGAGGTTATCAAGCTGCTCAGTAGAATGAAGTAGTTGAAGTCTCCCTCAACACATGTTTACATTTCTGCTCAGTTAGTAGAGCTGCTGGTGCATTGAAAACATCATTGCCATCCTCTCTGGGATAGGTAGCTGCCAGCAGGAAGCTGGTCTGGCATATAATATTTTTATCTGACCTGCAGGTTCATGTTGTGAATCAACAATGTATTTATAATAATCCGTAGGCTCTCAATACCAGTATTCCTGATTGAGTGGCGGGTCAAAGAGATTGTGTTGTGCACTCTGGCGACTCGGACAAGTGGTTTCAGTCAGACTGCGAAGCAATTCCTGATTCAGGTTTGCAGTATGCTAAATTCCACTCTGAGCAAGAACGCTGAGAATTCGTGGTGACTCTTATAGTCAAGAGTTGACAGGGAACTTGTATTCCCACATCAAGGGGAGACTGTGTTTTCAGCTCTAGTCATAAGGTTCTGATTATATGTTATCAGCGAAATGTATCAATAACTAGATAATGCATCTTCCGCGGCAAGAGAAGCCAAAAAAAATTCCGTCCGTATGGTCAATAAAAGAACAGTGGTTCCGAGTGGAATCAGTGACGTCTCATCGGAGGATGTGGTCTGGCCAAGAACAAGAGGGGTATATTTCTGATACTTCTCAAGATTACAGAAACATGGAGCATTTGGCTAATCTGATCATGTGTTTAGTTACCCAATTTAAGATGGATGATTGGTTTTCAACACTTTAACTGATTCAGAGAATCTTTCTTGAATATGCATGTTTTGCCATATCTATACACGTGAGGTACAGATTTTCTGGTGTTTTGATAACAAAGCCAGTGGTGGAAGCCAATGCTGCCCTACGGATCAAAGGACATTGTGTCATCGAGTTTTTAGAAAATATGTAAAATTTTGCAGCTGATAAAACTTTGGGGGTTATCAGTAGATGCCTCTTGCGATATTAAGAATGAGGCAACATGAAATTTAATAGTGCCAATTTTGCCTATTCATTCAGGCCATGGTAAGGCGGCTGAAGCAACTCCTATTTACTTGGCCACGAGTGATGGCTGGGGCAGCCTGTCTTCTCGGGCCGTTAGCTCTGCAAGATTGTATGGGAAGTTTGTGAACAAAATATGTGAGTTACTTTTAAATGGAAGTAACAGAGGTTTTGTGTGGCTTTCAGTTTGAGCCTAGAGAAGCATTTATGTGATAGCACAATTGACACTGCTTGTGCTGCTTTTTCATTCTCTATAGTACCATAAGTGGGACAATAAATGATTGGTTATTCACTCGCTGTTCACTAACATTATACAGGGTGTCTTTTATATGACCACTCCAATAGCCTACACTCCTTGTAATATGCGATGTATATCAGTAAATTATTATGCAAATATTCTTCTACTGTATTGCCAATGGGAGCAGTATTTTTAAGATGATTATGCTCTCAGCAACTGATCTCAGCACAAAGAACACAGTCTTTACTCAATCTCTGGCTCGATCCCTGGGTCATAACTGACATTAGGGTAGTTTGAAATGGGCATGATTGCGTACATTTGAAGTTGACAGCATACCCACGAGAGCAGATATTGGGGGTATCATTAGGTATACAAGTCCACTGAGCTTGCTAGTACCTATGAGATGAAAGATATTTTCTTTATTGTTATTCAATAGTCTCAAGATATTGCTGATGGCTCATGAGCAGTCAATAGAATGGATAGTTCCCTTTCATCATACAGCAAGAGGCTTACATAGTGCATGTTAATAAATTATAGAATTTGGTTGAATATGTCTGGATATTTGCAGATAGAATTCTACACAGTGTTGCATGAATTATTGTCTAACTCAAAGTCAATTGGGACTATGGTCCGGTTAAGAACAATGGCCATGTATGCAAGTTAGCATCATGGTATTAATAACACATGTTTTTTCTACCATTAATGGTTTATCTGTTTAAGTGTTTCACACACAGATTGGGTTACTGCATGAAACCACAGAGCTTTGAAATCTTCATGTAGTCACTCGCGTGACTTTGAAATAAAATAGCAAGATTAAACGAGAACTTACCATTTGAAATTTGATCTTTATTTTATGAGAAGTTGAAGTGACGGAATATGTGCCCTCCACTCCCAACCCTACTTCTCATAAAGATCATTCAGTAGTTCTAAGGTCGTTAATCTTTCTATAGCTTAAGTTCAGCAACTAGTCTGTGGTTTCATACAGCTGCTCTAAAGATTGATGCGCATGCGGGCTGGAGGGCTCTTCACGTATTCCCTCACTTCAACTTCTCATAAAATAAAGATCAAACTTCAAATGGTAAGTTCTTGTTTAATCTTTCTATTTTAAGGCCTAATAAAATTATTAACTTCATCACAAACAATTTACAACAAATGTATAAAAAAAGTTCTACTATGACTAAGCCAATTTCTAGTGATCTAGTTATTTGTAGATATTGTATTGATATTTAGGTACCACAATCCTCGGAAATATATCCTGACATTGAAGAAACTACAAGATAATACCAAAGATCATGGCACTAATTTACAATGATTGATTGATTAATTCAATTTAAATTCACTTGAAGCACCAGGATTCAGCCCTATCCTTGTTTCTAAGATTTAAAAAAAAAAGCTGATGAATGGATGTAGATCTCAGACTCGAAGAAGATAGAAATCTTGGAAGTATTATGAGAACGTGTACCACTCCTATATCCCATATACGTGTACCACTGCTATATTTAAGAGGGAGTTAGATGTGGCCCTTGTGGCTAAAGGGATCAGGGGGTATGGAGAGAAGGCAGGTACAGGATACCGAGTTGGATGATCAGCCATGATCATATTGAATGGCGGTACAGGTTTGAAGGGCCGAATGGCCTACTCCTGCACCTATTTTCTATGTTTCTATGTTTCCAAAGAGAAGAATTTTGGTGCAGGTAAGTCTGCCCTTGGTAAAGAGCTCTAGCCATCTGCAAGAATTGAATAGAAATCACAACTGACTAAAAAGCCATTTTGTTAATCATTTTAAAATTTCAATTAATTGTATAAATCATAAATATTATTTACTGCTTTGAATTAAATTGTTGCATATTTAAAATCAAACATTAAGTTTACATGTTTTGTAATTGCATTGATTGTAATCTGGAGATGAATACACCATGCATGTCTCTGTTTCCATGTTGTGTTTGAACGATGTTGCATTAGAAAAAAGGGCTAAACGATTGACAGCTTATTCGACCCACGTTAATAAAAGCTTTCTTAAAGTGACACATTTGCACTGCAGAGTTTTCAGAAATGAATCGAGTTAAATCAACCAAACTTAAAAAAGATTGTCATTCAAAAGAAGAAAATAAGTTACCTCTAATTTTAAGTAAGACAAACTGAGGTCTTTTAGAAAACATTTAGAAGTGGAAAACTAAACCTGAAGAATCTCAGTGCTTTAGGTAAGTTAATAACAGAGCCAAAGTGTGCATACTATTTCAGCTATTTGAACAAAGAATAGCCAACTGACATTTAACTATAGTATGAATAATGAGGCTTTTCAAAAGTATCAATCAGGATCTGACATTAGCAAAAATTCAGGATCAGCTTTCTTGATTCAACTGATGTCCTGCGGGCAATTTAAATGGATTCAAAGCCTTTAATTCTTCAATTAGATTTGAAGTAAGTGCAACCATATAGATAGAAATGGAATGGACTGCGAGATTTATCATTGAATTTTATTAAACGTTTCTAACTGAACTTGGCTAAGCCATTAAAGAAAATGTATGATGACTTCCAAACAGATTCATTCTCAACCTCAGATGTGTATATGTTTTTGGCATCCATGGAAAAAAAAATATTCTTGATATTGGCCTTGCAGACGATTTTAATTATTGAATCTGAAGGTTTGATGGAAGTATTTTCAAAACAGCTGGATAACATCCTCTTCCTAAACAGATCTGTCTCAATTTAACAGGCTTTATCCATAATAGGCAGATGTTGCACATATGTAGTTTTTAACATTTATGTATTGCAGCTTTGGCCATCTCCGAGTTGCTAAAAATGTGCTGACGAATAGGGATTGCTGTTTGCAGCATTTAACAAATTTAGATTAGGAGATAATCTGCCTTGGTTCAAGTAATGACTGACAAAATAATTTGCCGATTCATTTAGTAAGGACTAGAAGACAAGTGAACTCCCTCTCTTCATATTCATGGAAGAACCAATAGATCAAATGTTATTATCATAATATTTCATTTGATGCTGGCATTATTTTCCGTTACATTAATAATTTACAGCATACAATTATCAAACATGCAAACTATTAGTACAGCACCATTTGCAGATTTGAGCCATTGGATGTATCAATTTATTCATTTTTAGAGCAGATTGAACTTCAGTTTTATTTATTAAAACCATAAATCATAAGAGCATAAATGTAATATTCTGCATTAATGCTGATGTAAGTAGTTGAAATCTGGTACATTATAAATGCTTGCAGAAAGTTGTTAATAAATTGTTTCTCATGGTGTAAAATTATGAAGGGACTAGCATCTCCAGCTAAAGTTACTTGAAAGACGATGAATTGTAAGTGCTCATTTGGTATCCTTGCAGCACACCTTAAGGTGAAATTTAGTCACTGCTTGTTCATTTATTAACTGGGCGTGCTCAGTATTAAAGCATGTGCTGACAATATTTTACCTGATACAATTTAAATACTCAACTTACCAGACCCTGTGCATAAACCCCAAAACATAAATCATGTATCTACATGTCATTAGTTACTTTGGATCTGTTCAAAGCTGTATTTGTACCAATATTAATCATATGCATCTGTTTTCTCAGCTTTGAGATTCATAGCAAATATTGTTTCAAAGGGAAAGAAATCTCAAATACTTGTATTTATAAAGTGCCACCACATCTGTTGTGTTTCTTCGATAGTGCAGGAATTATTTAATTCTGGTTAATGCACACAGCCCTTCTTAACATAAATAAGCCTTATGATGGCGAATAAGGTTCGCTTATACATGTGGCATGATTGATTGAAATTTGTTTCTCTTTTGGATTCTCAAATCCAATCTCACCAAACAACAGAGATTAATTTCGATACAGGACATTGGGACATCTTCCCATAATCAATAAAATAAAAAATAATTAAATACTGGCCACTTGCTTTCATTCATGTCCCCAGCTGCATAGAATAATTGTATTCTACAGAAAATTTGATTAAGATTGTCTATTCTCATGATTGTCTGTCTCCATAACACTTATACCAATTCCTTCCCTTTCCTAAAATAAATTAATTAACATAATATTAACTGCTATTGTTGTGTGTCTAATCCACAGGTCCATTGCGTGTGGAGTGGAAATAAATCTTGTAATCTCTAGTCTCATTAATGGTGAATTAATTTTCAACATATAATGCGCCATTTCCAATGTATTGTTCCCTGTAGATGCTTTGCTTTATTAATCATCCCTCAGCCTAGTTCTTCCTCGCCCTCACATCCAACACATGTGTCTGTAAAAGGGTCTCTGGTTCTGGTTGGTAACTGCACAAACATCTCATCAGTGGTTATCTCGCGCAGGTTGGAGTGAGTAGAGTAGTGATTACATTTTGAAGTGGGCCTTTTTGACCAAATTGAGGAGATCTAGTCTCGACCCAAAACATCACCCATTCCAGAGATGCAGCCTGTTCCGCGGAGTTACTCCAGCTTTTTGTGTCTATCTTCGGTTTAAACCAGCATCTGCAGTTCCTTCTTAAATATATACAACTAGTTTTAGTTTTCACTCTTTCACCACACAACTTTTCTTTTACTTGATTTGTGGTTGTAAAATCCCATAGTGTTGTCTTGTGCCTCTAATAGGGGATGCAAACTGCAGGGTGAGCAACATTTGAGAAATGAACATTTATTCTTGTCATCTTAGATATACATGGACATTATTCAATCTTTGTAATCATCAAATATCTCATCCTGACTAAAATTAACTTTTTGAGATTTTAACAATTTGGCGTATCTGATTTAATACAACTGCTTTATTAGCAGAATTTTAAGATAAAGCTAAATAAGATAAGATAAATGTTAAGAAATAGCCACAATACCTCCATATACGATGCTAGTTTGGATATCAAGACATTGGCAAGGCCTTGGAGAGGAGAAATTTACAAGGAAATTAATAGAGATTAAAACTTTGAAGGGGTTTGCTACAATGAAGGGAAGCTGGGCAAGTAGAGGCTACAGATTTAAAACAGTTGGAAAATAAGGCCGAGGGGCATTGAAAATATTTAATATTTTATGCAGTGTGCTGTTATAAAGTGGAATATACTACCTAAAAGATATTGGAAACATATTCAAGAGAAGCTCTTGAAAGGAATTTAAATACATACTTCAATAAGAAAAATGTGTGGCAATGTGGAAGGATCAGTGGGGCCAATTAAATGGCTCTTTCCAAGAGATAACGTAGCCCAATTGGACCAAAGTGTGAATGAAATAAGGTTTCACACCATTTTGAGATTCTCATCTCCTCATTTTCCCTGGCAGGAGCATTATATTTGGTGTTAAAGAGGGAACTGCAGATGCTGGAGAATCGGAGGTTACACAGAAAAGCTGGAGAAACTCAGCGGGTGCAGCAGCATCTATGGAGCGAAGGAAATAGGCAACGTTTCGGGCCGAAACCCTTCTTCAGTCTGATCAGGGGTGGGGGTGGGTGGGGACAAGAAAGGGAAAAGGAGGAGTAGCCGGAAGGCTGGAGGGTGGGAGGAGACAGCAGGGGAGCTGAGGAAGGGGAGGAGACAGCAAGGACTAACAGAATTGGGAGAAGTCGATGTTCATGCCCCCGGGGTGCAGACTCCCCAAACGGAATATGAGGTGCTGTTCCTCCAATTTCCGGTGCTGCTCGCTGTGGCCATGGAGGAGACCCAGGACAGAGAGGTCGGAGGCGGAGTGGGAGGGGGAGTTGAAGTGCTGAGCCACCGGGAGGTCAGCTAGGTTATTGCGGACCGAGCGGAGGTGTTCGGCGAAACGATCGCCCAACCTCCGCTTGGTCTCACCGATATAGATCTGCTGACATCTAGAGCAGCGGACGCAATAGATGAGGTTGGAAGAGATGCAGGTAAACCTCTGTCGCACCTGGAACGATTGCTTGGGTCCCTGAACGGAGTTGAGGGGGGAGGTAAAGGGACAAGTGTTGCATCTCCTGCGGCCGCAAGGGAAAGTGCCCGGGGAGGGGGTGGACCGAGAGGGAAGGGAAGAATTGACAAGGGAGTTATGGAGGGAGCGGTCTTTGCGGAAGGCAGATATGGGGGGAGATGGGAAGATGTGGCTGGTAGTGGGGTCACGTTGGAGGTGGCGAAACTGACGGAGGATTATTTTTTGTATGTGATGGCTGGTGGGGTGAAAGGTGAGGACTAGGGGGACTCGGCCCTTGTTGCGAGTGCGGGGATGGGGAGAGAGAGCAGTGTTGCGGGGTATGGCAGAGACCCTGGTGCGAGCCTCATTTATGGTGGAGGAGGGGAACCCCCGTTCCCTGAATAGTGAGGACATTTCAGATGTCCTGGTGTGGAACGCCTCATCCGTGGAGCAGATGCGGCGTAGACGGAGGAATTGGGAGTAGGGGATGGAGTCCTTACAGGAAGCAGGGTGGGAAGAAGTGTAGTCCAGATAGCCATGGGAGTCAGTGGGTTTATAGTGTATGTGTATATTTGGTGCCTTACCAGTTAAAGCCCTGATAAGGTAATGGCTTACCATTGTCTATTGTGCTACAAGATTCAATGATTCTAAGGCAATGATTTGATAGCAGTAAACAAGTCACTGTAGATGTATTGTAGTGATTCAAGACATTGGTCGACTAGCTCCTTTACGAAAGCATTTTGTGTGGGCATTAAATGCCAGACTAGTTAGTAATGCCCACATTTCTTACATTAATTAAAGAAACATAACTGATGTCAAAGATGCCTGCCTGTTCATATAGATGTGGCTTCCGTACCAACTTGCATCGATTGAAAGAGACTTGTTGAATAATATTGTCACCTGCCTGTGGCTGTGGAGCCAATTAAATATGCAAATAGATTGAACTGGTGATCCTAAACAGAGGCACCGAAAAAATTCAAAGAAACTTTATTTTATCTCTTATGGTCCTTCTGGGACTACAACTACCCAGCCCATTTTCAAAATGTTCAATCCCTCTCTCTATCCCCATCTGATAATCCCTACATCTAGAACTGATCTGTCAGCCAGATCCACGGGAGAAAGACCATTTTCTGCTTTCCTCTATCTGCATATGTATTTCAACATGTCCAAAGCCCCATGAAAAAAACCTGTAAAGCAAGTATTGTAAAAGGAGTCCTCGCCCCCCACTGATGACCCCTTTTCCCGTCTCCAACGCACCCCCTCCTCGTGGAACCCCCCTCGTGGCCAATTTCCGGCTTTAGAACTTTTTATCAATAACTGCCATCGCGACATCAACCGCCTCAACTTCTCCACTCCCCTGTCTCACTCCAATCTCTCACCACATGAACGTTCTGCCATCGACTCACTCCGCAACAACCCAGATTTGGTTATCAAACCCGCTGACAAGGGAGGTGCCGTGGTAGTCTGGCGCGCCGATCTCTACAAAGCTGAGGCCACGCGCCAACTATCGGACACCTCCTCCTACTTACCCCTGGACCATGACCCCACTGACGAGCACCAGGCCACCATCTCCAGCACCATCACCAACTTCATCCACTCCAATGCCCTACCCGACCGAGCCTCCAACCTCATCGTTCCCCAGCCCCGCACAGCCCGATTTTACCTTCTCCCTAAAATCCACAAACCTGATTGTCCCGGAAGACCCATTGTCTCCGCCTGTTCGTGCCCCACCGAACTCATTTCCAAATACCTTGACTCCATCCTATCACCCTTGGTTAAATCCCTCCCTACCTATGTTCAAGACACCTCAGACACTCTCCGTCGTCTCCGCGCATTCAATTCTCTAGGCCCTCACCCCCTCATCTTCACCATGGACGTCCAATCACTATACACCTCCATCCCCCACCACGATGGTCTCACAGCCCTCCGGTTCTTCCTCGACCAGAGAAGCAACCCATACCCAGCCACTGACACTCTCCTCCGCCTAGCGGAGCTGGTCCTTACCCTCAATAACTTCACGTTCGACTCCTCCCACTTCCTCCAAATACAAGGCGTAGCTATGGGCACACGCATGGGCCCCAGCTACGCCTGCCTATTTGTAGGTTACGTCGAGCAATCCTTGTTCAATACATACCAGGGCCCCATCCCCGACCTCTACCTCCGCTACATCGACGACTGCTTTGGTGCCACCTCCTGCACCCGCACACAACTGACTGACTTCATCCACTTCACCACTAACTTCCATCCGGCACTCAAATACACCTGGACCATTTCCGACACTTCCCTACCATTCCTTGACCTCACTATCTCCATTGCAGGTGAGAGACTTCTAACCGACATACACTATAAACCCACTGACTCCCATGGCTATCTGGACTACACTTCTTCCCACCCTGCTTCCTGTAAGGACTCCATCCCCTACTCCCAATTCCTCCGTCTACGCCGCATCTGCTCCACGGATGAGGCGTTCCACACCAGGACATCTGAAATGTCCTCACTATTCAGGGAACGGGGGTTCCCCTCCTCCACCATAAATGAGGCTCGCACCAGGGTCTCTTCCATACCCCGCAACACTGCTCTCTCCCCATCCCCGCACTCGCAACAAGGGCCGAGTCCCCCTAGTCCTCACCTTTCACCCCACCAGCCGTCACATACAAAAAGTAATCCTCCGTCAGTTTCGCCACCTCCAACGTGACCCCACTACTCGCCACATCTTCCCATCTCCCCCCATATCTGCCTTCCGCAAAGACCGCTCCCTCCATAACTCCCTTGTCAATTCTTCCCTTCCCTCTCGGTCCACCCCCTCCCCGGGCACTTTCCCTTGCAACCGCAAGAGATGCAACACTTGTCCCTTTACCCCCCCCCCTCGACTCCGTTCAAGGACCCAAGCAATCGTTCCAGGTGCGACAGAGGTTTACCTGCATCTCTTCCAACCTCATCTATTGCGTCCGCTGCTCTAGATGTCAGCAGATCCATATCGGTGAGACCAAGCGGAGGTTGGGCGATCGTTTCGCCGAACACCTCCGCTCGGTCCGCAATAACCAAGCTGACCTCCCGGTGGCTCAGCACTTCAACTCCCCCTCCCACTCCATCTCCGACCTCTGTCCTGGGTCTCCTCCATGGCCACAGCGAGCAGCACCGGAAATTGGAGGAACAGCACCTCGTATTCCGTTTGGGGAGTCTGCACCCCGGGGGCATGAACATCGAATTCTCCCAATTTTGTTAGTCCTTGCTGTCTCCTCCCGTTCCTCAGCCCCCCTGCTGTCTCCTCCCATCCCCCAGCCTTCTGGCTACTCCTCCTTTTCCCTTTCTTGTCCCCACCCACCCCCGCCCCCGATCAGTCTGAAGAAGGGTTACGGCCCGAAACGTTGCCTATTTCCTTCGCTCCATAGATGCTGCTGCACCCGCTGAGTTTCTCCAGCTTTTTTGTGTAACCTATTGTAAAAGCGGTTTCCCTTGGACTACTTTTTAACTCTGTTCCCATATTTAACCTCTCACCTGGAAACCATTATTTCTGGGCAGGAGGAGGGTTGTGAAGCAGACCTTGACTTTCCACCAGAATGTAAAATGGGTGGAATTAATTCATTCGCCTATTTGACATCTCTCTTGATATTTAATTACATTATCCTTAAGGAAAATAAACACCAAATGTGATGTAACACACATTATAGGATCAGTAATAATTATTTTATCCAAATTATACCATGCTAATTTCCAATCCAGAAACAGCACAACATTTTCCATCAAAATAACATAAGAAGGCTCTAATATTAATATCAATTGATTCTTAGCAGTGTTTGAAGTTAGTGTTAAAAAAACTCTGAAAAACATATTACACTCTTCTAATTTGTATGCGATATTAATAAGGCAGCACAGTGGTGTGGTGGTAGATTTGCTGCCTCACAGTGCCAGAGACCTGGGTTTGATCCTCACAATGGGTGCTGTCTATACAGAGTTTGCATGCTCTCCCTATGATTGCATAGGATTTCTCCGGGTGCTCTGGTTTCCTCCAACACTCCAAAGATAACCATAACCATATAACAATTACAGCACGGAAACAGGCCATCTTGGCCCTATAAGTCCGTGCCGAACAATTATTTTCCCCTAGTCCCATCTACTTGCACTCAGACCATAACCCTCCATTCCTTTCCCATCCATATACCTATCCAATTTATTTTTAAATGATAAAATCAAACCTGCCTCCACCACTTCCACTGGAAGCTCATTCCACACAGCTACCACTCTCTGAGTAAAGAGATTCCTCCTCATGTTACCCCTAAACTTCTGTCGCTTAATTCTGAAGTCATGTCCTCTTGTTTGAACCTTCCCTACTCTCAATGGGAAAAGCTTGTCCACGTCAACTCTGTCTATCCCTCTCATCATTTTAAAGACCTCTCCTTAACCTTCTGCGCTCCAGAGAATAAAGACCTAACTTATTCAACCTTTCTCTGTAACTTAGTTGCTGAAACCCAGGCAACATTCTAGTAAATCTCCTCTGTACTCTCTCTGTTTTGGCTGAATCTGAACCCAATGGCTGTAACCCCAACACCAGACGCTGCTGCGGCAGAGCCCACTCCCCTCGCCTCCCCCCGCCGCCGGGGCCCAAGCCATCTTCCCCCCCACACCCCACGCCACCCCCGCTGGGCTCGTGCCATCCCACTGGGCACAGGCCACCCCCGCTGGGCTCACACCACCCATGCTGCCCCTGCTGGGTCCACGCCATCCTCGCTGATCCCCGCTGGGCCCACGCCACCCCCGCTGGGCCCACGCCACCCCTGTTGGGACCACGCCACCCCAGCTGACCCCCGCTGGGTTCATGCCACCCTCGCTGACCCCTGCTGGGCACATGCCTCCCCCATTTGGCCCAAGCTACCCCCACTGACCCCCGCTGGGCCCCTGCTACCCCCACTGGGCCCACGCCACCATCCCCCCTGCCCGCTGGGCCCCAGCTGGGCCCGCGCCACCTTCAGCTTCGCCCCCCCCCCGCAAGAAAGGGGGGGGGGGATGTCAGAGGGGGGAAGGGGAGAGAGAGAGCGGAAGGAGAGGAGAGAGAGATGGGGAGGGGAGAGGGAAAGGGGGATTATCTTGAGTGAGATTGCAAAATTAAGGTAGGTTTTAGAGCTATTATATTTTCTCCTCCATATGAATAATATTAAACAATATCAAATAATATCAAACAATTGGAACTGCTTTCTTTTCCTTGATAACAATACTGAAAAATATGAATTCCATAGTTTGTGACAAATACACATTTTAATGGGATCATTATATATAGATGTAACATTTCCATTTTGAGATCGGGGTGAGGGGGGGGGGTGGTGGGGGGCTGGTGGCAAATAAAGCTAGTGACTCTTCTTCAGTTTGGAAGGGCTTGCAAGAAATCACCAGGTATAAGAGGAAAGACCCCCGCTCTTTGGTCAATCGTCAGCTGACGAACGACCTGAATGAGTTTTACTGCAGGCTTGAAAATCAGAAACTTAACCCTGGTATCCCTTTCCCAACAAACACAGCCAGACCCCAGTCTGCAAAGAATGGACCTTGCGCCCCCTGAGATCATCCAACTCAGTATCCCGTACCTGCCTTCTCTTCATACCCCCTGATCCCCTTAGCCACAAGGGCCACATCTAACTCCTTCTTAAATATAGCCAATGAACTGGCCTCAACTACCCTTGTGCAAAAGACAAACAACAAAACAGCCAAACAAATTATAAACACAATCATAACACACATATGCTTTTACATAATAAATGTATTATGTATTCTGAATAGAAATGGTTGAGTCTTTTGCCCAGAGTAAGTGAATCGAGGAGCAGAGGACATAAGGTGAAGGGCAAAAGATTTAATAGGAATCTGTGGGTATGTTTTTCACACAAAGGGTGGTAGGTGTATGGAACAAGCTGCCAGAGGAGGTAGTTGAGGCAGGGACATGTTCGGAGGGATATGGATCAAACGTGGGCAGGTGGGACATGCTGGGCCGAAGGGCCTGTTTCCACACTGTAACACTCTATGACTCTATCTTTCCCTCTCAAACCCATACTCCTGCCTGCTCCCCATTACCTCTGACACCCGTATCAATCAAGAATCCATCAATCTCCTCCTGAAAAATGTCCATTGACGACCTCCACAGCTGTCTGTGGCAATGAATTCCACAGTTCACCACTCTCTGACTTAAGAAATTCCTGCTCATCTCCTTCCTAAAGGAATGTCTTTTAATTCTGAGGCTGTGGCCACTGGTCCTAGACTCTCCCACTAGTGGAACCATTCTCTCCAAATCCACTCCATCCAGGTTTTTACCAGGCTGGGACAGACGGCCACAGCTTCACACTGTGTCCCAAAGATTGTGTCCTGTCCTGCATCACCCAAGGCAGCAGAGACGTTATAGGAGAGGGCAAGCACCGTAAAAAAGTAGCTCACGATGGTTTGGGTAACATTCAGGAATGTCTATGCATGTCACAACATGAATATTGCTGAAGAACGGCCTTGACCCGAACTATAATCTATACCTTTTCTCCAGAGATGCTGCCTGACCCACTGAGTTACTCCAGCACTCTGTGACATGTTACCTATCCATGTTCTCCACAGATGCTGCCTGACTCGCTGAGTTACTCCAGCACTCTGTGTGATATGTCACCTATCCATGTTCTCCACAGATGCTGCCTGACTCGCTGAGTTACTCCAGCATTCTGTGAAAGGTCACCTATCCATGTTCTCCACAGGTGCTGCCTGACCCACTGAGTTACTCCAGCATTCTGTGAAACGTTGCCTATTCATATTCTCCGCAGATGCTGCCTGACCCACTGAGTTCCTCCAGCACTTTGTGACTATTTTCCCTTCACCCATCTGCCCAAGCCCACTCTCCCCCCTCCTTTCCTATGTTCCTTTCCACCCATCAACCTCTCTCTGCCTTTACATTTCACTCCTCTTTCAAATCTGCTCTACTTATCTACATGCATAATGCAGTGTGGAAACAGGCCCTTCAGCCCAACTTGCCCACACCGACCGACATGTCCCATCTAAACTAGTCCCACTCACACGCGTTTGGCCCATATCCATCTAAATCTGTCCTATCCATGTACGTATCCAAATGTCTCTTAAACATTAGGATAGTCCCAGTCTTAACTACCTCCTCTGGCAGCTCGTTACATACACCCTGCCCCCTTTGTGTGAAAAAGCTACCTCAGATTCCTGTTAATTTCTGAAATATTGGTCATAAATTTGGTGTAAAAATGCTCCAAAACAATGGATCAGAGAGCATCTAAAACCCCTGAGCTTCCTGGGCCCTTAAGCGGGCCCTGGACCCTGGCATTGAGGGACTTCACGCTTCGCGCTCGTGATGTGCGCTGCACGCACATTATTTCACATTAAGTTTTTTGTAATCCTGTCATGCCACCCCCCATTTTGGAAAGCTTCGTACAGGCCTGCCTTCTCTCCATACCCCCTGATATCTTTCGCCACAAGGACCACATCTAACTCCCTCTTAAATATAGCCAATGAACTGGCCTCAACTGCTTTCTGTGGCAGAGAATTCCACAGATTCACCACTCTCTGTGTGAACATTTTTTTTTCTCATCCCGGTCCTAAAAGAGTTCCCCCTTTTCCTTAAACTGTGACCCCTTGATCTGGACTTCCCCAACATCGGGAACAATCTTCTTGCATCTAGCCTGTTCAACTCCTTAAGAATTTTGTAAGTTTCTATAAGATCCCCCCTTGATCTTCTAAATTCTAGTGAGTACAAGCCGAGTCTATCCAGTCTTTCTTCATATGAAAGTCCTGCCATCCCAGGAATCAGTCTGGTGAACAGTCTCTGTATTCCCTCCATGGCAAGAATGTCTTTCCTCAGATTAGGAGACCAAAACTGTACGCAATACTCCAGGTGTGGTCTTACCAAGGCCCTGTACAACTGCAGTAGAATCTCCCTGCTCCTATACTCAAATCCTTTTGCTATGAATGCTAACATACCATTTGCTTTCTTCACTGCCTGCTGCACCTGCATGCCTACTTTCAATGACTGGTGCACCATGACACCCAGGTCTTGTTGCATCTCCCCTTTTCCTAATCACCCACCATTCAGATAATCAGTCTACTTTCCTGTTCTTGTCACCAAAGTGGATAACCTCACATTTATCCATATTATACTGCATCTGCCATGCATTTGCCCTTGTCACCTTGCAGCCTCCTAGCATCCTCCTCACAGCTAACACTGCCCCCCAGCTTCGTGTCATCGCAAACTTGGAGATGTTGCATTCAATTCCCTCATCCAAATCATTAATATAATTCAAGAGTTCTCCCGAGTTCTCCCCTGATTCAAACTCGGAGAATGTCCATAGCAGGTCCATAAAAGTTCATGGATGTCAAGTAGCGGCTGGTACGAGTAACGGTAGGTACTCAGGAAATCCGGTAAACTCGTGACATTTTTACAACACTGCAAACAATGTCCACGAGTAAAAACATACTTGTGATGAAAAAAATTGTTACTTTTCACTCGTACGAGCCGCTATGTACCCGCTACGTACATTACACGAGCTTGAATCAGGGGAGAACTCGGAAGAACTCTTGAATTACCTCGTACAGTGGGACAGGCCCTTTACAGTATATGCTTATCAATAATCAAAAGCTTCTGAGACATGGAAATTGAAATTAACACTACCAAAAAGGATATTATCAGTATGCCTGTTTTGTTTTTCAAATTGGGACTAAGGTGGTGTAAAAAATACTGATGCTGAAAATAGCCTTATTAATTCCTTAACACCCTTCACAATAATGCTTTACTGATCGCTACACATGCTATGAATCCCTCACCCAACATGAGTTGATATGGAATTGTGTAATCTTCAGCATGAAGACTGATGTAAAGAATTAATTTAGTTCTCCTGCCACTTCCTGATCCTCTGTAACACTTTACCTAATTTGTACTCTAAGTGTTCTTTAAGGTTCCGTGTTCTTCTTGCATGACTAAACATTTATTTCAATCTGTCTTTCAGTTATCTGAATTACACCTTTCAATTAACCTTCCTTCTCTTTATACTAATTTTGATAATCACTCTTGTTTTTCTAGCACACCTAAACTGAACAGGATTATATATTGAACATTACAACCATCTATAAGCTGATAATGTATTTTGGGAGAACCATGATTTGCTTGAGTACTGCCATTTCATTTGTATATTAATCCAGGCAAATCCCTTTGTAACATTTTTCTAATCCTACATGTAACACATAAATTACACTGTTGAAAGACATCAAGGTGCATTTTAAACACAATAATTAATCCTCAGTTAAATCTCACATATCTCAAATTGTTTTACATATTATAGAAGACTTTCAAGTTTTGACACATTTCTGGCAAATACGGGGAGAGTTTAAAATAAAATCTATTCATTTTTATTTCAAAAATATCCTTCAGCAGTTTGACATGTCTGGTATTGTAACTAGAATGTGAGACTGACACTGTACCACCACAGATGCATTGAACCAAATTCAACAGAGACTTCCTACCTTAGGGCTTACATCTTTGGCAGTGAACGTGGATCCAGGGAAATAGACAATGGACAATAGGTGCAGGAGTAGGCCATTCGGCCTTTCGAGCCAGAACCACCATTCAATGTGATCATGGCTGACCATTCCCAATCAGTACCCCGTTCCTGCCTTCTCTCCATATCCCCTGACTCCGCTATTTTTTAGAGCCCTATCTAAATACTGCGGACCACTGCACTGAATGAAAGAACACAAGTCACCACAGGTGGCCTTGTTTTGTAAACCAGTATCTGCAATTTCTTATTTCTACAAGTCACCACAGGGGTCTGTGTAACAATTGACAATGTGGTACAGTCAAAATGTAGAAACAAAAAACTGCAGATGCTGGTTTACAATAAATGACAGAGTGCTGGTGTAGCTCAGTAGGTCAGGCAGCATCCCAGAAGAACATGGAGAGGTGATGTTTCAGATCAGAGCACAATCAGAGGGAGCTACGTGATATTGCATCTTCTGTGCTGCTGATGTTTTGTCCTCTAGTTTAGTGCAGTTTATTGTTGTCACATATACCGGGGTACGGTGAAAAGCTGTTTTGATGCATGCTTTCCAGTCGGCAAAACACTATACATTAATTACAATCAAACTGTGCAGATACTGGATAAAGGGTATAACGTTGAGAGCAAGTTCATTAAAGTCCGATTAAAGATAGTTCAAATGTCTCCAATGAGGTAGATGAGAAGTCAGGGCAGCTCTGTAGTTTAGTTGCCTGATAACAGCTGGGAAGAAACTGTCACTGAATCCGGAGGTGTGCATTTTCAAACTTCTGCACCTCTTGCCTGATGGGAGAGGGGAGAAGAGGGAGTGACCAGAGTGAGACTGGTCCTTGATTATGCTGAGAGTCACAGCTTGTTGCTCTGCTGTGCAAATTCTGCATTAATTTGATGATCAAGCTGTGAAAGATCCAGAATGCTATGACATAGCATAAGATCCAGTCTGAAGAAGGGTTTTGGCCCGAAACATTGCCTATTTCCTTCGCTCCATAGATGCTGCCACACCCGCTGGGTTTCTCCAGCATTTTTGTCTACCTTCGATTTTCCAGCATCTGCAGTTCCTTCTTGAACATAAGATCCATTCTGTGCTTTTACCGGAGTGTATCTCAGGAGTAGTCAAGCCTTTGGACAAGCTCAAGACCCCAATGGAGGTCTCCTCTGTACTTTGAATGGTTGCATGTCTGATTATCATATCATTCCAGCTATGTTCATACAATTCAGTCTGGCATGAGGAACAATATTTGCAGCAAAACACTTCCATTCCACAAAAGCTATCCATTGTTTTAACTTCATGGCCAGAATACAGAGGGCAAAACTTAACTCAAAAGATGTCAAAAGGGATCAGGGGGTATGGAGAGAAGGCAGGTACAGAATACTGAGTTGGATGGTCAACCATGATCATATTGAATGGCAGTGCAGGCTCGAAGGGCCGAATGGCCTACTCCTGCACCTATTTTCTATGTTTCTATGTTGTGCCTCGTGTTTTGCATTCTCCATAAGAAACTTTGAGGTGTGGATACATACAGTATTTAAGGAGTTCGCAAATTTAGTTTTCCTTAGCTGATGGCAACCATTTTCCGACTCGCTTGGAAAAAGTCAACTTTTCATAAGGTTGTAATGTATGATTTAGTTGTGTACTGAGGATTTCAAATTGATGTGGGTGTAACGAATTGTCTTTTACATCACGGGGAAGCTTACAATGCCAATAATATGATTATGAGGGTGATTAATATGGTTTAGAAACATTAGAGATTTAACTTAATTATTTGAATGGAATTGCTATGCCAGAAGGAATACATTCTGTCAGATTTTCTTGTGCAGTCCCACCAAAGAGTACCAGGACTCATGACTGACAAAGGATGACATTGCAAATAGATGACAAGCATGTTCATTTCCATCATCTGGAACGACGTAGGGCATCAGCTCCTTGATTTCTTTAGAAACCAAATAGTTTTAAATAAGATCTAATAATCCATGCACAAGTAGGATATTTAAATTCGGCATCAAGCTCTGTACTAACAACATGGTAGCTGACTTTTTAGCCCTCATTAATATCTTTACTCTCTCCTCTTGATCCCTTGTAGCTGCAAAAATAACATGGATTATAATTTTGTTGTGGTTTTCTGTAGCTTGCACAATCTTCTGCATTATACTGCAGTTGCAGGTGTGTATAATGAAATCTTCAGTCTTGTCAGTCACATGTGGGTGGAACACAGATATATTGAATCATGACATTTTCATGATACAAAAGAAAAGATTCAGTCCACCAACTCCATGCTGGCTCTGAGTGGAGCAATCTACTCAGTTCCGGACCCACTTTCTTTCCCCTCACGTTATTTGTATTTAATTGGCAATCTGTTCCCTTTTGGAGGCAATTGTTTGACTCTGTTTCTACATCTTACAGGCCGTGAGTACTAGAACAAAGAAGTGCTTTCTCATTTTGCCCCTCCATCTTTTGGTCATAACTTTGGTTTGTGATCCTCTCCGGCACAATAATGTCATTGCTTCCCACTCAGTGGTTGAAATCCCTCAACCCTGGAAGCCGTTTGCGAAACTGCTTCGGCAGCTCAATTGAACCTTTGATTTCATTTTTTCCCTTTAATTAATCACAGGCTGAAACTTACACAGGCAGGGTTGAAAGAGAAAGAAATCAGCAGGCACGGGATCACTTAATTGCACAATCGCAACCACCATCTCAGATACTGGTACTGACACTGTGCTCAAGCTGGCTCTCTTTTATGAAGACCATGTATGATGCTTGGTGTGTTACGATGTGCTTATCACACTTCACTGTTACCTGTACAAGCAAGTGTGCTCTACTCCCATGTCAGAGGAGCTAGCACAAGTACTAGTTCAGTGGAGAATTAAGTCAGACATGTGTTTTGCAGCAGAGGACCGAGAAAGAGACTGGTGGGCATCTAGAGCAAAAAGCTTGATGCTTTGGGAAGTCTGATGAGAAGCATGAAGGAATTCAACAGAACATTGGCATGGGGTTTTACACAGTTAGTGAAATATATCCTTTCTAGTGTGGAACAAGTGTCCGATTCCTTTTGCAGCCATGAAGCAGCATCTTGTGTACTATGTCTTGGCTTCTGGAACATAAACAGCAGACATCCAATGTCTGTGTTACTGTGGGAGCTGCAACTTCTGCTTTGCATGATCTGTCTATTGCCATCAGGACAATGGACCAGAGCATTAGTTGCATTTTCAAGGTACTCCAGGATGACAAGACAATGGTCCAGGTGAATGGTAGTGTCTTCAGGGACCATGAATCTGCTGTCATTTCTCAGAATGGTAACATTCAGCCTCCATCCCAGGCATCGGTGTACCTGTTATTGCCTCGTGTTGTGTACTATCGTTGCTAAAATGCTGTCATTGCACAGATGTCAGCCAGGCTTCCTAGGCAAAGAGTAAAAAGGCAAAACTGCTGGAGGAACTCAGCAGATCAGGTAGTGTCTTCATAAGTTCATAAATTCTAGGAGTATAATTCGGCCATTCAGCCCATCAAGTCTTCTCCGCCATTCAATCATGGCTGATCTATCTTTCCTTCTCAACTCCATTCTCCTGCCTTCTCCCCATAACCCCTGACACCCTTACTAATCATAATCTGTGGAAGGTAAAGGGCAGTCAATGTTTTGGGTTGAGACTCTTCTTTAAACCATTCTGGATCATCTTTCAGGTGATGCCCAGCCCTCTGAGTTCTTCAAGCAGTTTTTTTTTTTAACATCAGTCTGAAGAAGTTTAAGATCAGTCTGAAGAAGGGTCTCGACCTGAAATATCACCCATTCCTTCTTTCCAGAGATGCTGCCTGTCCTGCTGAGTTACTCCAGCATTTTGTGTCTACCTTTGTTTTCTTAACGCAAGTTTTCAACACCTGCAGTCTCTTGTGTCTCCCTACTTGGCTAAGAGCTGCTCACTGATCCACCATCAACTATCTCACCCAATGGAAGTCAATAATTTACTACCAGTTATGCTGAAGCGATTAGGGTATTGTACTTAGAAGTATTGACAAGCAAATACATACAGAACTAAGATCCTAAAGAAGAGTACAATTTACCTTCATATGCAATATTATGTTATCTTGTTGTATTCTATTTGGCTATGGCTTTTGATTTTACATTGTGCTCAAGTAGATGATATGATATTCGATTACCAAGATAGGTACGGGTTTGGTGTGGAGTATAAGATGTGTGGTTATTAGAATCACACTTGGATTCTTCAGCCATAAAACTCATTATATATAGAGTGATACTGAGTGCCTTTCACAATGGTGAAGGTGTTCAGCAAGGAAAAGATTGTTAAGGGCCTGTGCCACTGCAGGGACCTAATTTGCGAGTTTAGAAGAGTTTGCGCTCGACTCAAAACTCGCAGCATGGTCGACACGTGGTCCTAGGAGGTCTATGTAACTCTCCTTCATGCTCGAGAGTAGTTCCCGCATACTCGAGGCCTCAGTTTAGTCGAGTACTTTTTAGCATGCTAAAAATTGTCCGTGAGTAAAAATTGGTCGGCATGGAAAAAAACGATATTTTTATTCGTAGGTAATCGAAGGCAATTGAAGATAATCAAAGTTAGTCGAAGGTAATCAAAGGTAGCCAAAGGTAGTCGTAGATAGTGTTAGTATAGTCAAATGTAGTCAAAGGTGGTCGTCTTCACTCTCCACCATTCGGTGCCCAATTTCCCCAAAGCTAGTCGAAACTAATCTTCAACGAGGTCGAAGGAGATCGAAGGAGATCTTCTACATATTAATAGGAGTTTCTCTAGATAGGTCGTAGGAGGTTGTAGGAGGTATTCTACTTTGGCGATACAACAAGACCATGACACTTTTAAAAACTCTCCTAAACTATTCTAAACTCGCAAATTAGGTCCCCACAGTGGGACAGGCCCTTTATACATTTTTGAGATTGGATTTGTTGAGAATTACAAGACCCTTTCAGAGAAGTCTAGGCAGCAGGGATTTGTAGTTCTATGAGCAACAGTGCATGCAGTCTGCATGTGGATGGCGTGCAAACTAGATTCATAATGTATGTCATAATGCTTGTCATCCATAGCTCCTCTTAGGTTTGCAGTGGTGATTCGCTGGCACAATGGACTGCCAGAAAGTGAAAGGATACTGGATTTTAATCAAATATCACTCCAGCCATTGGAATCTTCTATATTTAATGTCTAGGACAGGGCAGAGTTCACATTCACAAAGCAATATATGTGCAGTCAAAGGCACCATACACATGAAGAGTTCATCAGAATACAAGGAGGTCTTCAGAATATTGTGCCATTGTGGCACAATATACGATCATCAAAAGAGAGAGTGGTTTATTTGCAAGGCCGAATAGATAACCTATGTACCTATTGTTTCATCAAGCAGGCATACAGAGCAGGCATACCATGTGATCCTGCTGACCAAAATCACAAGTAGAGATACGCGGAGTACAGTATGCATATGGATGCATTAGAAAAGAGAATTGACTCTCTTTGAAATGGAAAGCATCGATATAGACTGGAACTTGCAAAGGTTGAGTGGAAGAGGTTGTTAGAAGGTAAATGGATATCTGGCAGGTGAGAAGAAAGTGAGATAGAGAGCTCAAGGCTCCTTGTGTATGATCTCTCAAAATGCAACACTTCATGATCCAGTTGAAACTCCATCTGTCATTCATCTCCTCAAATTTTCAACCGATTTATATCCTCCTGGATCACTTGACAACCTTCTCTACTATCTACTAGTCACTCCACTTTCTTGTCGCTTGCGAACTTACTAATATAATCACCTGAGTTTCACCAACAGATCGTATCATAAACAATACATTATTATTGAGCTTACTTTCACCATCTTTTCAATCTGTGAATTCAAAATACTGCCTGTTCTTTTGCCTTTGAGAATTTTGTCATTGAAAATAATTCTCTACCTTATTTGTCGATTCCATGCCTGCTTTTGAATCTATCAAATCCACTCCTTAACTCTTCTGACCCAAAGAGAACAATTCTCCTTTCCCTCGCCTCTCCATCAAATTCTCTCATTCCAAGTACAATTTTATTAAAACCACTTCTGCTTTCAACCTGTCTTGGCATTATCTGTATTGGCCTTATATTATGCCAAATACTTCTGCTTGTTTGTTTGAAATATTAACTATTAATACCATAGATAATTCACATTGATCAATAGTTTTCTCATCCCATTAAAAATTTAAAACTCAGTATGCGACTTTCATTCTCCAAATTGAACCTAATAGACCACACCTACATGATCTTCTGAAATAAAGCAATAACCTAAGTAAATGACATTTGGTAGAATGTAATTTTAATTCTACAAACTACATACATTGTTTTGTAAATGTTCAAACAGTTAAAGATTGTAGGTGATAGCTTTATTTAAAGATAAGTCAGAAATTGTTTGGTTTGAAGCATGGACCTCTATAACTGTATTAAACTATTTTACTGATTTTGTAATTCCTATTGTAATATAAAAAAACAAATCTGTTTAATTTTGAATTTAAGAAGAAAGATAAGGAAGATAGATTACTGCAAAACGGAAAAATATTTATTGGACTACAAGACAAAAGGCACACCAGGGGCTCATGTACACACATCCCTGAAGGTGTGAAGACAAGCTGATAAACATGCATTATAATTGGGTTTATGAACATAAATATTCAGTTTTAAAATAACCTATTTCTAACCCTTTGTTCATTTTCCGATACTGTGTTATTTCTAAAATAATATCAAGGATGAATGAATTCATCCGTAAGAAAGGGATAGGGAAATGGAAATGTTCTTCTCAGTAAAGAGAAATAAAGGCAAGATTTCATTAAGGTATTCAAATTTCAATTGGCTTTTGGTTGAGGATAAATTGTTTGACTGGTGAGATAATAACCAGAAGATACAGATTTGAGGTAAATTGAACAAATGGGGAATTTTCTTTTAATCTTGTGTTATGTTATGATCTGGAATACTGTGCTGGAAAGCGTAGTGGAAACAGGCAATAGTAACTTTCTAGTAGGAAGAGGATAATTGAAAAAAATATGATAGTTCAAGAAACTGGGATAGTTCTGGAAACGTCAAACTAGTTTGATAGTTCTGGCAAAGAGTTCGAAGAGCCGGATGGGAGAAAAAGTCCGTTGCTTGATTGTAACGTGCTGTTGCATTCACATCAAGAGTAAGGTAAAAGATTTTGTGTTGGTCAATGATAAATAAACATTAGAATTTTTTCATGACATAGAGGCCATTTTTTCATGACATAGAGGCCATTCCCTCCATATTTTCCTGTAATCCATTCTCTCCCACGTGCTCTAACTAAATTTTAGCTTTTAGTTTAGTTTAGAGATACATTGCAAAAACAGGCCCTTCGGCCCACCAGGTCCGCGCCGACCAGCGATCCCCACACACTAGCACTATCCTCCACACAAGGGACAATTTACAATTTTTACCGTAGCCAATTAACCTGTATGCCTTTGTAGTGTAGGAGGAACCGGTAGGCGGCGCGGCTCTGGCCAGCAGTGGCCTCTGCAGCCTGTCCGCGTTTTTATTATTTTTTGTCTGTGTTTTTATGTAGTTTTTGTTATTTTATGCTTGGGGTGTGTGTGTTAGTTTGGGAGGGGGGGGGGAAACTTTTTGAATCTGCCTGCACTGGAGACCCGACCTTTTCTCGTCGGGTCTCAGGTGTCGTTGAGGCCGCAACGAGGAGCGGCCTCCAACAGGAAGAAGCCCGGGGACTCAGGTGCCAACTCACCGTCAACGTCGCGGGGCTGGCGAGACCGGAGCGGGTGGAGCGGTGGAGGAGCGCTGCTGCTGCTGCTGCTGCTGCTACCGGAGAGTCGGAGGCTGCTGCTGCAGGTCTGCGGACGACGGCGCCGGGGAGCCCGCGGATCCCTGGAGAGAGACCGCTTTTCGGGGCTTCTGCAACGGCGACTTCTCCCGCCCGAGTTGCGGGGTCGAAGAGCTCCTGGAGCGGGGCCTGACACCACTGCCCCGCGCGGCTGGAATGGCCGTGGACTCTGCGAGCGCACGCCGGGGGCTCCAACACCAAGACCCGGTGTGCGACCTCGCACCACCCGGCGTGGCTTTAATGGCCGCGGGACAATCGCCATCGCCAGCCGGGGGCTTTGACTTTAACTCTGACATCGGGGGGGGGGGGGAGGGCAGTGGAGAGATAAGTTTATTTGGCCTTCCATCACAGCTAGGTGATGGATGTTTATGTTAAATGTAATTGTCTGGGGTCTATTTGTGTGTAATGTATGGCTGCAGAAACGGCATTTCGTTTGGACCTCCAGGGGTCCAAATGACAATTAAATTGACTCTTGACTCTCTTGGAAACCGAAGCACCCAGGGAAAACCCACATAGTCACAGGGAGAACATACAAACTCCATACAGCCAGCATCCATAGTCAGGGTTGAACCCGGGTCTCTGACGCTGAAAGGCAGCAACTCCATCGCTGCGCTACATCGTGTTGAAATATTTAAGTATATACCTCTAAATGTATTTATATTGTATTGGTGTCAAATAAGTTTATCCATATGTTTAGATGTATTCCCTCCAATTGATCCTTGGGATAAAAGTAATGAAAATTATAATCATTCCACATGTACTGTATTGAATATAAATTTGTGAGAAAATTCATTATTTGAGGCAGCATCGGAAGATATGGTACTAGAAAATCAGAAAACATTCATCTTCTTTTCCAGATTTGCAGAAAATATAGTATATTGCTTTTGTAAATATTGAAAATTTAAACTGCACTACCTAATATTGTACCAAGCAAACAAAGAGGATCTTCAAATCATGCTCTGCAATCAATTGGATATAAATCTTTGATCAAGTACAAATGTTAACTGACCAAAACAAAAAATGATACATTTCTCAAACCCTTCTATTAAAACAATAGTAAAGCATTCATTTGGATGGCTCATTTCTCTACATCCTCATGTGGTCTGCATTGTTATTTTGCCTTGTTGCTTGAGAGCTGGAATTGTAATATTATTAATCAGGTTATGAAAAGAACAGATAAAAATACAAAATTCAAATCCCAGTGTAATGAAATTAAAGGCAAAAATATATATATTGAGTCTAAAGAAGTCTCCAAACCGAAACATTGTCTGTCCATTTAGGTCAGTTTAGTTTATTGTCACATGTGCCGAGCTACAGTGAAAAGCTTTTGTTGCATGCTAAGCAGCCGGTGGAAAGACAATACACGATTACAATCGATCCATTTACGATGTATAGATACATGATAAGGGAATAACGTTTTGTGCAAAGTAAAGCCAGCAAAGTCCTATCAAGGATAGTCTGAGGGTCATCAAAGAGGTAGATATTAGTTCAGCACTGCTTTCTGGTTGTGGTAGGATGATTCAGTTGCCTGATGACAGCTGGGAAGAAACTGTCCCCTAATCTGGTGATGTGCGTTTTCACGCTCCTATACCTTTTGCCTGATGAGAGAAGGGAGAAGAGGGAGTTGCCAGGGTGAAACTCGTCCTTGATTATGCTGCTGGTTTTGCCCAGGTATCATGAGGTATAAATGGAGTCAATAGAAGGGAGGTTGGTCTGGGCTGCGTCCTCAATTCACTGCAATTTCTTGTGGTCTTGGATGTAGCTGTTCCCAAACCAAGCTGTGATGCATCCTGATAAAATGCTTTCTATTGTGCATCTGTAGAAGTTGGTGAGAGTTGTAGGGGAAATGCCAAACTTCCAAGCCTTCTAAGGAAGTATAGGCATCGGTAAGCTTTCTTGGTAATTGCTTCAATATGGGTGGTCCAGAAGAAATTGTTGGTGATATTGACTCCTAGGAATTTGAAGTTTTCAACCATCTCTACATTGGCACCGTCAATGCAAACTGGGGTATGTGTACCACTTCGCTTTATGATGTCGATCACTATATCCTTTGTCTATCTGACATTGAGAGAAAGGTTGTTGTCTTGACACCAGGACACAAGGTTCTCAATCTCCTTCCTGTACTCCATCTCATCATTATTTGATATCCATCCCACAATGGTGGTGTCATCTGTGAATTTCAAAATGGACTTACATTTGTACATGGCTGCACAGTTGTGGGTGTACAAGGAGTAAAAAAATGGGGCTGAGAGCACATCTTTGCAGAGGCCTCGTGTTGAGGATTATCACAGAGTATAATTTGTCCCCTATCCTCACTGATTGGGGTCTGTTGGTCAATAAGTTGAAGATCCTGTTGCAGAGATGAATGCTGACATCATGTCCCGCTAGTTTGGTGATAAGCTTGGATGGTATAATGGTATTAAAGGCAGAGCTGTAGTCTATGAATAGGAGTCTGACATAGGTGTCACTCTTATCCAGGTGTTTTCGGGATGCATGTAGGGCTAGGTACCCGGACAGGACGTTGAAGGACGAGAAGCTGAATCGAAGAAGTGGAAGTCAAATAACCGAACGGAAATGATGCGGAAAAGCCAAATAACCAAACAGACATGATGCCAAAAATCTAAATAACTGAACGGACACAACGCCTAAAAGCCAAATAAACGAAAGGGACACTACGCCGAAAAGCCAAATAACCGAACGGACACAACCGAAAGGGCACAATGCATAAAAGCCAAATAAACAAAAGGGAACTACGCCTAAAAGTCAAATAACTGAAAGGGCACAACGCCTAAAAGCCAAATAACCAAAAAGCCATGATGCCGAAAGGATACGAACCCGAACAGACTCCATGCCGAAAGGACAATACGCAGAACGGACATGACGCCGAAAAGTCGCCGAACGGACATGACATCTCCGGGGACGGGATTTGTCCGAGACCTTGTCAGCGATTGGTCCAGACCCCTGCGTCCATAACATCACTGGCCGGGGGAGACGGGAGGGTGGAGGGGAGACAGGAGGGTGGGAGGTATTTTTAATTTTCCTTCGACGCTTTCGGACTTTCCTGAATATAAAATAAAACCCCGTGTGATTCGAACTTTCAGTTGATTTAACAAAATGATAATCCAAATTGGTTCCATAGATATTTACACCAACAGTAATGCTGTAACAATTATATTTTGACTACCACAATACATACATTACCGTGCATCTTGAAGGCCAGTGGTCCTTTGGGTGTGAATCGAGAAACCAGAATAAAAAAGATTACTGTTTTTTAAAGAATATCTTAGCTCCCTGAGTCGGGTTTAGTGATATGACAATACTGGTCATTTTGCGCACGGCAATTTCCTTCGGGCTTGAAAAGTGGGTCAGTTGTAGAGAAAATCTTTATCAAATGCATTAGGCGAAATTAAACAAATTTTCATCTGATCTAACCAACCGCATTAACTACATTCTGCTTTCCAATAGGAAATACACTCAGGGTGATATGGGAAATTGTAAAAAAAATATGGAGTATCAACAATGCCAACCATTTGCATGGTTTGTAACGGAAGGTGCAGGGTACAAAGGCAAGGAGGTTGTGTTGAAATTCGTTAAAACATTGGTTTCATTAAAGCTGGGATATTGGGCACTGCACTGAACAGCACGAAAGCACGGCAGAGCGCAGACAAGATTTACTAGAACAGTGTAGGAAGGAACTGCGGATGTTGGTTTACATCATCAAATTGCTGGAGTAACTCAGCGGGACAGGCAGGAATGGGTGACGTTTCTTGTCGAGACCCTTCTTCAGACTGAACTGAACTCTCATCGGTGAGAGTACTTGTGATTGTCTGAAGAAGGGTCCCTACCCGAAACGTCACCCATTCCTTCTATCCAGAGATGCTGCCTGTCCCGCTGAGTTACTCCAGCTTTTTGTGTCTACCTTCAATTTCAGAGTTAAATTTAAAAAAACAGGGTGCTGGGGGAACTCAGCGGGCTAGGCGGCATCTGTGGAGGGAATGGATTAGGAATTGTTTTGGGCCAGGGTTCTTCTTCAATTGGAAGGAGCTGCAGATTAAGTTGTCGTTGCAAAACGCCAAATGATTCCGTGAATGCCAAGAGAGCGAGAGAGCGAGAGATAGATAGAGGGAGAGGGAGGGAGGGAGGGAGAGAGAGTGAGAAAGAAGGAACAAGAGAGATAGAGAGATTTCAGCCTCAACCCCAAGCACCGTGGTAGATCAACCCTTACAAAAATAATCCGTTCTATGATCTTTGGCAGTGACTCCAAGCTGCTGCCATCCAATCTCACAGGGTTTTATTTTATACTAGACCAAGTGCAGACTGTTGGGTCTGTTCCCGCAACGCGCGGTTGCGAGGGGAGCAGGCGGCCTGAGGCATCACACACACACTAACCAACCTCTCACACACACACTAACCACCCCCATTGATATTATATTAAGAAGGGAGGGGGGAGGAGGGGTAGGCGCCCAGCAGCCGTCGGTTTCACACACACCTAATGGCCTCTCATCCTCGGCACACACACTTCAGACCCCCATTGATATTATATTAAGAAGGGAGGGAGGAGGGGGTAGGGCCGCCCAGCAGCCGTCGGCCTCAGATTGGGCCCCAGCTCCATGGGGCATCCTCGGCGCTTCAGACCCCGAGTACGGGGGGGGGGGGGAAGAAGAAGAGGGTGGAGTGGGCGGGCGGGGGGGGGGGGGGGTTACAGAAAAATGACTATGAGGAGTGGATGAGCATAGGGTTCTGGGGAGTATTGAAGAACAGAGGGACAACAAATTATGTTTTGGAAGGCTTTTTTGACACTGGCCTTCATTAGTTGGGACACTGGATACAGAAAGAGGTAGATGTGCTCCAACATTATGAAAACCTAGTCACTCAGCTGGGATGCTACTTGCAAATCTGGTTACCATGTTATGGGAAGGATGTAACTGTGGAGGTGCAGAAGAAATTCACGAGTATGTTGCCTGGAAATGAACATTCAGTTATGAAGAGAGACTGGAAAAACAAAATCTTTTCTTACTGCAGCCGAGAAGGTTAAGAAGGGATATGACTGAGATGTATAACATAATGGGGAATACCCCCTTGTTGAGGAAAAACACTTACAAAACATAACCAAATTATATTAATTTGCAAAGATACTGTATATTTTACCCTGTCAGCCAAGTCATTATCAATAATTTTAAGTAGCTGAGATCCCATTACTGATGCTACTTTCACCCAATTTAGTAGTAGGCTACCAACCTGTAAAGTCTATTTTATGCCCCAGTCTGATTTTTGCTCAAGATTGCAGTACCAGCACCAGCAGTCTCTGATGTCTCAATGAAAAGTATTTGTATGTTTTGCTTGTTCACCAATCCTACATCCATACTAATTTATTTTTGCCAGCCTTTGTTTTGTGGAAATACTCAAGAAATCCTTGTATAAATTATCTTTTGTTATCAAGTCCTTTGTGTTTTGGCCTTTGAAGCTCTTGACACCACAAGGGAATTTATGTACGGTGAAGTTAGGATCCTCTGACTCGTTCATCTTCCATTTGGTCTTCTGTTCATGTGTTTTTTTTTATAGGTCCTTGGCATTCTGATGCCCGTAGATGTGTTGTCTTCCAAATGAGGTTCAAATCAAAGCGTATAATCAAAGCAAATCTAGGATTTCTTGGGTACACAAAATTGCTGGAGAAACTCAGCGGGTGCAGCAGCATCAATGGAGCGAAGGAAATAGGCGACGTTTCGGGCCGAAACCCTTCTTCAGACTGATGGGGGTGGGGGGGGGGGGGGGGGGGAGAAGGAAGGAAAAGGGGAGGAAGAGGAGCCCGAGGGCGGGCGGATGGGAGGGTGGGAGGAGACAGCTAGAGGGTTAAGGAAGGGGAGTAGACAGCAAGGGCTAGCAAAATTGGGAGAATTAAATGTTAATGCCATCCGGACGCTATCTCCTCTAGGATTTCTTGATTGTTTTCTGGAAGGATGCCACAACGGACTACCTTAGAATTGTTAAAGGTACCCCTGGAATAATATAATATGACACTGGCATGCAATGGCAGCATACTGTAACAAAAGGTAAATATTTTAATCATTCTAATAGAATGATTTCAGGGTGTAATGAGCAGGTAGAACCACTGGACCTGGTATTTTTGGTGGAATCAGTCAATAAAGTATTTCTGGGTTTTCAAATTATATTCAATAAGGTAACACATAAGAGATATTTGTATGAAAAATATTTGTAGAATGGAGTCATGCCAGTGAAGCAGGTAACACCTGCTGGAAGGAACAGTTCAAGGAAATATTTTATCAATCCTTTGTCTTAAGAACTGGTATCCTTAACTCCACTCCAGAATTTATTATCTGGTTCAATTTCAGCAATATACTAGATTGACAAAATGTTGGGAAGGTCCTAGTAGAAATGAAAGACAATAAGGCCATGCATGGAAGCAGAAAGTTAAGTTTAAGTTTAGTTTAGTTTAGTTTAGTTTAGTTTAGTTTTGAGATACAGCACAGGAACAGGTCCTTCGGCCCACTAAGTCTGCGCCGACCAGCGATCCAGATGCATTAGCAATGTCCTACACACGAGGAATAATTTACAATCTTTACTGACTCCGATTAACCTACAAATCTGCATGTCTTTGGAGTGCGGGAGGGAGCCGGGGCACCTGGGGCAAACCCACACAATCATGGGGGGAATGTACAAACTCTATACAGACAGCAACTGTAGTCAGGATCGAACCCAGGTCTCTGCGCTGTAAGGCAGCTGCTCTACGGCTGCGCCACCATGCCGCCAGTTTCTCTGCTTAAGTTCAAAATCTTGTTGGAGGGAAACATCACAAACGTTTACCTTCATCTCTTATATCAGGGAAGACAGGAACATGCCCTAGACCTTAGAAATCATGTTTTCTCAAGGAATCAAATTACAGGTGGATCTCCTTTCTATCTCCCTCAAGGGAAGTCATTGCCAGGGTCATCCTAAACTTGCTACTCTCACTGGAAGAGCTACTCACTGACTTAGATATAGCCATATAGAGCCTTGCAGATGTCGTGCATCGACTGCACTATAATGGTTGTTTCTGACAGTAGACTTTATCTCTGTCAATTAAATAGGATAGTGGAGAATCCTTCCCAAATTGGCTGCCCTCTGAAATGCAATTTCCATTCGGCCTGGAACAGGATTATATGAATATAATCATAGTGTACATTACAGATCCAATGTCAGTGTAGTTTGGTGTCAAACAATACTGCATTATCCTGTAATTTTTCTCGTTTTATTTTATTCTAGTGTAGAATACTGAATCAGAAAGCTACATTGTCTCCACTTCAACACCAAGATCTCTCAAACTTGAGAAATGGGGTTGCATGCAAGATCTCTGTGTGCACATACTTCAAACAAGAGGACATGACTTCAGAATTAAGGGACAGAAGTTTAGGGGTAACATGAGGGGGAACTTCTTTACTCAGAGAGTGGTAGCGGTGTGGAATGAGCTTCCAGTGGAAGTGGTGGAGGCAGGTTTGTTGGTATCATTTAAAAATAAATTGCATAGGCATATGGATGAGAAGGGAATGAGAAGGGAACTCTCTGCCACAGAGGGTAGTCGAGGCCAGTTAATTGGCTATATTTAAGAGGGAGTTAGATGTGGCCCTTGTGGCTAAGGGGATCAGAGGGTATGGAGAGAAGGCAGGTACGGGATACTGAGTTGGATGATCAGCCATGATCATATTGAATGGCCCGAAGGGCCTACTCCTGCACCTAATTTCTATGTTTCTATGTTTCTATGTTATGGTATGAGTGCAGGCAGGTGAGACTAAGGGAAAAAAAGTTGTTCGGCACGGACTTGTAGGGACGAGATGGCCTGTTTCCGTGCTGTAATTGTTATATGGTTATATGTAAGGTGAGCAGCAAGTCATATTTACCTCAATCATCAAATACCAGGATCTTGAGCAAAATACGAACTGCTGGAGGAACTCAGCATCTGTTGAGGGAAAAGGTAAGCATCATTCTGATGAATCTGAAGAAATGTCCAAATACAAAATGTTGGCTGTCCATTTCCTGACGCAAATGCTGCCTGGACTGCTGTGTTCTGCAGCTTGTTTTGTGTTCAAGATACCAGAATTTGGGCCTTTCATTGAAAGCCATCGTTTCCATTGCACAAACCAAGCTAAACTTGGGCAGAAGGCCCCCTATATACCTACCCTCAACTGCACAACATGCACCTCTCCAGGAACGTAAAGATCCTCCTGAGATCATGGACCACTTGATTTATCTTTAGAGATGGCTTTCAGCTGTCAAGTGGAACCTGGTACCCGAACAAAGTCAACCAAAAGAAAGGTATAGCAACCCTTTCTTGTTTTTGGCGCAAGTTCCATGGAAAAGAAAATGCAGTAGTCTGATTCCAAGATCAAATGCATTATTTATTAATTAAGGCTACAGGGACCAATCTATTGGCTGACATTTACTGGTTTCCTTTTGGAAGATAGTAGTCCAAACAGACCTTAAGGTTTATCAACTATTGCAAAATGGATGACTATAATTTTGAATTGTATGTGGCAAGACCATCTGTTGCAAGCCTATGTGATTTGAATTCACTGATTTCTAATAAATAAGCAGTCAATTCCAACTTGAGCAAGAATGCAGTGATTAAGGCACAGATCAAATCCACCCTCTGTGTCCGATGACCTGAAACTCAGGGGACAAAGTATCTTAAACCTTGGTCAGATCTGTTCTGAAGCCATTATTATTTGTGGAACATTTCACTTGATCCAAAGCTATTTTAGTTTGGCTGCAGAGGAGTGGCTGCCTTTCAAGATCTATTTCAGCTATGAAATGTTCATGCATCATTTCAACATGAAGCAGTTATCAGGCAACTAAACCATCCTACCAACACCTAGAGAGAGGTCCTTAGCTTCTATTGACCTCATTGGAGACCCTCGAGTTATCTTTGATCGGACTTTACTGGACTTGCACTAAACATTATTCACATTATTCCTTTTATCATGTATCTGTAGACTGTGGAGGACTCTAATGTAATCATGTATAGTCTCTTTGCTGACTGGTTAGAACACAACAAAAGCTTTTCACTATACCTCGGTACTTGTGACGATAAACAAGACCCTTCTTCAGGCTCCACAGAATTATCTGCTACTGTTCCTAATAGTCAGAACATTCTTATAGTTGGGATGTCATCTGTGAATTAAAATGGACTCCTGGTTTATTGTGATATTTACATTGTTTCAGAAATGTAACAGGCACTTTATTTTTTTTAACATTACAGCAATGGTGACCATTGAATAATTTTGCATAAACTGGAGGCAGGATAGATATACCGACAATGTGAACTTCGGTAACATCTCCTTGTACCTTTCGGTCAGATCTAAGCAACACCCTTGTGAGGTGTTACATTGCCCTTCCATATTATTTCCAACTGTATGCTAAGATATCAAAGGCTCCACAGAGAGATCATGTTGCTTCCAAATGTGTGCTATGTGAATTTGCAGAAAAATAAATTAAAAGCAGCATCTAGCACAGATTCTAAAAATTGCACACTCACAAAAGCACAACGGTGACTGAAAATATATATATTTTTAAATTGTCTTCAATAACAAAAAAAACTAAATGCTTTTTTATCCTCATGACAAATATTATTTGCTGCTTTTTGAAGTTGTTGTAGTTCCCTATTTAAATGTTCATTTCTGCATTCAGTTCTTCGCAAAAGAGGGCTAAACTTAGATTAGAAACAAAAAAACCTAAATCAAATGTAATTTAATTACAAAATAAAAACTGTAAATACAAGGAATCTCTCTCTGAAACTGAGCAATGACTGGACTACTCAGCCTGATCAATGACCGTTGAGGAAAGTCTGCATCTGCTGGAATCGCATTTTAACTAATGATTTTGGCTAAAGAATGTGTCTGCCTGAACTGCCTATGTTATTTGCAGCAGTTGAATCACATCCCGTGGCCTGTGTTCATTCAGCTACAGCAGATTATATTGATACTCCGGTTACTTCAAGAGATGAGCTAACACATAACACCGTAATCAGATGATATAAAGTAAAATTACGCCCGTTAAATTGAAATTTACTTTAGCAATCAAATATGATGAAGAAGCAGTTAACGGAATTGTCTGAAAGATTGAACTATGAATGCATAATTAGAATCTAAGTCAGTATCCCTAATCAGTTGGATTGGAGTATAATACCATGTTACAACTGAATGCATAATTAGAAGCTAAACCTGTATCCCTAATCAGTTGGATTGGAGTGTAATGATATGTTACAACTGAAGAGTCCGATAAGACATTATAAACCAAAGGAACTAAGTTATCATGGTGCAGAAATTGCTCGGGAGTCACTAACACAATAAGTATTTTCAGGAATATATAATATAGTGTTGCAGCTTTGCTTCAATAGAGCTTCAGTAAAGAATTTTGCAAGGTTGCGTCTTAAAGTTTTAAGAACTGAAGGACTATACTGTAGAATCGTCAGATCATGATTATTACACTTACTGCCTTACTGCCTCAATAATATTAATAATATCCTACTCTGAACTAACCTGATTCACCAGGTTAATTCCCGGGATGGAGGAACTGTCATATGATGAAAGAATGGAATAACTGGGCTTGGATTCACTGTAATTTAGAAAGATAGAGTAATAGAGAGGGAATCTTATTGAAACATATATAATTATTAAGGGATTGGACACGCTAGATGTTCGGGGAGTCCAGAACCAGGGGCCACAGTTTAAGAATAAGGGGAATGGCCATTTAGAACTGAGATGAGGAAAAACTTTTTCACTCAGAGAGTTGTGAATCTGTGGAATTTTTTGAGTATAGGAGCAGGGAGGTTCTACTGCAGTTGTACAGGGTCTTGGTGAGACCACACCTGGAGTATTGCGTGCAGTTTTGGTCTCCAAATCTGAGGAAGGACATTATTGCCATAGAGGGAGTGCAGAGAAGGTTCACCAGACTGATTCCTGGGATGTCAGGACTGTCTTATGAAGAAAGACTGGATAGACTTGGTTTATACTCTCTAAAATTTAGGAGATTGAGAGGGGATCTTTTAGAAACTTACAAAATTCTTAAGGGGTTGGACAGGCTAGATGCAGGAAGATTGTTCCCGATGTTGGGGAAGTCCAGGACAAGGGGTCACAGCTTAAGGATAAGGGGGAAATCCTTTAAAACCGAGATGAGGAGAACTTTTTTTCACACAGAGAGTGGTGAATCTCTGGAACTCTCTGCCACAGAGGGTAGTTGAGGCCAGTTCATTGGCTATATTTAAGAGGGAGTTAGATGTGGCCCTTGTGGCCAAGGGGATCAGAGGGTATGGAGAGAAGGCAGGTACGGGATACTGAGTTGGATGATCAGCCATGATCATATTGACTGGCGGATGCAGGATCAGCCATGATCATATTGACTGGCGGTGCAGGCTCGAAGGGCCAAATGGCCTACTCCTGCACCTAATTTCTATGTTTCTATGCTCTATGTTTCTATGAATTCTCTGCCTCAGAAGGCAGTGGAGGCCGATTCACTGGATGCATTCAAAAGAGAGTTAGATAGAGCTCTAAGGGCTAGCGGAATCAAGGGATATGGGGGGAAGGCAGGAATGTGATTGTGGATGATCAGCCATAATCACATTGAAAGGCGGTGCAGGCTCAAAGGGCCGAATGGCCTACTCCTGCGCCTATATTCTATGTATCTATGTATCCATGTAAAATCCAAAGCAATAGTGAGGTAAGTGGCAGCTGGAAGTTGGTACAGAAGTTGCTACAATGAAAGCAAGTTCAGAAGACAAGGGGAGGCATGAGTATGGAAGGAGGTGAGGGAAGAATTTGATTCAATTATATTAATTTCAATGTCAGAAGCCTATGGCAGATGCAGTTAGTGCACGGATAGGTACGTACAACCGGGACATTATAGCCATTACAGAAATCTGGCTAAGGGAAGGATATCTCTGCAAGGTTTGTGTTCCAGGTTTCAGTCTCTATCCTCTCTCTGTCTCTGCCCTCTGCCATCTGCCCTCTCTTTCTCTGCACTCTGCCATGTGCCCTCTGCCCTCTCTGTCTCTGCCCTCTGCCCTTTCTGCCTCTGCCCTCTCTGTCACTGCCCTCTCTCTCTACCCCCCTCCCTCATCCTCTCTAGCTGCGCCTGCGACTTGGGGGCTATGCATGAGTGAATAGGGCGGTGGATGGGGTAAAAGGAGCAAATTAATAATATTAATACAATATCAAGGGGGATGGTTAGTGTGTGTGTGTGTGGGGGATGATTAGTGTGTGTGTGTGTGTGTGATGCCACAGGCCCCCCTGCAACTGCGCGTTGAGGGGACGGGACCCAATGGGTCCCACTTGGTCTAGTATGACTATGAAACACTCTTGACTTTTGACTCTTGTTTGCAGGCAAAGCATCATCCAGAAAGTGAGATCATTTTAAAGTGTGATAGTGAGATTTCAGGGTATACCGTTAAAGTGAAGGGCAAGACAGGTAGGAGTAAGCAACCCTGCATGATGAGAGAAATTGAGGCTCTGGTCAGGAAAAAGGATGAATGGGTCAGTTATAGGCAGCTGGGATCAAGTGTATCTCTGGAGGAGTATAGGGGATAGAGATGCATACTTAGGAAGGAAATTCGGAAGGCAAAAGCAGGGCATGAGATTGTTCTGGCAGATAAGATTAAGGAGAATCCAAAAATGTGATGTATATTAAGGAAAAAAGGGAACAGAAAGCGAATAAGGTCCCTCAAAATACAAAGTGGTCATTGAGGTGTGAAGCCGCAGGAGATGAGCAAGGTTCTCAATGAGTACTTACCTTCTGTTTTTACTGCGGAGAAAGGCATGAAGACTAGGGAACCTGGGAAAGTTAATGGAGATGTCTTGAGAACGGTCTGTTTATCAGTCGAGGAGGTGTTGAATGTCCAAATATGTATGAAGGTAGATTAATCTCCCAGGGCTGATTAGATATATCCAAGGAGAATGGAAAGCTAGAGAAGAAATTGCAGGCATTCTGACTGAGATATATGAATCATCATTAGACACGGGTGAGGTGTTGGATGATTGGAAGGTAGCTAATATAGTGCTTCTACCTAAGAAGTGCTGCAGAGAAAAGCAGGGGAACTATAGACCAGTAAACCCAACATCCGTGGTAGGAAAGTAAAAGAAGAGGATTCTGAGGGATAAAATATATATCTGCATTTGACAAGACAGGGAATAATTAGGGATAGTAGTGTGGTTTTGGGACTATAATATCACTTTCCAGATACAGATATACAATTTTGAGATAATAAAGTCTTCTCTTTCCGTGAGGATGATGACAGGAAAAATGAATTCCTAGGATTTGCCTTTGGTATTGTGTTCCTATGCACAAAATCTTAGACTATATGCATATATTTCTACCTCCATTATTCACCAATTTTAGATAACCTCCAACAACCCCTCTCCCCCTCCCCTTTCTCCCACCACCCCTGTTTCTCATCCCCCTTCGTCTCCCCTGTGCCTCACCTGAACTCCCATCTATTTCCTCCTTCCAAATCCTGCTACATTCCTTTCTCCAGCTTCACAATTCACGACTCTTCACCACCCCTCCCCCCTCAATTAGTCTGAAGAATGATTCCAACCCTAAACGTCATCTATCCATGTTCTCCAGAGATGCTACCTTATCTGCTGAGTTACTCCAGCACTTTGTGTCCTTTTCCACCATGGATGGATTCTGTTTCTCAAATAGAAGGGCATCTAATATTTGAATGGCCGCTTGACATGTGACCACAGGTGAGGAAGGATCGCACTGATTGCTTGGACGAGGGGAAAAGGCATTCATTCTGTAGAAAGGCTCATCATACAAAGGCTAGACCAACTTCAATGGGAAAAAGACTGATACTTTATCAATTGATTCATAATTCTTTAATTGAAATTGAAATAATGGTTTCACTCAATGCATTACAAATATTTTTGATACAATGGGAACCATCAAGCAACATTTCCACTGAGTAACCAATTGACTTCTTGCCCATTGCCTCTGTTACCCAAACAACCTGGGAAAGGTTCATTAGTTCATACCAGAATGAGAGTCCAGATTTATAATTTGTGCTGCACAATCTTATATTGCTTAATTACCTTGGCACCATCTGAAGAGGAAGAACTGCAAAAGAAACATGCACACTATGCGGGACTGACAGGTGAAGAGGAAGTACAAAGAATGCCAACGCCATTTCAACATAAATCTCGATGCCTGTGGTGGAGGCACTCACAGAGGTCACAGCTTTTACTGGATGGCGGTGTTATCTCAAGTGCAGAGAACCACAGAAGGTATCATGTCGGTATTTGGAATTGTTCATACCAGATCCATGTCCAACATGACTATTAGCACTCAATTAATATTCAGGCAGTAATTTATTGACCATAGACAATAGACAATAGGTGCAGGAGTAGGCCATTCGGACCTTCGAGCCAGCACCGCCATTCAATGTGATCATGGTTGATCATCCGCAATCGGTACCCCATTCCTTCCTTCTCCCCATATCCCCAGATCCGCTATTTTTAAGAGCCCTAACTAGCTCTCTCTTGAAAGTATCCAGAGAACCGGCCTCCACCGCCCTCTGTGGCAGAGAATTCCACAGACTCGCAACTCTCTGTGAGAAAAAGTGTTTCCTCGTCTTCGTTCTAAATGGCTTACCCCTTATTCTTAAACTGTGGTGCCTGGTTCTGGACTCCCCCAACATCGGGAACATGTTTCCTGCCTCTAGCGTGTCCAAACCCTTAACAATCTTATATGTTTCAATAAGATCTCCTCTCATCCTTCCAAGCTCCAGAGTGTACAAGCCCAGCCGCTCCATTCTCTCAGCATTTGACAGTCCCGCCATCCCGGGAATTAACCTTGTAAACCTACGCTGCACTCCCTCAATAGCACGAATGTCCTTCCTCAAATTAGAGGACCAAACTGCACACAATACTCCAGGTGTGGTCTCACTAGGGCTCTGTACAACTGCAGAAAGATCTCTTTGCTCCTATACTCGATTCCTCTTGTTATAAAGGCCAACATGCCATTAGCTTTCTTCTCTGCCTGCTGTACCTACATGCTTACTTTCATAGACTGATGAACATGGACCCCCAGATCCCGTTGTACTTCCCATTTTCCCAACTTGACGCCATTCAGATAGTAATGTGCCTTCTTGTTTTTTATATCAAAGTGGATAACCTCACATTTATCCACATTGAACTTCATCTGCCATGCATCTGCTCACTCCCCCAACCTGTCCAGGTCACCCTGCATTCTCATAGCATCCTCTTCACAGTTCACACTGCCACCCAGCTTTGTGCCATCTGCAAATTTGATAATGCTACTTTGTGTCAAGGGAAGCAGTTATTTCAAAAGTATTCCGTCTGGTGCCACGCGGGTTCCTGCCCTTCATTGATCATCCCAGGCCGTGCTAGAGTTCATATGCTACCTATTGACTTTAATACAGACTGGTTGACATACTTGACCCATTAGTTGCTCTAAAATTACAAATAATGCCACTGTTTCTTTCTTCAAATTAGGAACTTTTAGACAATTTCCCAACAAACAATTCCAGTCATGCATTGTTATGTTGTGAACAATGTTGTGAGCAGGCAGCACAGTGGCTCAGCTGGTAGAGCTACTGCCTGATAGTATCAGCGACCCGGGTTCGCTCCTGACCTTGGGTGGTGTCTCGTGTGGAGTTTGCACATTATCCCTGTGACCATGTGGGCTTCCTCCCGATGTTCTAGTTCCCGATTGGGTTGCAAATTAATTGTCCTCCGTAAATTGCCATTGCTGTGGATGCGAAGTGGGATAAAATAGTGCTAGTGTGAATGGGTCACCGTGATCCTGATGGGCCAAAGGGCCTGTTTCCATGTCATTATCAATCAATCGATCAAATACTGCCTGAATATTAATTGAGTGTTGGACATGGATCTGGTATGATGAATTCCAAATGCCGACATGGTGCCTTCTGTGGTTCTCTGCACTTGAGATAACACCACCATCCAGTAAAAGCTGTGACCTCTGTGAGTGCCTCCACCACAGGAATCGAGATGAAGGTGTTGCTCCTGCAAACATAGGGCTCATCACTTGCTTTATATAGGTGCGCACTGCAGACTACCTGATGTACCATATGTTGGATTGGAGCATTGCAGTGGCATGAAAGATTCCTGCTATGATAGCTTTCCCTCCTAAGGGGAAAGCTGTTCCTGTTGTCTGTTGGTTATTCTGTGGCAGATGGTATGTTAAACAACTGCCTTTTAAAACTTGAAGTCAACATTATACTGAGGATGCAACATAATTAACAGATCTGGCCTGCCTTGCTGTTGCTTTATGGAGAGTAGTTTTATGAATTTAAAAAAAAATAAAACCTCGCCATTTGAACTTTTCAGTCTCGGAAGAAAAGCAACCTATTACACTTGCACTTTGCATGTTTTCTGGAGTAGTCTAGTTTAGCTTTGACGTGGTGGGCATTGTAACAACAAGAAATCTACGATGTCAATCACAGTGTTTTATGTTAGATGCAGAAGGGATGTTTCTTTGGTGCACTAAGGTAATAACAACTATCTTTTGCTTATATTTTGATGATTTCAATGGAAAAAAAACTGGAACAAATGCAGATGAAGATGCTTCTATTAACTTACCTGTCCTTTTCTTTCACCACTTCAAGGTGAGGTATCGCCAAGATTTCAAATATTATTACAATTACCTGGAAATTATATCAGCATTTAATTCAACTGACTTGTGTCTGTATTTATATTCGTCATCAGACTCCCTGTATCCCACCCACATTTTACCTGCATATAATTCTGTTTGGTTCCCCTATTCTTGTGCATCGATGCAATTCATCCAAAGTAATTGATGTAGTTACAGATTCCAGCAACTTTTTCAGCAAAAAATAAGACTGAAATTCCTCACTAGGCCAAATCAACTTGCAAGCAGCCCATTGCTTAGAGTCAACAGTTTCAGCCCCCTCCCACTGACTCAACCTGGGTTGCATGTGAAGGGCCAAACAACGTAATCCCTTCCTCACTAAATACACACACTTGGGAGGCATCCAGTCAGGCCCTGTCCCAGAACACCTCCTGAGCCTTTGACAGGCAAAGCTGTGAGTGCAACCTCATCTCCCGTCAAAGCTGTCAAGGCTATGTAACAGTTGTAAATACCTCGGATATCCATGGGCATATAAAAACATTAAAATTTCTGTATCTAATTAAAGATTTTTTCAGGGTTAAAAAAAAATAGAAAACATCACAGGTAATTAAAATCAGTAACATTAAGTGAAATTAAATTAAAAAAAAACCCAATTGAAATGCCACTTCCTTTTCCTATTTAATTAGCAGGGCAAGGAATCTGCTGAAGGCCAGAATTTGAAGCAAAATATGGAGGTGTTCAGGGCCGGGAAATGACAGAGATGGGGATAAACTAAACAACTCCATCACATTTACTCAATCAAACATTTCCTTGTTTTTGAAGTCTTTGTTGCTCTTCCACCTTCACTTTTGTGGAGATAAGATCTGAAGCCTGTTTTATCTTTTCAGATATTTAGTTTAGTTTGGAGATGTAGCATGGAAACAGGCACTTTAGCCCTTTGAGTCCACGCTGACCATCGGTCACCTGCCCATACCAGTTCTGTTTTCCCACTTTCTCATCCAGTTCCAGCATACGAGGAGCAATTGACATCGGTCAATTAACCTACAAATCTGCATGTCTTTGTGATGTGCAAACGTGTCCACAACCTGAGTTTCTATGTTGTTCGTGAGAATGTGCCGTACCTGCTGGTGCCAATGCTTGTCACAACCTGAGACTTGTCTCTTTCAGCCCTTCTGTTTGTCATCTGACTACAACCTGTGACTTTAGCCAACAAATCCTGACACAATACAAAACTTTGTTTGAAGACAAGCTGGGCAGGTTGCTTGTTAAGTACACAATCACCACCAACCCTGAGATAATCCCAGTTGTCCGTCCAGCACACAAGATTGCCCATGCTATGCGGGACCGTGTTCAAAGTGAACTCAACAGAATGGTGTCTCTAGGTGTGATTTCTCCCATTGCTGACCCCTCGGATTGAGTCTCCACCATGTTTGTGGCAACAAAGTAGAATAAAGATGAAATACGGATTCGTATCAACCCTAAGGACTTAAACACAGCCATTAAACAACCTCACTATCCCATGCGCACTGTGGACGAGATTGCAGCGCAGATGGCTGAGGCAACTGTATTCACTGTACTAGATGCCAAGAGTTCATTCTGGCAGATTTCTCTGGAACACAACTCCTCCAACTTAACGACTTTCTGCACACCATTCGGGCGATACAGATATTCTTTGCAATCCTTTTGGCATGCGCTCTGCTAGTGAAGTATTTCAACTAGCTATGGAGCAGTTGTTGGCAGGTTACCCATGCTCCATTGTAGTGGATGACATCCTCGTTGCTAGACGAACTGTCGATGAATACGATACTAATCTGACAAAGGTCCTGGATCGCGCCAAAGCCATTAACCTCAAGCTATGCCCTAAAAAATGCAAATTCAGGGTAAGTGAGTTGAAATACATAGGCCATGTGTTCACTAAGGACGGCCTACAAACAGATCCCACTTCTGACACCATGTCGAGCTTCTGCTGTTGGATTAACTTGAGTCATGCACAGTGATTAAGATCCAAAGACTTTATTAGTGTTACAGCATGGGTAACTTCATCTTAACACATAACTCAAGACTGAGGGAGAAAGGGCAGAGAAGCTTTCTATTAAACTCATGGGTGTAGTTACAAATTATGACTCATAACATGAGTGACACTGATCTACAAAACCCATGCGGTCACAGGGAGAGAATGCAAACTCCACACAGACAGCACCTGAGGTCAGGATTAAACCTGGGTCTCTGGTGCTGTGGGGCAGCACTGTACCACCCAGCAATATTTACTTAAGCAAATAATAAAAATCCTCTCAATTATAGCTTCATACAATTATTTTTGCATATTTCCCTCTGCCTCTATATATTATTTTTGTTTCAAGAAGCATTGAACATGCACAATATTAATGGTCTAACCAATTTTCCAAACAACATTTTTAGCTGTAGAGTAATGCTCTTAAATCAGACATGGAAAAAGCACCTCCCTGTGCATATATGACAACATCTAACTTCACTGTAGCCTTCCATGAGTACTTGGAATGCTAGCTTGGAGGTATTATGCATGCTGAAACTTTTTGTCCATTAAAATTTGAAATGAAGCTATCAAAGTGCATATCATTCGAAACTGTCATATTAAAATATTTAATCCCTCAATCTTGGCTGAATATACTTTAAGACGAAAAAAATTAAAGGTCTGTTTTATGTGTCAGTGCAACAGTCTGGTCAGTATTCTCTTAATTTCAAGTCAGGCACAGGCGCAAAGAATCCCAAAGCTAAATTTCTTAAATGGTTATGAGGATTTGAAATATTATGAAGCAATTACAAATGATGTTAGATAATAGTAAGATTAAACGAGAACTTACCAGTTCGAAGTTTGATCTGTATTTTATGAGGAATTACGATGAGGGATTACGTGAAGAACCCATCCAGCACGCATGCGCAACATATTTCATATTTGAAAGCAGCGGTGTGGAATCACAGAAGACACAATAATTGAAATAAACATAGTAAAGAAAAGGAGAACTTAATTACCAGTTGATCTCTATAATTGAGGGTGGGAGCGGAGGGTACGTAATCCCTCATCGTAACTCCTCATAAAATACAGATCAAACTTCCAACTGGTAAGTAATCGTTTAATCTTACTATTTTACTTCGAGTCACGTGAGTCACTACGTGAAGATTTTAAAGCTCTGTGATTTCAAACCGTGTAAAAGTTCATACTTCACTCGCTGCCGAAGTCATTCGAGGGAGGAAGTATGTTATCGTAATCAACCATGATCTGATTGTAAAAACAATAATGGTGTTATTTAAACAATAACAAAGCAAAATGCTCCCCCGGGCTTAATTTATACATTTGCAGATTCTAATACATTTTCTGCAAACGATACAGGTTCTGCCAGCGGCTTGTTGTAAACATTTTTGGAACGTTTTTCTCCCTAGACCACCCCGCTGTAGCCAGGATGTAGTCCATATGCACATCCATCCTCTTAGCCGCCGATGTGGATGCTGCCCTGGTGGAGTGAGATTTGTACACGTTAATATTTACTCCAGCAGCTCCCAGTACCTGCTTGAGCCATCTTGAGAGAGTTTGGCTCGTCACCCGACCATGAGGTTTCTTGTGGCTGACCCATAAGGCTTTTCCTCTCCCTCGGGGATTTCTTGTTGTGTCGATGTAATTCAATAAGTAGGTCATGACACATAACCGTGGTTCAGGTGGGTATGCCCGGAATTCCATGACTGGACCTGATGTTCCTGGTCTGCTCTGTTTGACCAGCCCCTGAATGGTAAATGAGACACGGTATGGTGTTATAACCATATTGTCCAATCGTAGTAGATGGAAGGACTGGACTCTTTGTGCTGAGCCAAGTGCCATCAGCATGACCATGTTCAGGGTTAGCTGTTCCAGGGTGAGGGACCTGGCTGGTGACCATCCCCTAAGGTATGTCAGGACCACACTGACATCCCAGATTTGGGTGTACCTAGGTCTGGGGGATTAGAGTTGAATATGCCTCTCATGAGTTTGATCACCAGCGGTTGGGACCCTATGGCCTGTTGTCCTGGTGCCTGAATTAAGTAGGCTGACAGAGCACTTCTGGCTTTGTTAATGGTGCTGTAGCTGAGTCCTTGTGGTGAAGGCCTGCCAGGAACTCCACTACATTGTTTATTGTAGTAGTTGAATATGTAGTTCCTTTATTCGAACAGTATCTTTCCCACTTCTTGATGTTCGACAAGTATTGTTTCCTTGTGGACATGCGGTGGGATGCTGTCATCGTGTTGATAGTGCTGTCTGACAATCACAGGCCCAGCAGTGGCCTTTTCAAAATCTGCAAACTCAGTAGTTTGATTTTATCGTGGCATGGGTGGCTTATGCTTGATACCAGGTGAGTTAATAAGTCTGGTCTACTGGGAAAGTCATTGGGGTTTCAATGACCATGTCGAGGACCACTGGGAACCATGGCTGTGTAGGCCAGTCAGGTACTATCAAAATACCTGAAGCAGAGTCCATCTGTATTTTGCGAAGTACCCGAATGAGGCCGTAGTACCTGATTGATGAGGTAGAAAGAGGGGAGAAAACATAGAGATTAGATCCACCCCCCCCAGTTCAGCGAGGATATATCAATTGCCGCTGCCTCAAGGTCTGGTTCCCATGCGACATACATCGGTACGTGGTGATTCAATCGGAATACAAAGAAATCGATATCTGGTGTTCCATATTGCTTTGTAATTTCAGCAAATACTTTGGTTTAATATGTCTGGCACAATATTTAGCTCACCTGATAGTTAAGTTGTTGATAGTCAAATATGTTTGACGACATACCATTACCAAATTGTTAATCAAATTTGTCACATGATATCAATTTTATTCCGCCCATGTGGTTTAGTATATGCCACCACTGTGATATTGTCAATTTATAAACGAACATGCCGAACGGCGCACTATTGAACAATATGCTTTTAACCCATAGAACGCACCCAACATTTCCAACTAGGTTTTATGTCCCGTGACTGTAGTGATGATGACTCCAGATTAGTCCATTTACCACCTGTTCTGGATATGGGTTATTTTGTTTAAACACTAGCACCTTAGCTCTAATGGAAAGGTCCAAGTTAAGTAGCTGGTAATGCTGCTACTAATTTCCCAATTACTCTTGCCACTTTGTCGAATGGTTGGTTGATTGTTAACCATTAATTTGTTAGGTTTGTGCCAATTATGCTGACTCTCCTTTTGGCAACGTTATAGACAAGTGGATTGAGTTATTGAACACCAGATAGTTCATAGTTGTGGATGGTGTCAACGTAGATTTATCTGGATAGTGTGACAGAGCCCAGGTTAAATAAGTTTATAGTAGCTAATGCTGCTGATTTAGCTATTTCCATGGTTTTTGTCTGTCATTAAATATCATTGCGATATGCCATGACAATATGTTTCCTTAATAGTGTCAGGGCTGGTTTGAATATCTTGGAAAACAGTTTTGGCTCATATTTAGTCAATAATTTATACTGCATAGTTACCCCATCCAGGTAAATTTTAGGTATCTCCGAAGATCTTTATAATTGGGTACTGAATAGTATGCATCTTTTAAGTCGATGCCTACCATAAAGTATCCTAAGGAAATCCACGTTTGGCAGTTACAAAGTTTTCCATTGTAGTGTGTATACCTGGTGAAAATATTCAAGTGGTTAAGTCAATGATGGTGCGACATTCACCATCTTTTGGGTTTTTTGGTAAATTTAATACGATTCCAAAGGTTCATATTTAGACTTCTTTATGACCCTTTTGTATGTCTTCTCCAGTTAAGCTTGTCCCTCATGTTTCCTTTTTAGTGGGAGGGAAAAACCCCTTTGGGGTGCATGCTGAACTGGTGGCAAGTTTTCTTAATTCAATTTTTGTCCTTGAATACTTTTGGTATAACTACCGAGTGTGATAGTTCTTCATGCTTCCAAAACCAGGTGTGGTTTCCCCCCCTGTTAGCACAACCCCTTCACCTTTTATGTGATGGTAGGAACCATACTCACCTACCTCCACTGTTGTTTAGTGGTGTGTTCATTTCTTTGGTTTCTGGTTCCTTGTTTGTCGGGATGGTGTTGTTGGGGGGTGGCGCATTTTCCATGGGGCCCGCTCTGGGCCTGGCCTGAAAAGGCTTGCGGGGACTGGCATGCGGGCCCCGAGCTTTCACCAGTACCATAAGTAGACGCCTACTGGTGGATGCATGGAGGTACTGCTGTCTGGTTTTGTGTGGTTTGCTCATTCCAGGTCCTGCCCTCATGATGCCGAATATCTTGGACACTTCGTCCAGTTTTTAGGCTTTGTTTGGTAACTTTGCCAGATAGCAGGATCTGTGGTTGTGAGGTCGGCGTTCTCACAGTCCTGTGAATTTTTTAGGTTGAGGGCAGGTTTTATGACTTCCTTCGAGAGGTTGCGGATCGCATACTGTGTTGAACAGTAGGGTCAGGTGTTTTGCCATACTACCCTGCCCCTCTGGAATGAGCATGCGAAATGATAGCCGACGTCAGGGGTATCAATATTGTAAATTAAGATTTTGGGTTTTTAAATGCCCTGCTCAATGTACCCCCAACAATGGTAGGCACTTTGAGCAGATGTAATTTTGAGGAGGCGTAATAAAGTCCAACGCCTCATGACTACCTGTCTTGGAGAGGTTTTTAGAAAAGACAGGTAGTAAGCTGGCCGCCAGCTTAGGCTGTAACGGCCATCTCGCTCGTGGTGTAGCCACGTAGCGGTATCTCACACCCAGCAGCTCTTCCTGGTCCTGTACCTCAAGCATAATCCCGATGTTGTTCAGCCAGTGACCCCTCTTCTTGACCAGCCCAGCCCTGGTCGCCACCGATCTCCTCTGATGAGGGAGGCGATGGCCAGTGCTGTTAGTGCACTGGAGCGGGAGTGTTTGTGCTCCCTTGGCGAGCTTGCCCCAGCTCCCGAGGCAAGTCTCGCTGGAGTTTTTTTGCTCCATGACCTTTGTCTAAGGCTTGGAGACAGACACTTTCTCGCTCTCGGGCGGTAGTTTCAAATGCCGGCTCTCTGAATGAGCCGGCCTGTCCGTCTTCCGTGTGTCTGTCCCCAGCCCGATGATTGGTCGCCAACTTTGCTCAAGCGGCTGCCTCTGCCGTTCTCGGGCGGCGAGTCTCCTTGTCGGAGTGTGCAGGGATTACCGGCCGGTTTGTATGTTGATTTCCCTCCAGTCCACTGCTGTTGGTCAGGCAGCTCTAGCGGACTGGACTTCGGCCTGGTACCCGTGTCTGTGCGGTCCAGGTGCCGCCTCTCGCCCTCTCCATTGATGGGACGCTCCTTCCCTGGAGTCGAACAGGGGCTGTTTTCCTCTGTGCTGCTTTGCTCTTTCCAGTTTTTCTCCTGGTGCACAAAGAAGAGCAAGTTTGGTAATTGGAACCTGTGGGTAATTACTTACCTAATGGTCCGTTCTTTCAGCTTGTAGCGGGAGCGCCTGTACTCCCGTTCATCGCTGTTGCACTGCGTGAACGCTCATGTCGCGCATGCTTGCTGGACGGGTTCTTCACATAGTCACTCACGTGACTCCGAAGTAAAATTGCTATTCTTCTTGGTTAAATTATTCTCATTGTTACACATCAGAGCCAGGAATATTTATACAGTCAAATACCTGACTTCCCAACATTGAGCTTTCAATGTAAATATTATTTGTGAAATTTCTTCTTGAGATTGGTTTCAAAGCAAACAGAAGCAAATAAAAATTGTGTGCTGTAGTATAACATGGGAAACTTTGTACAGCAAAGTTATATTAATTGAAATCTCTAATGGCAAGGCTCAGTGTGTCTGACAAGTCACAGCATCCATTAGTATCTCCTTGTTGTGCAAACACAACAGAGCTGAAGGGTCAGAAGGTAGGGCAAGAGACATCCTACCAGTGCCTTGCACCTTTTCAGAAGATTCTTCAGGGTGCCACGAGAAAGCATGGTGGCAAGGATGACTTCAATTTCATGCCTCAAAGTGTTTCACTTGTCTTGGTACGCATAATAATAAACCAATGCCCAATACCATTACCGATACTTTGATGCTGGCAGCATTCCTGCAAGTGAAGGATGTATGGACGAAGGGTGGTGGTGCCGGGAGCTGGGATGAGCAGGAAGTGATTATAACCATATAACCATATAACCATATAACAATTACAGCACGGAAACAGGCCATCTCGGCCCTACAAGTCCATGCCGAACAAAAACATTTTTCCCCTTAGTCCCACCTGCCTGCACTCATACCATAACCCTCCATTCCCTTCTCATCCATATGCCTATCCAATTTATTTTTAAATGATACCAATGAACCTGCCTCCACCACTTCCACTGGGAGCTCATTCCACACCGCTACCACTCTCAGAGTAAAGAAGTTCCCCCTCATGTTACCCCTAAACTTCTGTCCCTTAATTCTGAAGTCATGTCCTCTTGTTTGAATCTTCCCTATTCTCAAAGGGAAAAGCTTGTCCACATCAACTCTGTCTATCCCTCTCATCATTTTAAAGACCTCTATCAGGTCCCCCCTTAACCTTCTGCGCTCCAGTATAATGGGAATTATAAAATGGGAAAAGGATGAGAGGGATAGGAAAATGGGTGAATTGAGATAGAGGCAAGTGTGTTTGACAAGGCAGTTTGTTTAAGATGAAGACAGGTCACAGTGACAACGTTGTAACCAGGTTGGGTGGATATAATTGTGTAAGTCCCTGTCTTTACAGTTTGCTGAGTGTAAACATAGTTTTACAGTAGTTTTGTTTAGTTTAGTTTAGAGATACAGTGTGGAAACAGGCCCTTTGGCCCACCGAGTCTGCACTGACCAGTGATCCCCCCAACATCAACACTATCCTGCACACACTATAGACAATTTACACACATATCAGCCGATTTGCCTTCACACTCTTTGAAGTATGTGAGGAAACCGAAGATCTCGGAAAAGCCCACGTGGTCACGGGGAGAATGTACAAACTATTAACAGACAGCACCCTTAGTCAGGATCAAACCCGGGTAGCCGGCGCTGCAAGCACTGTAACGCAGCAACCCTATTACTGTTCCACCATGCCGCCCCTACAGTAAGAGAGTAAACCTGATTTAATTAACATCATTTATATGTAACTCTCTGCTCTTTACGGTTTTTTGAAGAAAAATACTCCGCTTTTACTAGGAGCTTTTGATGTGGTTTCTGTTTTCCAAGCTTATGTATTGTCGGCAGTTCTGGTCATCACACAATATGAAGGCCGTGATTGCACTGTGGAGGGTGGAGAGGAGATTCACCAGGATGCTGTCTGGATTGGAGCTTTTCAGTAATAAGGAGAGAATGGATGGGCTGAGTTAGTTTTCCCTGAGGTTGTAGATGCTGAAGAGTGACGACAGAGGAATACAAAATTATGTGTGGGATAGATAGGGTAGAGAGTCTGAATCTTTTTTCCCTAGGTAAGGGTGTCAAAATAAGTGGGTATAGGTATAAGGTGAGTGATGGGAGGTATAGAGGCAACCTGAGAGACTACTCTTCCACACAGGGAGCTATTGGAATCTGGGTCACACTGCCTGAAGAGGTGGTAGAGATAGATACTCTGATGATATTTAAACAGCTTATAGAAAAGCATTAAAAAACAAAACAAGTCATAGAAGGTGTGCACATAAATGGGATTACCACAGAAGGGCGTAATGGTCAGCAGGGATTAACAATACGATACGATATGATACAACACGATATGATACGATAGAACTTTATTTATCCCAGGAGGGAAAAGCTTTATTTATCCCAGGAGGCCAACAATCCTAAAAACACAAAATGCATGAAACATGAAATAAAAATGACGAGTGGAAAGGATTGGGGATGTGCAAAGATTGGGGAAGCGATGGGAAGGGGGAGGGGAGTCAGTCTCAGTCTCCCCCATGACAGAAGGGGGGGGGGGGGGGGGGGGGGATAGCCACAGGGAAGAAGGATTTAATGTGACATTCTGTCCTGCATCATGCTGTTGTCCAGTCTGTTGCTGAAGTTTCTCCTCAGGTAGACCAGTGTGTAATGTAGGGGGCGAGCTGTATTGTCCAGGATGCTCTGCAGTTTGAGAAGCATCCTCCTCTCCAAGACCACCTCCCATTAATTTAACTCCGTCCCCAGAACAGAGCCAGCCTTCCTGATGAGTTTGTTAATTCAAGTGGGCGGAGGAGGCCTGTTTCAGCATTATATGTCTCTTTGACTCTTATGACTCATTCAAATTGCTGTTTTCAGTGTCAACTATTTGCTGTGAAGTAAAATCCACATCTCTTCTCTAGACATCAACACATCAGTGTTGCCATCAAATACACAGCTTAACAAAATGTTGACTCCATTTGTTGCGGCTGGCAGTAGTTCCCCTTACTGGAATACTACTTTGGCTACATTTTCTGGAATGCAGCTACTTCTCACTGCATTCAGCCCATTCTTGCTTAGGAATTTGGTCCCCTATATGCATATGGCAGCAACTCTTACACCTGTTTCAGGCAAAGGCTCTGTTTTGCTATCTTCAACAGAGTAGCTGGCACATATCCAGCCTTTAATGAATGCCAAATGAGGCATGTGCATATAAAATGCTTCGGTGCATAATCTGCACCTGAAAAACAGATACATTAACATCATATTTCTAGGTCATTTCAACTTTTTAGTTTATTCAGTGGAATAGACAAGATCCTGAAACCCACACATTATTAGCATATTCTTAGCACCAAACATTAATTGCCATTGCAGTTAGTTTCTGAACACTTTCATTTCAATTCCTATCTATTTCTTTATAGATGCAAGAATATGGTCAAAAGAAGTGTTTCAAATTTTTGAAGGGTGTTTATTGGATGGACGTCATAATAAAAAATAATCAAAATGAATATATTTCAACTAAGAGGCTATAGCTAAGGTTAACTGATACAATTAATTTAGAAGTGAAAACTGCATTTCTGGTATCCATTTTGGTAAGTTATTGCTTTTTTATTTTTTTTTTAAATAAGTCTTACTGATGGGTACATAGACAGATGCTTATATTCACTCCACTGGGAACAGGATGCACAGCAGGTATCTCCCTAACATTAGACAGGTCTACAAATCATTCCGACAACTGGAACCATGAGATTTAACCAGGCTAAAAAAGGGCAACCTCAGAAAACCTTGCATGCCCTCCAAGACCATTTCTACAGACCACTCAATGTTTCACATTTGTTTTGCCACTGAGGAATGGCAAAAATCTGTTTGTCATAAGGGCAAACTTCTTTCAGGTGCTTTGAGGTAGCAATGTTGTTAGCAAGGCCACACTTTCTCATTGCACCCCAAAACCTTTCTTTTTGGGAGATACAATACCTTGAACATTTTTTTTAATCAAAAGTTATGACAGCTGGAACTGCTTGATCAGCTACAAGTAGCATTGAACAATTCTATCAGGTTTTCTGTGCTGCCAGTGTGCTAATGTAAGACAGGTGCTGCTTTGTGCTAACTAAGTCCTCAAGAGGAAAACTGGGTGCAAAGTCAAACCACATGTCGAGTGCAAGGGAAAGTGTGATATGATGAAGCAGGCACTTTCTGAAATGTCAACTCTACTGGATGTGTGCAGATTATGTTGTACTCTGTGGGCTGAGCTGAGCACTTTGCCAGGTGGACTGAGAATCACAAGAGGTTAGAGGGTCAGCCTTAGCTCACCGCTGTGGATGGCATGTTAAATTGAAGTGTTGACGTAGACTTTCTACAAAGCTGCAGGTGTTTTTCTTCACAATAACATTTCCTGGAACATTATAAAATACAATCTATAATTTTAATATAATATGGTTTCTTTAGTTAAAAAAAAACAATAGCACAGACTTCTTCTAACTGTTTTCTATTTGGTAGGAGGGTCAGGTTAGGAAAATAATACCCGATTGATATTTGCTATTTTTATTAGTATACATTATTTTAAATCCATTACAATCTTAGTTAATTCAAATTATTGTCTTAAAATTAACATACTACAAGAATGCAGAGGAAATAGCTAACTATAATATAGAATAGTAGGAAAGGTAAAAAGCACCCAGGTAAAAACTATGTTGCTTGTAATGTAGGGAAATGGCTAAGCTAATAAAATCTACATTTCTTTGATCAATGCCTACATAGTTATGCCTCGGCTCCAATATCAATACCAGATTTCACATAGAGTGCCTTTGATAAAATTGTGTAAAACACAAACTTAAAATTGACGGAGATTAACATTTTAATTACAGAGACAGCCGAGTAGCTTCACAGCTTGCACAAGTGATTATATATTTTGCTGGTTTCACTGGGTAATATTCAAGTTGTCCTGCTTGTAATGTTTATAATACGTTGAATTATGAACACGCGTATAAAAAAAATGATTATTTCTCACAAAAAATGACAATACGTAATTTCCCTTTCTGTCACATGTTGCAATTTTATGTGATAAACCACAATCTATAATAATAGCCACAATAATTCTTAAAATGAATCATAGACCTAAGATGGAAGATAAATTTAAAAACATGTTGTATAATATGTTACATGGTTCATTATTTAAATTACAAAATTAAACAAGAAATCATATTTATTGCACTTTTTGTAGCTTTTTGCATGTTCTAAATTAGCTATCTGTTCATTTTGGTAATAAGAAATGAAAATTGACTTGGAAAAGTGCAGCAAATTTTAATACATTTGGGGCAAGTAGTGATACCTTGAAGTGTAGAAAAAGTGAGATGAATTAGAAGAATGTTACTGTCTCTTCAACTATACTGTAATACATTATCTACCACTTGATTGGCTTCTTAACCATCTGGAATCCTTATGTGTTTAGCTGTGGTGGACCCTGCAGTTGGGGACTGGTTCAAATGGATTTAACGAGCTATCTAAATCTGTTGCAAATTACATTCATGTTCCATAGTGCACAAGAGGTTGACATTCAACTTTTAGTTGCTCCGAACAATCTTACTAATTAAACTTTTGGGGATATCGTTTCGGAAGATTACCATATTTTTATTGATGATGCCCATGGCCTGTACTCCTTTTTCTTATTTTTGTTTTCATTCATGGTGTCCTGTTATGGATATAAGTGGTATGTGATCTCTGCATGTTTAAATATTTTGAATACAACATGCATGTGCAAATTATAATATTTTCAAAGACAATAAACAGTGCTATGAAACACTAAATTATGTGATATAATAAAAAAATTGCCTTTACAAGACAAAATATTGGTATAAGTTTTAAAAGCTGGATCTGTTACTGTGACAATATTAAAATATATGTGCATAACTCAGGGCACCATAAAATATCAATCATACATTTTACAGGATACTGTGATTGCTAAACAAGATTTTGGATAATCCACATATTATTACCTATATTTATAATTTAGTGCCATATCCAAATGTTGATACAAAGCTCTAATTCCTGAGTCAAAATTGTTCACCATGACCATGGTGGCATCAGCATTGTTTGTTTAGACCAAGCATTTTTTTCCCCTTTGCCTGCACTTTCCTATAACTGTAATGGTGTATATGCTGTAACAATATATTCTGCACTGGTATTTTTCTCTTGTAGTACTTGTGCTTGTAGTACTTGTACTACCTGTCATACTTGTGCCTGCCTTGATTGTACTCATTTATAGTATTATTTGACTGGATAGCTCGCATACAAAGTTTTTCTGTATCTCAATGCACATGTCAATAATAAACCAATACCAGAGATCATGAGGGACATCATTTCCAGTCCATTTGTCTGATTTCCATTAAATCTCAACCTGAATTTTCTGTTTTTTGATCACCTTTCTATTTGTTGTAACTCCTACTTTCATAACCTGACTTCTGCCATGACTTTCTAATGTAACGTCTTATTGAAAACCTGTATGCCCATGTATTTCATGACCAAATCATTGCCTGTTGCCTTTTCTGATACATCCTCATGTAACTTGAAGTTTACTTACAAATCTAGGCTTCTTTTAGATATATTCTCCATTTCCTAGATTAGTTCTACTTTAGTTCAATACATTTTCTTACATCAATCTAACAATTTTATAATTCCCTGGTAATACAACCTATTTTTAAGCAAAAAATGCAATGTATTGGTCTAATACTCCACTGACTACTACTCTTTCTTAATTTGGAAATGTGATTATATGCCTGACCAGAGTGATGGCTCGATTGATACAGTTAAAGTAAATATAGTAGAACGTTGTAAAGTCCAAGTTCCTGATTGTGTTTCCATAGAAATCACATGTTGGATCTTTCTTTTGCTTTTGGATTCAACACAGATCACAACACATGCATTCTACGTCCTCCTCTTTCAAATTACTGTTTAGTTTGGGAAGTACAGTTTAGATTATTGTCACGTGTACCAAGGTACAGTGACAAGCTTTGTTCAATATTCAACTAGTTTGAAATGTATCTTATTTGGTCTGTGTAATTTGGTTGTGAAGAACAATAATTTCTTAAGGCATCTTCAAAGAATGAAACATGTGACTAATTACTCTCTGGATGTAACAACATGTATTAAAAATTTCACAACCTTGCAGAGCCCTAGAATAAATTGCACACACATTGTTTGAGCTCCTTTTGTCTCATCTAAAGCACTCTGCAACAGACTATCGTAGAGGTGAAGGACACATATTTTATATTGACAATGAGGATCGGTGGCAAAGAATCACAGTTGTTAAAAGTGACACTGACATTGAGGATGTAAATGAGAAAAATGGTTTGTGTGATTTTAATGCTCCCGTAAAGTGGAAATAGGCTTTCCAAAGTCCCATTTAACGATATACATAAGAATTTGGAGCAGACAAGAACTGGGTGGCACGTTGAGTCTGCTTCACCATCTCAGAAGATGATGGTTGATTGCAGTTCATCATATTCCTGTTTATCCACGGTGACCTTTCACACACTTGATTATAAAGAATCTGCCTTAGAAATATCCAATGATTCTTATTCTACTGCCTCTTGATGAAGGCAGTTCCACTGACTCTGAGAAAACAAAAATATAACGAATTTTCTTCGATGGCTGGCTCTTTATTTTTTACAATGGCCTCAGTTACAGATGCTCCTCCAAAAATGTTATATTTATCCCTGTTAAGACCCCTTAGGATCTTGTTTAGTGTTATAGATACAATGTGGAAACAGGCCCCTTGCCGGCTGAGTCCAGGCCGACCATCGATCACCCATACACTAGTATAATTTCCTACACATAAGGGGCAATTTACAGAAGCTAAATCAACTATAAGCCTACATGTCTTGGAATGTGGGAGAAAACTGGGGTGCCCGGAGTAAAGCCACTGTGCGATCATATTAACACTGCACAGACAACACCTATGGTTAGGATTAAACCCGGGTTTCTGAGGACATGAATTAGCAGCTCTACTGCTGCACCACAATGCCGCCCTTGTGTTTTAATGTAACGTCCATTCCTACTATTAGTTGGGTAACCTTCTCTGAATTGCTTGCAATGCTTGTGCATGGTTCCTTAAATTAGGTGATCAATCCTGTACACAGTATTCCCGATGTGGTCTCATCAATGTCCCATACGACCAAAGCATAATCTCACTACTTTTGTATAAAAATTACAGAATAACAATTCATTTCAGTCCATGCCTTCGACTTCATTCAGAACATGTCATTCCTGTTGACCAGGCATTCCTTTTGTGATTACTTCTTGTGTATTTCTTCTACTGATAGTGAAGGATATGATAGTGGGGTGTTCAAAGAAGGTGTAGGTGTCAAAGGAATAATGGAAACAGCCAGAATGTTATTTTGTATTACTTTGTTTTACCAAAATGCTGGTTTATGTATGTCCATTGAACAAAAGAGAGTAACTGAAGCCATTGCAGTTGATATTGTCCTTGAGGCTACTATCATCTTCAGGGTGCTGGGTAGAAGGTATTTGGAACAAGCTGCCAGAAGAGGTAAACGAGGGAGATACTATGATGCATATTAAATTGTATTAAATTCTATAATTTTAAAGACATTACAGGTACATGGATAGCAAAGGTTTGGAGGGATATGGGCCAAACACAGGCAGGTGGGATTGGCAGAGTTGGGACATCTTGGTTGGCATGGGCAAGTGGGCCGAAGGGCCTCTTCCATGCTGTATGAATCCATGACTCTATGACTCTATCATGCCTATTTCTTTGTAATCTCTCTCTGGTCCTAATCAATCACATTAAAAAAATTGTACAAAATTCCTTGTGTGCAAACTGGCTGTGGTGTTTCTTGATACAACATCAAGACTTCAAAACTACTGCAGATAACATTGGGACTTCTTGTGGTCAAATGGTAGTAAATCGATTTTAAAAAATGTCTCTTTTCATCCTACATTAGCACCTCCCTTTTTGTTTACTTGCACAACCTGAAATATGCCAAAGGGTGAACCACAGATCCTCTTATTTGACAAACTGAAGTATGAATAATATAGATTATTTCTCATTATTGTAACCATCTTTCTAATTATAATTTAATGTCATTAATTGTCACTGTGATGCTCTTTGTTGCTACAATTTTATAATACACTAGACCAAGTGCAGACCCGTTGGGTCTGTTCCTCCAACGCCCAGTTGCGGCGGGTGGGGAGGCTGGGGGGGGCGGCATGCGGCGTCACATGCACTAACCACCCCCACACACATGCCAACTACCCCCCCCCCTTGATATTATATTAATATGATTAACAGAGAGGGGGGGGAGGGGTAGAGAGTGAGGGCAGAGAGAGAATGATTGAGGGGGTGGGGAAGGTTGGTGGAAAGTGTGCCTGCGTTTTGAGAGCATCTGCTTTAAGCTAGTGCGGGGGGGGGGGGGGGGGGGCGGTGCCGCGAGCAAGGGCATTGTGACTTTCGCAGCTGCCGCAGCTTTGATTTTAAAAAACAGCCCGTTTTGTGAACAACTTTATTATAAATCTGGGGAAATAATTGATCAAATTTAGGTAGGAGTCGATTTCCAAAATTATAAGTTAAATCGGCACCGAAATATGTAAAAATCTCAACGTATTTGTGTCTGGTTTTCGAGAAAATACGTTTCAAAGGCAAAATGACATACACACACACACGCGCACACACACACACACACACACACACACACACACACACACACACACACACACACACACACACACACACACACACACACACACACACACACACACACACACAGTTTCAATAGATATATATGATTGATTAAAACATGTTGGATATGATAGGGAACGATATATCAATTTTAACAGCAAAATTTACAACCAAATGAAAAATATATCAACAGATTTGCAGATGATTTTAAGGAAGCCTGGATTTTCTTTAACTTTCTCATTTTTTTATTGAGAGTTAATTTTATTTTTTACTGCTGTGTTTGGTCTTTTCAAATTGATTTTCCACGACTATTCCACTATATAATTAATCTGGAGAGAGCATTGGGTAAAATATGGGTGAACAGATTATAGAAGCAAATCATCCTTGCCATTATAAGACATAGTATTGCACAACTATGTACATGTGTAGTATTATAGTGACACCCATAGAAAATTGAAATGCAGTGATGGTTTTCAGTAGATGCATGAAAAAGGTATAAATATTCTTTGCCTGCAGAAACATCAATAATGACATATTTATGTTGTGACTCTAATAATAAAATGTCCTTAAGTGCTTAACATCAGACAGAACAGAAGTCTAAATCGAAGGGTACATTTATCATTTGTTTCCTGCCTGGAGGCTATTCGAAAACCATAGTCTATTGTTTTGTAATCCTGAAGCATTTTTAACTACCCGCTGAATAGGATGCCTATTGAGAACGGTTTGCTTAGGAATGGAAAACCATCGTATGCACAAAATATTTAGGCATCAGCTCCTGACGATCACTCTTCACAGCTCAAAATCTTCTGGACCATTCAATGACTTATTTGATTTCCAATGTGATATTCAGAGCTACTTGATCTCTGTAGGCCATCTCAATGCCTGTTTAAAAGCAGATGGCTGACCAATAGTTTATTATTCCACCCTGGCCACAAAAATGAAATTGGTTTCTCACTACCACTCACAAACAAATGGCCTCTAGGTCCTTTTGGTTTCTTAACAGGGAGTTCAGGCAGCTGCTGCAGAGAAAGGAGGGACAACCTTTGGTCAAATTTTCTCTTGTTTTCAGTGTGAATATTGAGGCTTATTTTTCTGCTTGAGGATTTGTGTTTTTCACAAAGGCATTCCTTCCAAAGATGAAATTTAATTTAAGACTCACAGAACCTATCTAGTTCACAAACATCCTTTCGGGGAGGAAATCTGCTATTATTATACAATCTCCTCTAGAGTCTAGATCAACAATAATGTGGATTACCAACCTTTGTAAAGACTGTAAAGACTAAAGATTGTAAAGCTACCTACTTATGCTAAACTGTTACTGACATCTCTTCAGGTGCATCTTCCCACATGTATACATTTTGTAGTGTTCTAACTGATATCTTGCTGCTGCTATTGGACAAGCATATTTTTTTTTCTGTCCTAGAAAGAACCAAAATGTCTAATGAAAAGGGGTTTCTCAATTTAACGGGATGGGACACTTAAATTGCATTGATGCACCAATTTTCTCTCGGTGGAGTATTTGCATTAATTTAGAATAAAGTTCTGATGAATTAAGGCAAACTTCAAACTTTAAAATTCAAACTTGAATCTGACATTTTAGTGCACAGTTTGATAATATGCTCTTAAAATGTTATTTTATGACCATCTTTTACTTACTTTCTCTTGATTTTGTAAATGGACAATCCACACTCTTCGACTCGGGAAATGTCTACAAGTACCTCCTAACCTTTCCATTAGCAGTAATTTTGCTCTAAAAATATCACTGTCAATCTAATCTTTTTTGCCACTCAGCCATACTGCTATTGAAAACTACTGTGCCTGTCATGGTACGAGCCTTTGACGTGATGGAACTCATCCATCTGTGAGTTTCCTTATGTGATGTTTGGCTAATTCGTGATCTGCAACTCTACCGCACACATCACTATGTTTCTATCACGCTGGTGGCTTGGTTGAGTCTGCAGTAATAAGCTAGCTGTCACACCATGGCGGATGGGAGCTGTCATTATTTCTCAAATAGTACAGCATCTACAATGTAATCTTTAAGTTCAGCAGATTCTTATTTCGATTGATAACCATGAGATGTTTTTTACATTGTCAATGTGCTATATAAATGGAAGTTGTTATCAACATTGCCCGATATGCAATTACTGCAGCCAGCCCATACGATTGGTTAAAGGGATTGCCATTTTGCAGAACAAGTGGCAGAAAGCTGCAAAAAAACGAATGCAAAACAGAAATAAAAACAGAACATGTTGAAATTACTCAGTCAGTATTTTTGGAGAGAAGATACATTAGGTTTTCAGATGAATTCAACGTTAGAAACATTCATATTTACAGATGATGAACAAAGGGGGAGGGGAGGGCAGAACAAAGTGGGAAGTCCATGATTAGATTTAAAAGCAGGCAATATTAGCAGGTAAATGGAATGATGATGATTTCAAGACTGAGGTGGGAGTATCAGAAATGACTGAACCCAATATTGAGTCCAGAAGATTCTAACATGCCAGTTGAAAAATGGAGTGGTATAACCTTGATCTTATCTTCATCGGAACATCAGAAGAGATTAAGAACAGAAATCAGACTGGTAATGGGATGGAGAAATGAAGGGAGAGATTGATGTAAGCCCGCAATGATGTGGGCTGTTCAGCTAAGCGGTCATCAAACCCTGTGATGATCTCCCCAGTGAAGAGAACCCTGCATCATGAGTAACAAATTTAATATTTTACATTAAACAAATTTGGGCGGCACAATGGCGCAGCGGTAGAACTGCTGCCTCACAGCACCAGAGACTTGTGATCGATCCTGACTACGGCATTTGTGTCTGTGCGGCATTTGGACATTCTCCCTGTGACCATGTGGGTTCTCTGCAGGTGCTCTTACATTCCAAAGGCATGCAGGTTCGTAGGTTAATTGGCTTATGTAAATTGCCCCTGGTGGGTAGGATGTCAAAGTAGGTTAACTAATGCACAGGAAATTGATGGTCCTCATGGACTTGGCTGTTTCCATGCTTTATCTCTAAACTCTAAATGTCAGTTAAATATGGGATGGATATTTGAGGCCTTTAACAATGAAAAAGATGGGAAAAGTTGTAGGTCCTTCGAAGATGTCATGTAAAGAGAAAAAAGATGTTGGTAACAATTGGCAAAACCACTAGAGCATTGCTAAATGGAAAACTGAATATAGAGGTCACGGAAGCATAGAGTCATAGACTTTTACAGTTTTACATTCGTAGAGCAAAACGGCATGGAATTGTGTAATTTGGCCCAATTCATCCATACTGACTGAGTTGCCCAACTAAGCTAGTCCTATTTGCCTGTGCCATGTACCTCTCCAAAGTCTTTCAAAAGTTGTAATTGTACCCACCTCTATTATTTCCTCTGGCAGCTTGTTCCAGAAAAGGACGATCCTCTTGTGAATACTTTGCCACTCATGTTCTTTTTAAATCTTCCTCCTTTCACCTTAAATCTATATCCCCCAGTATTAGACTCCCCTACCCTGAGGGGAAAAAAACTGTGACTATTCACTCTATCTATGACCCGCATGATTTTATAAGTCTTTATAAGGTCATCACTCAGCCTCCCATGCTCCAGGAACAAAAATGTCTATCGAGCCCTTTCCTTATAATTCAAAAACCTCTCGACCTTATAACATCCTCGTAAATCGTTTTGCAGCCTTTCTAGTTCAATAAAATCCTTTGTGGATTAACCTGCCTAGGACAATACATAGGACTACAAATGTGGCCTTACCAACATCTTGTACAGCAGTAACATGATGTCCCATCTCCTGTACTCAATACCTTGCCTGTTTGTAAATGATCCACTATGACATACATGGTAAAACATAGGTATTTATTCAATTCAGAAGTACAGAGCATTTAAGTTGCACAGCCGTGCTCATGAAGCTCAGCATACGTTCTGCTAGCTGGCTGTCAGCGTTAGTGTAGTACTGTAATACCATGTAATGGGTGGCATGCATTATATGTGTAGTGGAGATTATAAATGGCATGGATTAATAAAGGTTAATCTGCATCCTTCCTCAGAGACTGCTGCTGTCCTTTTATCGGTGCTCCATTGAGAGCATACTAACATACTGTGTATGCGTGTGGTACACCAGCTGCACAGCGGCTCAGAGGAAAGCGCTCCAGAGGGCCATTGACAACGCCCAGAGGATTGTCGGCTGCCCTCTCCTTACCTTGGAGGACTTACACAGTTCCCGCTGCATCAAAAAATCCCAGAGTATTATAAAGGACATTTCCCACCCCGGACACTCCCTGTTTGAACTGTTGCCGTCAGGCAGACGGTACAGATCTACAAGGACAAGGACGAACAGACTAAAAAACTGTTTTTACCCCACTGCTATAAAAGCACTAAATGTAGCCACCAAGGAACGCAGGGGCGATACATACTAAGGGGCTGTGGTACACTGCGAAATCGACAGAAGGATGGAGGGCTGGGTGTTTATGCGTGCTATTTTCATGATATTTATTTTAGTTGTTTATCTTTTAATATTTTATCTTGTATGTATCGTTAGCTTTTAGAAATGTTTGAATGGTGCACTGACTGGCTGACATTTTTAAATTTCGTTGTACATGGTTCATGTTACAATGACAATAAAGAAACTATTCTATTCTAAAGAAGCAATGCATATAAAGACTGCTTAGTGGAGTAAATTGTAAAACACCAGTATAGGGTTATGCACCACCGGGTCAAAGTTAAAGCGGGTCACGCACATTTCATGTATAGCCGGTGAACTTTCCAATCAGCAGGTTTGGCTTGCAGACACGATCTACACATGTACAGTAGTACCCCTCGTGCGCCTCATCTTTCTCTGAAGAAGCAAGCCCCTCATCCGGTGGACACGGAGGAGTAAACACCAGTGAAGATGGGGGCACCGGGGAAGGCAGGGATGATGCTGGCACCGGTAGAGGAGTCACTGGAGTGACGTTCGCGGAATGTGGGGGAAAACCGACTGGCTGGTCAGGGTAAGAATGGGAAGGTGCCGGTTCATTAACCGGGAGAAGATGTTGGCGGGTGTGTCGGTAGATGCCGTTGTCAATACTGACCAGGTATGAGCGTGGCTGCGCGGTTGCCCCTAGAATAACACTGAGGTGGTCATAGCCTCTAAGCGACTGTAACCGGACAACCTGTCCCTTGTTAAGTGGTTGAATCAGAGAGCTGGTTTTGTCGTAGTATTTTCTTTGTCTATCTCGGTGGTGTTAGAGCTGGGATTGGATCACCGACGGTGCGCGAACTTGTGGTTCTAACAGTAGCTTGGCCACAGGCAGGGTGGTGCACGTTCGCCGTGACATGAGTCGTTCGGCCGTAGACCCCAAGAGAGCATCGCGGATGATGTTTCGTAGGTTGAGTAGGTTGAGATAGACATCGGGGCCAGCCCTGTGTGAGCGTTCCATTAGTTGTTTTGCGCTTCTTACCACGCATTCAGCCAGGCCATTGGACTGCGGGTACTCGGGGCTGCTGGTGATGTGCTGAAAGTCCCAGCGTGTCGCGAAATCCTAGAAGAACTGAATAGAGAATTGAGTTCTATTGTCTGAGAGTAGCTGGAGGGATGCTCCATGGACAGACAAGTAGCGAGTGAGTTTTTGAATGACCATGGCTGAGGTCGGGCTACGGAGTATCGATTTCGAACCATCCTGAGTAAGAATCAACTAGAACTAGCTATTGTTTACTGTGCCTGTTATGACTCCCGAATGCAGGTACTTCAGAGCTGCGTAACATAATTCAAAAACCAGGTTCAAGTTCAAAAATCTTTTAATTATTCAATGGAACACAAAACCCAAACCTGATTCAAACAACCCAGTCAGGGATAGGGATGGACTAACAAACAATTAAACAGTGCACGTAATGGGCCGTCGAACCGGAGACTCTAAAACCTGCCTAAAGAGATATAACCCTGAAACAAAATACACGAAAACACTAAGGTCAGCCCTTATCCGTCCCAATTCAATATTTGTTAACAAGTAATGGTGAATGTACACAAAGTTCTATGCCATGTGGCCAGGTCTTCCTCAGCTCACACCAGCAGGCTGCTCACAAGTCAGGGTCTACGAAGAAGAGAGAGAATCCTGGGAAACTCTGGTATTTAAGCTTCAGATGAGTCACCCGTCACCTGACGCAGCTTGGCCAATCGGGTACAGGAGCCTTTAACCCCTTGATTCTAGACTCACAGCCACGAGGCCTGTACTCGGGAGAGAAACAGAGAAAGGTAAGTACATAGCATTCACCAGGGGGGGGGGGGGAGCGTCTAACAGTGCCACTCAAATATGTCGGCTGCCACTGTGGACCAGGGTAGGTAGGGTGCGGGAGAAGTGGTTGTTTAGGGTGGTGCAGGGTCAGGCTGTTGTAAATCGGGCAGGCAGTGACTTTCTCACGAATGTAGGCAGCCATGTCAGGCCAGAAGAACATACCTTTTGCATGTTGGAGGGTTATTTCTGCGGTGGGATGGCCCCCATGGACAATATCAAAGTACTTGTTGCAAAGAGACGTCGGGATAACTGCCTTATATCCTTTCACTATAATGCCGTCTTGAATGACCAGTTCATCGCAGACAGGGGAGAACGGGCGAATAGGGGGCGGCAGTAGGTGCTGTTTGTCTGGCCAGCCGCGGCGGATGACAGTGGCAAGTGATTGTAGTGTTTCGTCTGCGGCTGTTTGTGCCACTTAGATGTCTAAGCCCGTGGATGGGAGGCAGGAGACCATCATAACCGAATACACCTCATCATCTGACAGGTGTTTTCCGCAGGTGGAGCGAGGTGCCCGTAAGAGTAAGAGTGCCCGTAATGCATTTCGTTGTCTCTGTACTGTACACTGACAATGACAATTAAAATTGAATCTGAGAGAGTGTCAGCTAAGTAAATGTCCTTACCGCATTTGTAGGTTAGTTTGATGCCATACCCCAATAGTTCCATCATCATGCATTGTAAACGCGCTGATGCCATGTGGATTGGTTTGTTGAGGATACTGAGCAGGGGCTGATGGTCAGTTTCAATCATGATCGGGTTGCCAAAGATGAAGTCCTTGAATTTCTTGCAGGCAAAAGTTACCGCGAGTAGCTCCTTCTCGATTTGAGCGTAGCGCTGTTCAGTGTCGGTCATGGTACGGGAGGCATAGGCGATTGGTCTGGAACCCTTCCTGTTGTATTGTAGGCAGGCAGCACCCAGTCCATACTGGGAAGCATCACAGTTTAGAGTGACAGGTAGCCCAACATCGAAGTATGTGAGGGTTGGGGCGCAAATCATTAGTTGTTTGAGGGTTTCAAATGCCCTCTGTTGGTGCTGGTGCCAGGACCAGTGCGTATCCTTATGGGTCAATTGCTGCAGCTGGGCTGACAGCTCGCTGAAGTTTGGGGTGAATTTTCCTAGGTAGTTTACCAAGCCTAGAAATCGCTGTAGCGCTGTCATGTCTGTGGGTGCTGGCATTTCATGGATGGCAATGGTTTTAGAAAGGTCTGGCCTGAGCCTGTTGTTGGTGAATACATGGCCTACGTAAGTCTCTTTGTCGACTCGAAACCTGCACTTGAGGGGGTTGAGTTTGATGTTTACCTCCCTGGCCCGATCCATGACCCACTTCAGGTTTGAGTCATGTTCTTGGACATTGCGGCCGGCGATCAGGATGTCGTCCATGATTATGTCGCATGGGTAGCCAGTAAAGAGTTGTTCCATAGTACGTTGAAAAGCCTCACTGACCGAAATGATGCCAAATGACATACGTAAAAATCGGTAGTGTCCGAAGGGTGTCGTGAATGTGGTTAGCATGGAGGATGCATGGTCTAGCAGTATTTGCCAAAATGAGTTATTTGCATCTAGGACAGAGAAGACTGTGGCTTTACCCAGGTTGGCTGCGACCCATTCCACTGTCCGCGTTGGGTGGTGTGGTCGTTTGATGGCAGTGCTTAAGTCTTTAGGGTTGATGCAAATCCTTATTTTGTCTTTGTTTTTCTTGATTGTTGCGATCATGGTGGACACCCAGGAGTGGTCGTTGACAGGGGCTATCATGCCCAGTGTTTACATTCTGTCTAGTTCAATTTTGACGCAGTCCTTCATTGCGTGCGGGATTCGGTGTGGAGAGTGAACGACAGGTGTGACCTCTGGGTTGGTTACAATAATGTATTCTGTGGAACGCTTGCCCAGCTAGTTGTGGAAAAAAGGTCTTTGTATTCAGGGCCGGATTTACGTATAAGCTAGACAAGCTTAAGCTTAGGGCCTTGAGATCTAGGGGGGCCTTCTTACCATGCTGCCTCACTGGACCCGTCGAACCTCACCGCCCCACCGATCATCTGCCCACCGGGACCTCCTACTCTTTGCCTGCTGACCCTCGCCACTTCACAGCCCTCCAGCAGCCCACAGCCGTCGCCTTACCTGCAGCCTGGACTCAGCACAGGGCCTGAAGTTTCCACGCTGCAGACTCCCACTCCCCCGGGTTTGACTGCGCTGGGTCCTAGTGCTCGTCCACCTAACGCAAGTAACCTCAATGGCTGTTCCACTGGGTCTTCCCCATCCCCCTCAAACCATATGACCCCAGCTCTTCCCCACCCACACTACAGTCCTCATACCCCCCAACCCCCTGACCACCCACCACCCCTCCACCAGTTATCACCTTGGACTCAGTGCACTCACCTGCCTTCCTCCGGCCCGAACCCCCATCCCTGCCATGTGTTCACCGTCCCCCCTGACCTCCCACTCTCAGATACCGAACGGTCTGCCCTCAGCAGAGCTTCACCTTTGTCCCACTCTGTCCCCACCTCAATGAGTTCCACGCCCTCCGCAATTTGGAGCTCTTCTTCCGTCACCTCCGCGGCTTAGGCTTCCAAATCAGCCACTTCCTACCGGAGACCGCGGCTCCCGAAGTCCACAGGCTGAGCTGGGTGGAGATTCATGCTGGTGGCCCTCGGCATAGGGTTTCCAGGGCTCCGCGATATTAAAATCAGCGCCGCCCGAGGCTGAGAGCTCCGCAAACCACAGCTCTGATGTTGAAGCAGCAGGCCCAACACTCCAGAGCTTCAAATGGCGATCCCGGTAAGGCATCGCCCGCTCCGCGGTGAATCCAATATGTATTTTAAAACCAACTGTTTAATGACACCATACAGTAGGATCTAAAAGTGTCACACTGTCACTGTCGGGTAGTCATGGTCCTCTAATCATGGGGGTGGGGGATTGGGAGGGGGGGCCTCACAAGTGAATTAGCTTAGGGCCTCTCTTCATCTAAATCCGGCCCTGTTTGTATTGCGCAAGTTGTTTTGGGTGGGGCTTTGAGATGTGGATAGTTGGTACAAAGTTTTACCAAAGGTGACTAGGCCCATATCATGGCATGCATCAATGCCCAGGAGGAAGGGCACTTTCCCTCTAACAATGAAGAAATCCAGATCGTAAACTTGGGATGCTAGGTGGCATTGTAGTGTGACTTTACCAACTGGTTGCGCCTCCCCTCCCACCAAATGGGTGTAACTCGGAGTTTGTTTTCATGATGGTTTCATTGTTGTGAATTCTTTGGAAGTCTGATAAGGATAGTACTTTGCACCATGTACCGGTATATATCTTTGCAGCAACTTTGGTATTGTTGATACTAAGCATTGTCAAGGGATCATTGTGTTTGCACAGTGGCTCAGTTAAAGAATGTTTGTTATGGCTGGTTTCTTGAAGGTGTTGCGGTTTTGGCTCTGCTGGTGCCAATATTTCAGTCAATGCCTTGTTGGAAAGTGTGGGCTCGAGCATGTAGAGAGATACTTGTGGCTGGACCCTGTTACCACGAGCGCATATCTTTTTCACCACCCAATCTACCTCCAGTATGTTACACCTTTCATGTTATTACCTGCACCCCTAGGTCTATCTGTTCTACAACATTCACCAGCCTCCACCATTTAGTGTGGAAGTTCTGCTTTAGTTTGTCTTTCAAAATGTAGCACCTCATATTTATCTGTACATGTTTGTTTGGAGTGCTACACCGATGGTGCAGGATGATCAATTGAATGTGAAGGCTCATGAGAATTAAAGGAATTTTATTCTGCTTCTGTTAGAGAGAGGGAGGTAAGAGTAGAAATACATAGTCAAAGATACTGTGAAATATGGGCTGTGGGAATTCTCAGGTGAGGAAGTGAAATATAGAGAGCACAATTCAAAATATTTTCTAGCTCAAGGAAGAATTTCTGAAATGTGATCATTTTTGCAGTATTTTAAACAAAGCAACAGATTGTCATCTACCAAGATGTCACATTTATAAATGACCCAAAAATCATTGAAAACAAATCTATGTGTTTAAGTCCTTTTTGCTGAGGGATAAATGCTGGCCAGAGCTCTTCTGCTTCTCGAGCTCTGCTGCAGAATATTTTACACCCAGCTGAGAGGCAGATGTCTTATTTGAAAAGTGCAGGGAGAAATAAAAGACTACCATCTTCCCGGTGGAGGAGAAAAATCAAAAATCAACTGTAATTAGCAGAAATCCCTGTATTTTCGAATCAAAGAATTCAGCTATGCAAATCATGATTTTTCTTATGCTTTAGTTTAATTTAGAGAAACATAGAAACATAGAAAATAGGTGCAGGAGTAGGTCATTCGGCCCTTTGAGCCTGCACTGCCATTCAATATGATTATGGCTGATCATCCAACTCAGTATCCTGTACCTGCTTTCTCTCCATACCCCCTGATCCCTTTAGGCGCACGGGCCACATCTAACTCCTTCTTAAATATAGAGATACAAAGTGGAAACAGGCCCTTCAGCCAGAAGACAATTAACCTACAAAGCTATACATCTTTGGATTGTGGAAGGAAACCAGAGCATCGAGACAAAATCCATACAGTCACAGGGAGAACATACAAACTCCGTACAGGCAGCACCTGTAGTCAGGATCGAATCCGGGTCTCTGGCGCTGTAAGGCAGCACCTCTATCGTTGTGCCACTGTGCCACCCCTGTTATAGAACAGAAATTAAAACTTTGAAAAAAATCAATGATTTAGCTGCCAAACCTCAATCATTCAGTAAAGATTTGGAATATACTTCCGAAAATGTTGTCACCCTTGTCTTTAAAGTATCTGCAACATCTAACTTATAGACCATTTTTTTGTCATCTTTCTAATGTGGCTCAGTTTCAGAATTTGGTCCGAAATTTAACAGAATTAGAAACATATTAAAATAATGCTGCACAGCCCACCTGTTCCAGTTTGAGAGAAGGCTGTGGGAGAGTCCACTTTGTACATATACAAAGAGCAATGGGTTACATGTGTAAGCATCATTGATTCGTAATTTGCAACATACTTATGCACAGTAACTATCCATATTGGAAGTAATATGTGAAATCCAAACTTATCAGTGCAACCTCCTGCTCTAATTGGAGATCTTAAAACAACATTTCTCAACAGGAACATTTCTCAAGCTGGAAGATTAGGTCATGTAATGCTTATGGATAAATTAGCTGATATCCAATCCTCTGATGCTTAAACAGACATTTGTGAATGTGGGCAAGGATTCTAAATGTGGGCGAAAGGTCTCATCTTAAAAATATTGGGAGAGTAAGCAATGTGACTTATTTGGGAAGAATTGATATTAATCTTCCATGGTAGATGTCTGAACAGCAATTTGGAACTGCTTCTTCGCGGAGTGCTATTCCGGTTGAGATCGACACTACTTTCCATCTTCACATCTGCACATTACTGTTGTTATTCCAATGTGATGATTAGCATCATTGTTGCATGCCAATGGTCTACATGCACAAGGATATCATATCAAGTGAGGTGTGTGATTCATATGTAGGAAGAAACTGCAGATGCTGGTTTAAACCAAAGATAGACACAAAACGCTGGAGTAATTCAGTGGGTCAGACAGCATCTCTGGAGACAGTCTCGACCCAAAATGTCACCTTTTTCCTTTCTCTAGAGATGCTGTCTGACCTGCTGAGTTACTCTAGCTTTATGTGTATCTGAGGTGTGTGATTCAACTGCCAATTGCAGTACATGTTGTGCACATTAACAAATGCTTATGTTAACTTCATTTTCATCACTTTTGTAATATGATTCAGATTCAATTTTAATTGTCATTGTCAGTGTACAGTACAGAGACAACGAAATGCATTTTGTTGTCTCTGTACTGTACACTGACAATGACAATTAAAATTGAGACAATGAAACATGAGCAATTGAAATTCCATGCCTTTGTGAAAGACTAGAATGTTTTATGGTTGTAAGACACCAAAGTGTGATGATTTTTGTCAAGGGTCATAAACACAATTATTTAAATAATCTAATGAAAATTAAGTGCATTACACGAACAGTGGGCATGAACAGTGCATTATATACAATAATGTTTACATGTGTCAAACTCTTCCTTAATGATTTGCCGCACAGAAAAATCTTACAAAATCACCGTGCAGTGTTATGTACTTTAGAAATTAAGTAAAATCACATTCCTGTCTTCACTAATGATCCTTCGTTAAATTTAAACCAACAGCAGGTCCTCAGGATTTTAGTGGACATATGTGCCAACCATGAGGAACCTGGTGTTGCTGAGGTATGTGTGAAAACAAAAGAGGTGCAACAAAGACCATGTGGGAAACAGACCCGAGAGTTTATGGCCAGGTGATAGAGGCAATCTCTCATATGGAGGTATGCTCCATAGGGTCAACATGGATATGAAGGCATATCGACCAGAGTTCACAGATGCCGTCCCTTCATCTCCCCTGCCATAACCACAGAAAGCACAGGAGGGAGTTCTGACTACCATGCATGCAATGTGGATTTAGTTATGTGCTCTGAGACATAAACCATTAAATTATTGTGCTATGAAATGTAAAGAATTCTATTACCTTTTCTTTGTCTACTATTTTAACAGCAATTCATTAATTTAAAACACATAGATTAAACCCTTACTACAATGTTGAAAACAGGAATTTGGTACGTAAATTGTATTTTCTCTTAAAATTGTGCACTGGAATTTCCAAGCTGTAAGTGCAATACATAAGATTTATAAATCAGGCATGTGACTTACTTTTATATACATGCTTCTGAATTACTTCTCTCTTCCATGGACTCTCTATCACACATTTGTTCGTGCAATGACACAATACTGGCAAGACCTATTACATTATAACATTTAAAGTGCCAATAAACAAACAAATACTGTTATATTATAAAAAGTCACAAAACACATTACATTCCAATAATACAATTGGGGATAAAGTGGATTTTTCCTTTAGCTTATGAGCAACTACTTTAAACTGTATCTGGGGCATTTACAATTTGACCTCAGCAGTAAGCTAAAGTAAAGTTGGATCATCACATCAGTTAAATGTGGTTGGATCTGCAACATTGATTAACATAATTTAATTAATTTCAACACTTCTCAGGAATAATTTCCTGGCTAAGGAAACACAAAGAAGACTATTAAAACTGGTGCAAAATACAGTCGTGTTATCAATTACTCCACCACAATTTGATTACGTTGAAATAGACAAAAAACGATATTTTAAAATTACTTCATAAAATTTGAATTGGTAATTTCTGCATCTTATCAACAAATCAGAGCTAAGCCATATTACATTGTATTGGTATTTTTGAAGGTGTAAAATATTGTTTTTGCAATTCTTGACATAATTCAGTTATATAATTACAGTCCTGATTGATACACCAATGAAGCAAATTCATGATCCCTTACATCATTTGTATCTGAAATTAAAAAAACATTATTTGAAAAGTATTTTCTTTTTCAGTAAAGATATTATTGTAAATGCTAGTTTTTTTTAGATGGACATAGACACTACAATACTGTGGTCTGAAATAATTTTCATATGTGAACATTGTCTTCGAGGGTAGCTTTCATTCCATATTATTCTGGAGGTAGTGTACTTAAACCGTCAGCAGCTTGCCTTTTAAATTAAACATCAAAAATACTGTAGAGCTACATGTTGTTGTTTCTATTCTACGCATGTGGCATGCAAGGAAAATGGAAAGTAGACATAACAATCACTCCACTGATTTATTAATTTGAGCATAAGCACATAGGTTTGCCATGTGTTATAACATTTTAATTAAGAATATGGTTAGATGTAGGCAATAAACGTTTTAATATGAAGCTATTTAACACCTGGAATTAATTATACTTTATTTTGTTCACTTCATTTCCATGAGTTTTTGCTCAACATATTTATGGAAACAGTGTAATGCCTTCCACAGAGCATTGAGCATCTGTGTGAACAGGGACTTCTTCTTGTCGAGTCCATACACAAGATTAGAAGTTGTTCAGCCAAAGCTGAACACACTTCTCGGCATCTGCATGCAATGGTGTTTATCTTGCGCTTCTTGTGCTTCTTGTGCGTGGTGGTGGAAAGATTAGTGGAAACAGGGCCGCGACGTAAACGCTCTTTCCTTGACCCCAACATGGACAACAATTGGGCATTTCCTTCATCAATCAGAATGTAGAATTATCGATGCCTGGAGCAGAGTTAAAACCAATGTTAGAATAGTGAATTTAATGCCAAGTTAAATACAGAAAAATGAAAGCTAGTTGGAACAATATGCTTCAGTTGAAAGAGAGCCTGAAAGATAAAATAATGAATGGGTCTGTCCCACTTAGGGGATATTTCAGCGGACTGCCAATTTGCTGGCAGTTGCCTGAAAAACTGGCAACTGGAACGGCGACTGTCAGAGTGGAACACACACACACACACACACACACACACACACACACACACACACACACACACACACACACACACACACACACACACACACACACACACACACACACACACACACACACACACACACACACACACACACACACACACACACACACACACACACACACACACACACACACACACAGCTTCCTTCACCAGCCTGTTATGCAGGCGGGGGACAGGACAAGCGGGGGGGCCGCTGTCTGAGTGAAATTCACACACTGCAAAGCCAAGGTGATACAGCCACACACCGCGATGAACAGGAAGGTTGGCGCTGTAATTAAGATGGCTAAAGCACAGTTTATGGTGTCCTTTAAAAGAGGGGGGAGAGGTGGAGAAGTGGGGAGAAGGAGTGGTGACAACTTTTAAGAAGCCAGAGATACACGGCTATGAAGCTCAGCAGACATTTAACATTACCAGTCGGTTATCCTTGGTTCTGAAAACTACTGCTTACGATTTTTTTCCCCAATGAACCAATGAAATTCACCGGTCAGCACTGGCTACAACCTACGAGAACCTTCAACCTCCTAGCAACCCACTAAGACCTCCTGGTGACCCACAGAATTCTCACTACTCTCCATGGCGGCTTCATCCTGGTCGCGGCGACCATAATGAGGGCGCAACTAGTTCCAAGAATGCGGGAATCCTTCACGACCATGAAGGCGACTACCCGGCAACCACCCGCGAACATATGGTGACCATGTGGCGACTGCATAGTCTCCTGCAGTCGCCTAAAAAGTTGCTTAAGTGGGACAGGCCCATTAGTATCTTTAATAATGGTTAAAAGCTGATGGGACTCCACTGTATATGCATGTATGATATGTGCTAGCACCTGTTGTTTTCCAGTAACACCAAATGCCCTCCAAAAGATTTGTTGGACAAAAATATACTAACCTTAATTTCCAAGGTTGCCTCAGTTTATGTAAGAGCAAGAACTTTGTATGACAGTGCAGTTAAATGGCTTGTGTGGTGGGATGGCATCTTTGTGTGCTTCTGCCCTCATTTGGTGATGTCCCATTTGTTTGATGTATAATATGTAACTTTATCTCACTACTACTTTTATTGTAAATTCAATTATTTCTACTTTATCATTCAAAATTGTTAAAAAAACAAGATTAGTATATAAAACTATCTAATAATAATAATAGTGTTTAGCTGAAAGCAAATGAAATGAACAAGTGAAAACTATTTTGAATTCAGACAAATAAAAACTTACAAATGCCTTCATTTACCACTATGCTCTCAGCATGTTGCAGTAAATAAATGTTCAGCATTGACAAATACTATCTGAAGCAATATATGAGCTGCAAAAAAATTATTTGGCTTAGTTTTGACTTTGGAGAATTCAGAGTTGCAGAAAGCTGAGTGAAACATAAAGGCAGTCTTAGAGTTTCGAGTGAATATTTTCCAAAATATTTCTGGCTCTCAAAATAACAGTTTCATTTTTGCATTTCTGAAAAATGTCAATATTTCAAGTGTATATCAAGTATATTTCAATTAGATAAGATAATAAATGCACTTCAATTTCTGTGATTATAGCTCAAGAAAATAAGATATCATGTCTACTGTCTGCCTGATGTCAGCTGCACTGATTGAACCCCAAATGCCTCCTCTTATTCCATACTTCCAGTTGACTGCCAAACACTTGGGTTCAGCCAAAGTTCATAAAACTGCTGCAAAGCATCTTTATTTCTCATAGAGATTTTTCTATATTTATTTTGTCTTTCACCACCTCAGTAAGTTATAGTTCCTTCTTCCTTAGTGAGCGGGTCCCAGACTGTTGCTGAATAAATACAGTGGCCTGAAAATGTAATGGCTCCATGCCATTTTCTCGTGCAGTAGATCTGGCTTACTATCCAAGAAAATGGGGGAGGAGAGACTGGAAAGGATAGGCTCACCACTACATTAAAGGCACACAAAAAAGACATATAGGATCCATATCTTTCTAAATATGTAATTAAAGAGCAGATGGGCAGGGGCATCTAATGTTTGTTGAAAGCACTTTATGGCAAAGCTAAGCTGTTCGGAAGCAGTCAGTGCTAAATCAACTGGATTTAGGAAAATCTAGTCCACATGTTGCTGCACCAGTCCACCTTGTCTCATTTTTGCAAAATGTGAAAAACAACATCTTTGATCTTATCCATGATCACTTACCCTCTATCAATGGAATTGTTGAGAGATAGCAGTTGCACAGCAGAAACATGAAATTAAGAGTCACTTTCATGCTGAGCTGTCTAAGATACTGATCACTGCAACCTTTCTTTTCACTGCTTATCTCCGCTTATTACATAACTTCTCTCACATTCTTCACTCCTCCACCTGATACCTTTAGACAAATGGGTCAAATGATGCATCTTGGTTGACATGGACGAGTTGCGCTGAAGGGGCTATTTTTGTGCTGTGGTCTATGGTTCTATGTCTAACTATTCTCCTAACAAGTCAATCCCTCCTTACTTGTATCCTGCAATCACTTGCCAGCTCATGCCCCACCTCTTTAATCTGGCTACTTCCCCTCTACTCTTATAGTTCAGATGAAGGGTCACGACCAAAATGTTAACTATCCATTTTTCTCCACATACCTGTATACTGATTGCCTCACTGTTCCTTCAGCAGCTGTAACTAGGAAAATGGACGGGAGAGCCAGTGGACGTAGTCTACCTGCTCCTTCAGAAAGCCTATGGTTATGTACCACATAGGAGATTAGTTAGGAAAATTAGAGCACATGGTATTGGGGGTAGGATACTGACTTGGATAGAAAATCGGTTGGCAGACGGGAAACAAAGAGTAGGGATTAACAGGTCCTTGTCAGAATGGCAGTTAGTGACTAGAGGGGTACCGCAAGGCTCGTTGCTGGGGACGCAGTTATTTACAATATATATTGATAATTTAGATAAAGGAATTAAAAGTAACATTAGCAAATTTGCAGATAACACAAAGCTGGGTGAACTGTAAGGGGGATGCTATGAGGATGCACGGTGACTTGGACAGGTTGGGTGAGTGGGCAGATGCATGGCAGATGCAGTTTAATGTGGATAAATGTAAGGTTATTATCTGAATGGTGTCAAGTTAGGAAAAGGGGAAGTACAACAAAATCTGGGTGTCCTTGTACATCAGTCACTGAAAATAAGCATGCAGGTTCAGCAGGCAGTGAAGAAAGCTAATGGCATGTGGCCTTCATAACACGAGGAGTTGAGTATGGGAACAAAGAGTTCCCTCTGCAGTTGTACAGGGCTCTGGTGAGACCACACATGGAGTATTGTGTGCAGTTTTGGTCCCCAAATTTAGAAAGATGAGAGAGGATCTTATTGAAACATACAAAGATTATTAAGGGATTGGACACGCTAGAGGCAGGAAACATGTTCCCAATGTTGGGGGAGTCAAGAATCAAGGGCCACAGTTTAAGAATAAGGGGTAAGCCATTTAGAACAGAGATGAGGAAAAACTTTTCACCCAGAGAGTTGTGAATCTGTGGAATTCTCTCCCGCAGAAGGCAGTGGAGGCCGATTCTCTGGATGTTTTCAAGATAGAGTTAGATAGAACTTAAATACAGTGGAGTCAAGGTATATGCGGAAAGGCAGGAATGGTGTACTGATTGTGGATGATCAACCATGATCACAGTGAATGGCGGTGCTGGCTTGAAGGGCTGAATGGCCTACTCCTGTGCCTATTGTCTATTGTCTCCTTTTTACGCCCACCTGCTGGATAGCTTCTTATAAATGAGACACAAAGCATTAAATCGAGTGTGTGTCAGCATGCATTTTGTGTCAGATAAATTATCATTCTCTCTCTCTCTAGTCCTCCCCCACCCGTCACACTAGCTTCTCATTTTCACCCTACTAACAGCTTACAATGGTCTGTTTTCTTAATCATCGTTACATTTTTGCATATCTTTCATTCATTGATCTTTATCTCTCCATATCACTATCTATATCTTTCGTTTCCCTTATCCCTGACCAGTCTGAAGAAGGGTCTCAACCCGAAACGTTACCCATTCCTGCTCTCCAGAGATGTTGCCTGTCCTGCTGAGTTACTCCAGGTTTTTGTGTCTATCTTCGGTTTAAACCAGCATCTGCAGTTCCTTCTTACACAGATTATTTCAATATCTAGATTTATACATTTTTTTAAAGAAGCAATCTTATTTCTCAACGATTCTTTTTGTACTTCAAATAAATAAAATGACTTAGCATGTCATATTTTCCAATGTGTAGTTGTTTTCGTTCTTTTCCTGAATTATTTCAACAATTGTTCCAAATATAAATGCAAAAAATTGCTCTCCTTGATCCATTTAAGTAATCTGGTCTCAATTATCAGCATAGTTCAACAATACTCAATGTCTGTGCAGATGAACCTATTTAATATCTTAAATGGCTCATTTTTGGCATCAGTAGTGAATACTGACTGATGTCTGAATTCATCAATTTAAAGAAAGCTATAAAAATTCAGGTGCAGTCAAGGTTAAGTTTTCCTGAGTGTCTCCTGAAACTGCTCCAGAGACAGACAGTCTTTATTTATTGCTCGATGCAGCCAATTGGTTACAATCATTGTTGGTTCTTGCTTTCAGAATTATTAAAGCAAATCATTTGCCTCAGATCAATTTTCACTACCAGGAGAGAAAAGTATTTATGACGTACAACTTTTAGGGCTATGGCTTGACCACCAGGAAGGAAATGCTAAAGGTGAAATAATAAAGATGTTGAAACAATGCAGAAATTCTTGGGTTTACTTCTGTGAATTTTGTCGCAAAGTTTGAAACACATGAATTAATTTTATGGTTCACGGTACAAGCGGTCAAGTTTCAACTGTTACAGTATTCCAATTTTCTAGTGATGCTCATAAAATGTAACCAACTTTCATTATTTAATTACAATGATTACGTAATGATTTTTTTCCCTCCAATTTTACACTGATCTAAATATAAAGGTTGTTATATATATTGACAATACAGAATTTACTGCAGCTTTTTTCAAAGAAAATTAATGTTGCTGTGGTTGAAATTCCTGGATTAGATTGTTTTACTGAAGATGGTATTTCAAATGTGCATGCACTTAAACAATGTGAAACCTAGTTCCAATCAGAATTTCCTCTTTTTACTGACTGGAACTATTCACAAAATATATTCTTGGCATGCATATTTGCATGCATATTTAAAAAAAAACTGTGAATCATCTAACGTTGATCAATGACCAGCATTGACATGCTTGGTCAAGGGGCTTATTTCTGCAGAATACAATAGAATGATATCTATACAATTAAAAGTCTCATCTTGACCACTTCCTGTCTGCACTTTATATTGATTTTAGAAAAAATGCTACCATATATCACTTTGAATTTTGGCCATCTTCCTCACAGTCCTCCTCCGCTGTGCAGGCCCCAAGGATTTTTCCCATCGATGAAAAATAAAAAAGTTATGAGTGTTTAAAAAACCTTGAGATCCTCTCGCCTGTCAATCACCGCGATGAAGGTAACGCCCCTTCCGGGGGGATGGGGGTTGGGGGACGGGGGGGGGGGGGGGCAGGACTATAAAACCCTGGATGCTTGAACATGACTCAGTCACTCTGCAAGATCGCAAGGGAGAGGCCACAACTCTCATTCTAGGCTGTGAATCAACTGAACTGTGAGTCTGTAATGTACTTGCAATAAATTAATTGTTAGCTCTTAATGAAAATGAAATGAATTGTTTGGCCTGCCCTGTGCTTGAAACTGCAATGGAAATGAAATGAAAATGCAATGAGCTGTTTGGCCTGCCCTGTGCTTGAAACTGCAATGGCAATGGAAATGAAATGAAAATGCAATCAGCTGTTTGGCTTGGCCTGCCCTGTGCTTGAAACTGCAATGGCAATGAAAACAAAATGAAAATGCAATCAGCTGTTTGGCTTGGCCTGCCCTGTGCTTGAAACTGCAATGGCAATGGAAATGAAATGAAAATGCAATTAGCTGTTTGGCTTGGCCTGCCCTGTGCTTTAAACTGCAATGGCAATGGAAATGAAATGAAAATGCAATGAGCTGTTTAGCTTGGCCTGCCCTGTGCTTGAAACTGCAATGGAAATGGAAATGAAATGAAATTAGTTGTTTGGCCTGCCTGAAACCACTGATTTCGGCCCACAAGGCCCCTATTAGCCGAGAAACCAGTCCCTTTTGCCCGTATTAGCTCAGTAGGAGCATTTTAGCTCAAAAAGCCTGTGCTAGGCCAGGAAAAGTCCACAAAAATTGCCTTTCACTGAGATTTCAACAAGATTTTTTTTAAAGAGCCCCTTTGGCCCATCAGGCCTGTACTAGGCCAGGAGGACTCCCTTCGCCCCACCAGTAAGTATTCCCCCTGCAAATATTAAACCCCATCCCAGAATTTTTTTCCCTCCCTTCATTGGCTCCATGTGAGATCCAGACCAGGATAGACTTTCCTCCTTCATTGCTGCAATCTGCAGAAAAAAAAAGAAAAATGTCTTAAATTGATTCTCCACCCTCTCCCCTTTCTCTCTCACAGTCTCTCATCTTGTGTTTTGGGCAGAATTTCCGGCAGTTTCTGAGCGGTCAGCCCACCAGGCCTGAGTGACTGAGCTGCCAGCCCACCAGGCTTGAGTGACTGAGCTGCCAACCCACCAGGCCTGAGTGACTGAGCTGCAGCCCACCAGGCCTGAGTGACTGAGCTGGCAGCCCAAGAATCCATTCGGCCCACAATGTGCATACTAGCCCTCTGGAAACCAGTCCCTTCGGCCCACAACACCCATACTAGTGCTCCAGAAACCCCTCCTCCCACTGGCCACCGATATTGGAATTGGTGGAGAGGTGAAATATTGTGTAGTCTAGTATCTATGATAATAGTACGATATACAATATCTCTGAATATTGCAAATCCCAGAATCTTAGAAAATGATTAGACTAAGAGTTAAATTCTGTCTCTTTTGCAAAACACTAAGGGGCAGAAAACGCTGGTGCCACAAAGGCAAACGGTTATAATGGGTGGTAATCATACATATAGACATGAATGGAATAGTTATGTAGTATGAAATTGAATGGGTTTAACTTTGGTCATTGTCTGAGGAAGAGGATTTCTTGGAATTTTAGTTTTCCTCTATATCACAAAGACAAGCTGGTGGGCAAGTTAGTTGGGTCATTGTACATTGTTCCTGGAATAGATGGATGGTAGGAAGGTAAGGGCGTGTGAGAGAGAACAAATTACCATGAAATAAATTGGAAAATGGGATTTCTCTGAGTGTCACCATAACATTCTTCTTATTGAGTCTACACACAAGATTAGAAGTTGTTCAGCCAGAGCTGAACACACTTCTCGGCATCTGCATACAATGCTTGTGCTTCTTGTGTTTGGAAAGATTAGTGGAAACAGGGCCACTAAGTGAACGCTCTTTCCTTGACCCCACCGTAACATTGATGGGCTTAATGGCCTTCTTTTCAGTTGAGAGAAAATGTGGAGAATAGTGGAAGAAGATAAGCAATTACCTCTCCCTCAAAGTTAGCAAGTTGAAGGTGATCGTCATCAACTTCAAGAAGCATGATGGAGTACATGCCGGATCAGCATTAATGGCGATGAAATGGAAATGGTTGATAGCTTCAAGTTCCTTGTCATTAAGATTACCAGTGATCCTTCGTAGATGAACAACTTTGATGCGACAGCCAAGATGACATACTAATAATACCTCTACATCTTTAAGAGACTGAGCTAATTCGGTATGTCTCAAATTACTCTTAAGAACTTCTACAGATACATCATAGAAAACATACCGTTATGTTGCATCACAGCATGATATGCGAAGAGCTCTGCCCAAACCTGCAAGAAATTGCACAGAATTGTATCCCATCACACTGACCAGGAATTTTCCACCATTGACTTCATCTATATGCTTCCTCTGAACAGCAGCCAAAATAATCAAAGACTTGTCCCACCCCATTCATTCCTTCTTCTCCTGTTCCCTCCTGGCATAAAGTACCAACGCTTTAAAGTGCAATTCACCTGACTCAGGAACAGCTTCTTCCCCTTTGTTATCAGTCCCTTGAATGGTCCAACTATAAGCTAGGATAGTGTCCGATTCAACACAACCCCATTGTGGACATTGGACTTTATCTATGGACAGATATGTTACAATGCTGAGAACTATATTCTGCATTCTGTATCTTTGCTCTATCTATTGTACTTAAATTTGACTTGATTGTATTTATGTATGGTATTATCTGATCCTTTAGCATGCAAAATAAAGTTTTTGACTTTAGCATATGCAATAATAAAAGTAAACTCTCTGAGAGGGAAGTGGGAAGATGAAAAAGAAGGAAAGGACAAAGTCAGAGCAGTAGTAGAAATGGAGAGCAAAAGAATGAAAGGTTGATGGTGTGATTGAGAGAAGAAGAAAGGAGAGACGGGTAGATGAAAGGAAGAGCAAAGGTAAAAGTAGAAATTTGGAAAAGAGGAGCAGCAGGGAAGAATGAAGATGGCAGAGAAGCAGAAAGACCAAGAGAGAGGAAAAAGAATGATGGACAAAATTCAGGATGAGAAAGCAGGGAGTGATATAAATTAGAAATGAGAAGAAGGAAGAATATACAAGAGAGAGGTGATATCCAAGGGCAGAGGGATGATAGAGGAAAATGGGCAGAGGATAAATGAAGCGGGGCAGAAGGATAGAAGAAGGAGTGGGGAAAGGAAGTAGGAATTGATAAGGGTTGAAACCTCTTTAAATCTAACTTAAATTCCAAATTCATATTTTTAATTGTCTAGTGGCACCAGAATTAATCTTCAGCATATGCTATTTTCAAATTAGTGCTATTTCAAATTGTGTTCTGCCAGGTAAGCATTGCAGTTAAAACAAATCTCACATTGCTTGTGCCATATTCCTGTAGTTTAATCAGGCCATTGCTCTGCTACTTTGCAGTTCATTTTTAATAATACAGTAAAAGTATTTCCATCCGCTTGAAGCTGCAAGCTTCTTCCCTGATGGGTATTAAGCAAATTATCCAAGACAATGGGAGTTCAAAAGATGGACAAAGAGTCTACTACTGAGCTGAGAGTCACATCTGTGGTAAATTTAGTGACAGCAGTACATAGGCAAGTCATTTATCAAGTGCTTTAGGAAATGCTGGAAATACTCAACAGGTCAGACAGCATTTGTGGAGAAATGAAAAATAATGTTTTTGATAGATAAATACTTATCAGTCCTATAATAACTTATGTGATCTAAGAATTAACAACCCATCTTTGGAAAGTGTTCATGAATAGCGAGCAAACTGTATTCAAAGGCCTCACTGAAACTCATTGATTTATTTTCAGATGGACATTTGGGCCTTGTGAGCAATGACCTCCATATGTGGGAAAGAATCGGAAAGATATTTCTGGCATAGATAATTAAGAAAACTTTAAAAAAGCTGAAACCTCCAATGAACACAACACAAAATATCCGTAGCACTAATGCTGTAGATGTAGCCAGTGTTCTATACTTAACAAATTTTGCCTTCACAGCAACTGGTTCTGGTGAAAGGTGTTCAATCTGAAATATTAACTTCCCACTGTTGCTGAGTATTTTCAGCATTTGTTTTTATTTCATCGTTGCTTTTTACTCAGCTTCAAAACAATTAAAAATGAGTTGCCTGAACCATAAAGCTCCAAGAAGTATTGTACCTTTAAAGATTTAATTTCAGTGATAACCCTTTGCATACAATAGTGGGCCGATCTGCCAGTGAACATCGAATTCCAGTAGCCAATGTGGTTGAATGGTGATTTCAACAGCCAGCTCATCAAGCAGTGTTAAACTCCACAAATTATGTTTATAGATTCACTCCAAAAGTAATATTGGCAATTGCATGCTGCATTCAAACAGATGATATTTCAAAACTGGAACTGCGGGCTGGGTTTAAACCAAGTCTCGCTGTCTCCTCCTCTTTAAAGTCAGGCTGGATAGCTTTTGCACAATTGCTAAGTCAGTTTGCAGTATTTTTTTCATTCTGGCATTTCAATACCAAAGCAATTAACCTTCCTTTAATTGAGCAAGCTCTCTTCCATCTGTGGTTTTACCAAAAGGAATTACATTTGGACAGAGATTTTATATAATGCCACGAGCTACCCCTTGGGTGTACAATTTCATCTGCTGATTTAGGGCAAAATGAGTATCAGTGGAGGTATGGAGGTATGCAAAACAGGTATCTTTCCATATTAGTTTCACTGATCCACAGTTACTGGGGTTGTTCAGAAGTGCACAATTATTTTCATTGTCCACAAACAAAGAAACTAGGCTAAACATATAACTGTCAATCTGGCCACTTGATAAGGTGAGCATGGAATGTTTCTACCTGTCATCTTCAGTCTATCTTGTTCAATGATTTGTAGAAAAGTACAGAGCAAATGAAGGTGATGCCTTTAGAGTATGCCCTGGAGCTTGCTTACATAATGGACTAGAGAAGAAATGTTTTCTTTTTTGGTGAAGCAAAATGGATTGAATGCCTCAATTTATTTTGGATTACAAATGATACCTGAGAAATAAAAGGAAAAAAAATCATTTTGATATATGTCACTCACAAAAATAAATGCAGCTCCATATATCAACTCCTCTGAAAATCCCCAACTCTCATCTCCTAGTGGATATGTGAATCAGATTACATTAAGGTAACCCTTTGTTCCCACAGTTCATTCTTTACTGGCAAGATTGGAAAGGTGTAATTTAACCTCTATCGGCTTATATCCTGATCATAATTAAAATTGACAACAGATATATATAATCAAGCTAAATCAGCAAAACCATAACAATCTATCTTGATTAAGCAAAAATGTTTGTTACAAAGTGTACAATACTGTCAAATCGCACACATTGGGTGCGACAATCAGTTATATTGCATTAAAAATTATATCCAAGAAATAAAAAAAACACTTTGATATATGCCACTCATAAAAATAAATATAGTTCCATATGTTTAAATCAGATTGCAAGCTGTCTTACTCCTTTTGATCATATAACTCACACTTAGTATTTCACTGATGTTGACAGGCCTGGAAGTAGACAATGCTGTCCATTTTCTTCAGGTGGATTTCATTTCTAGCATTGATAGACTGTCATAGTCTTCATTATGGATAGGCATTTTTGTAGCTTGAAATTTGAAAGCCAAGAAAATGTTATGAATATGTACAGACACACAAGGGGGAGAAAATATTGAAGGGAAAGCTACAGTCGTGGAGTTGAATCGGTTAACAGAGTGACTTCTTAAAATCCAGAACCTCCCGTTTCGAGCCTGGAAACCAGGCAGAGAGGAATGCATTTAAGATTATTATCCAGATGTGTGGTTGCAGTTAGAATTAGTGTCCTTTCACATATGGTTGTTGTTTATGTTCAATAAACTAACAGAATGCAGAAATCTATTTTAATCCACTTTTGTTTTCTAACTGCTTAGTTGTTTTTTTCAAATTAGTGGCTCCGTGCTTCTTTTAGGAGTTAGTGCATCTGATGATACATCCTCTGTTCTGTTCTGATCAAAGGTCATCATCTTGAAACATTAACTGTGTTCCTTTCACAACAGACGTTGCCTTACCTGCTGAATACCTTCAACCTAGGTGGTGGAGGCAGGTTCGTTTTTATCATTTAAAAATAAATTGGATAGTTATATGGACGAGAAAGGAATGGAGGGTTATGGTCTGAGCACAGGTATATGGGACTAGGGGAGAATACGTGTTCGGCACGGACTAGAAGGGTCGAGATGGCCTGTTTCCGTGCTGTGATTGTTATATGGTTATATGGTTATTTCCGTTTTTATCTATGGTATTGGAGGTGTGTCAGGTCTTTGTGGCATGGAAAGATTGATTCAAATGTTAAAGCAGAGAATATGAAATATATTTATGCTTAATCCCGTGTTAGAATGAACTGCAGATGTTGGTTTACACCAAAGATAGACACAAAATGCTGGAGTAACTCAGTGGGTCAGGCAGCATCTTTGGAGAAAAGGAATAACCATATAACCATATAACAATTACAGCACGGAAACAGGCCATCTCGGCCCTATAAGTCCATGCCGAACAACTTTTTTCCTTTAGTCCCACCTGCCTGCCCTCATACCTTAACCCCCCATTCCCTTCTCATCCATAAAGTTCAGCGCCGCCGCCCGCAGCTGGTCGCTCCACAGTCCCGCAGCTCCGCGATGTTTTACCCGGCGGTCTTAGCTCCAGCGCGGCGACCCGGGCAAGGCATCGCCCACTCCGCAATAGCGCTCAAGCGCTGTGTCGCCGCCGAAGCCGAGGTTCTGGGCGGTCCCTGACAGGAAACGCCGCTCCAGGCCCGCTGGTAGGCCGCGAGGATGGGTCGAAGCTGCAGCCCGTAGAAAAGCTGCCTCTCCGACCAGGTAGGGACCCTGAAAGGTAGTTTCCCCCTTCCCCCCCCCACCCTCCACATAAAAAGTCTAGACCTCCAAACAAAACACTTAACTAACTAAAATAAAAAATCATGATGGTCATAGATAAGGTGAATGATAACTCTTTTTCCCAGGGAAGGCAACTCTATCCTGAAATTGGGCATAGATTTAAGGTGAGAGTGGAAAATCTAAAGTGGACTTCAAGGACTATTTTTTCCACAATGAAGGTATTGAGAGCATGGAATATGAAGGGATAGAGGTGGTTAAAATTACAATGTTTCAATGATATTCAGGCAGTACATGGAAGGAAAGGTTAGAGGGATAGGAGTCAATGCAGGCAATTAGAATTTGCTCAGGAAATGAGAACATCTTTTCAGCATTTTCTGCAGCCATGATTGTAGTGATGGTGAATGCCATCACTGCTTGAGGTAAAGATATGCGGCCATGCCTGTCCTTTACAATAAGGTGCTGGTGGTGTCAAAGATCATGATAGAGGGGTTGGGAAGGAGGAGCAAACCATTAAATCCACAGGTTAAGAATTCCTCCTGACAAATTGTATGAGAGACCTTCAGGCCATATGCTACCCTCAGTTGCATGAGGGGACTCAGTGAGTGTTGTACAGTGCATTCTTTCTATGGCTGTCAGGGCTGAATTGTTGGTGATGTGTACAAACTGTAGAGCACAGTCGTACAATTTACAGTGGTACAAAATGGATGATGATTATCATTCATGAATGCTAATCCTGAGAGCTGAACAATGGTGATAGATGGGGAAATGTTGCATTAAGCAATTCATATATCTTATGATAGTGTTTGTGGGACAAGGCATTCACTGATTTTGAATTTTTTGTGTGTGGGTCATTGACTTTGTATGGTACTGATGCAGCTGCAGGGGTTTAATCTTGAAATTATCCCCAGATATCTGCTCCCACTGCCTTTAATAGCATGCTTGGAGGGCCTCTTGCAATATCGCTCTCCTGTTGAGCTATACAGTACTTCAGTAGTATGGTTATTACTAGTTGCGTACTGGAATCAACAGACTTAGCAGAGAGTTAAGGACATTGATATATGGAAGTCACAGCAATGGGAGTGTGTCCATTTCTGGGAATATTGAGTTTTAATTTTAACTTAAGGTCCGGACAACAACGAGAGTCTGATGAAAGGCTTACCTAAAAACTTAACCAGTCTGTACTCTTTATGAATGTTGACTGATCCACTGTGTTTTAACCATATAACAATTACAACACGGAAACAGGCCATCTCGGCCCTACAAGTCCGTGCCGAACAACTTTTTTCCTTTAGTCCCACCTGCCTGCCCTCATACCATAACCCTCCATTCCCTTCTCATCCATATGCCTATCCAATTTATTTTTAAATGATACCAACAAACCTGCCTCCACCACTTCCACTGGAAGCTCATTCCACACAACTACCACTCTCTGAGTAAAGAAGTTCCCCCTCATGTTACCCCTAAACGTCTGCCCCTTAATTCTGAAGTCATGTCCTCTTGTTTGAATCTTCCCTATTCACAAAGGGAAAAGCTGGTCCACATCAACTCTGTCTATCCCTCTCATCATTTTAAAGACCTCTATCAAGTCCCCCCTTAACCTTCTGCGCTCCAGAGAATAAAGACCTAACTTATTCAACCTTTCTCTGTAACTTAGTTGTTGAAACCCAGGCAACATTCTAGTAAATCTCCTCTGTACTTTACCAGCATTTTCTGTTTTATGACAACATTATGATGCTGTGCACGGAATAAAAAAAGTTAAAAAATAATTCACTTCCTTGAGAATTCAGAACATAATGTTGTCTCAATTTGGATTGAGACTTTCATGATGCCAACATACCTCAGAGAATGGAGACATTCAAGACCAAAGTTAAGATCAATGCTTTTAAAGCACAAGGAAAATAATTTGGGAGAAAATTAAATGTGTCTGTTGTACAAAAAAATAAATGTCAATAGTTGCCTTCACTGCAAGTTGAGACATACTGAGCCATAAAGTCTGGACTTTATTTTTTTTACCTTAAGTAATTTAAAAGTTATGTCCATAAATCTCATATTTATTTTGGAGACAAGCAACACTGTAGGCTAAAGATTGCTCCTGATCAAGTGAGTTAATATGGCACTGTTGCAAAGCACCGCTGCCTGTTTATGACTGCAAAAATGATTGGCACCCAATTCCTTTGTAATATAATTTACAAAGGATTGTTTTTCCTTTTAAAGCCAACATTAAATCCATCAACCTTGTATACACTCATGGAATGATCACTGTCAAATACGTGGTGAAAATGTCCTAAATTCTATCTTTTCCTCATGCAAGAATTTACCTCAAATTAATTTAAAATTAATTTACTTGACAATATCAAATGGGTATATGGAATAATGCAGCTAGATAGCCCACATGTAAAAGTCAATGATCCTGCTGCGGTCAGTGCTGAGTTAATGGCAGCTGTAGTTCTAAAAGAATAATCTCTTTCAATTAATTGTCGAATGCCTTACACTGTTTAAACTTGAATGTGAAAACAGTAGTTGTTTGAAAGAAGTTCAGTTATCCATTCTTTGAGTTAGTATTGATGTTTGGTGCAGATTCCAAAATTTAAATGAAAAAACTGCCTTAAAATGTCAGATCCTTAAATAGGCAGAAACGTAATTATGTTAATAACTAGAATATAGTAAAATCATACATTTCTGCTGTAGCTTTTCTTTGCAAGTTAACCAGTGGCAGAAAAGCTACTATTCATCATGCTATTTACAGACAATTTTGAGAAAATGTCATGTCCAAATTTTCAGTAAATAGTTGGTAATATTGTTGCATGGATAGGATGGTGCTTCACTAATAGAAAACAGAGTTGAGATAATTTAGTAATTTTCAGTCTGGCAATCAACAGATATGTCACAGGGATAAGCCCTGGAGTCATATATATTTTATCTATGTTAATCGTTTGGATGAAGGAACTGAGTACCATAGACAAATATGCAGCTCTTCAACAACATAGCAATTGCAGTTTTTATGATGGAATCTTCGTACCTAGCAGAAAGCTGAGGAAATTGGCATAGGGAGCTGCAGAAGTGGGTGCATCCTACATTGCAATCTGCATATCCATTTACAAATGTAGATGGGTTAGCATAATGAAAAAGAGCTTGAAAAGAAATATAGATAGATTATGAGGGGGCAAAAAGTTGATAGATGGTGTATAATCAGGGAAAAGAGGTTATCAACTTTGGAAGTATGAATGAAAAAGCAGTTTATTATTTGAAGAGAGTAATAACAACACACACACACTAACTAGCCCCAAACCCTTCCCCCCATACACACTAAACACCCCCCTTGATATTCTATTAATATTATTTATATGCTCCGTTTACCCCATCCCCCACCCTATCCTCTCACGCATAGCCCCCAACTCGCAGGCAAGAGAGGGAGAGAGGGAGGGGGTAGAGGGAGCAAGGGCAGAGACAGAGGACAGAGGGCAGACAGCAGAGGCAGAGGGCAGATGGTAGGGGAAGAGGGCAGAGGGCAGAGGGCAGAGGTAGAGCAGGTAGAGGCAAAGGGCAGAGGGCAGAGACAGAGGGCAGAGACAGAGGGCCGAGGACAGAGGCAGAGACAGAGGCAGAGGGCTGAGGCAGAGGGCAGAAGCAGAGGGCTGAGGCAGAGGGCAGCGACAGATGCAGAGAGCAGCAGCAATTTCCCCCACCATGCGCCGCCACGAGGTCGAGGGTGCGAGGCGGCGAGGTGCGAGTTGGCGAGAGGGTGAGGCGGTAAGGGGGTGAGGGGATGGGCAGGCAAGTGAGCGAGCAAGCATGGACCAAAGGACCGTGAGTTGGGCCACCGCAGTCTTCAGCTATGATCTTTGGTCTTCAGTCGATGGCCCGATTTCATCTCCAGCTGCGTCTTTTGAATAACGGGAAGGCAGTATGGAGGGGTGGGAGGGGTGATGTCACTCACAGCATGAGGAAGAAGGCACTCAGACCCATTGTGACATCATCGGCGAAAGACAGTCGTTTTTTAATTCAAAGTTTTGTCAGATTTTTGAACATTTTCATTAATAACTCGAGAAATACAGCATGAAATTGTCAGATAAGGTGATTTTGGATTCCAGGGGGGGAAAAGCCTATCGGAATATGTAAATTTTTTACCATTACTGCATTGTTTTACGTGAAGATGTGATCACACACACACACACGCACACGCACACGCACACGCACATGCACACGCACACACAAATAAATAAATACACATTCAAGATCAGAGTTTTATAAGTTCAGAGATATTATGGTACAAGGTATCTGCAGATCTGGTGCACGAAATGCAAAGTAAGCATTAACGTGACGGGCGGAATGAATCTAATGGGTTTTTGGCCTTTATAGTAAGAGGTATAGAATATATCAATAGTTTGGATGAACATTTACAAGGTGAGACAATAGCTGAGTGTCTAGGTAATTTGAATCCACATTTAAGATGAGTTTGGATTGGAAGCAGTGCAGAAATTACTTTTGAGATTTAAGTCCAAGATGAATGAATTGGTAGATTTGGTGATGTTGAGCAGGTTGAACCGATAAGCATTGAGGTTTTGAGGAACAAAAGGTGATCATATTGAAGCATGGAACATTCTGAGGCTGACTGTCAAGGTAAATGCAGGGATGATGTTTCCAAATCATGTTTTTTTTTTAAGTAGAATCAAAGAACAACGTTTCAGGATAACAGATCATCCAGTTAAGATGGAGATGGGGAAGAATTTATTTTCTTGGAAACATTTGAGTTTTCTTCCACTGAGAACTGTGAAGTCAGAGTCAGTAAATACTTTCTGGGTACATTTTGCCTGACATTCAAACCACAATGGAGTCTGAAGGTATGGGGGAAGAGTGGGAATGTTGTTAAGATCTAGGATGGATTAACCAAGATCTTATTGAATGACACAACAGCTCAGGAGACCAATTGACTTTGCCAATTTTTTTAATGTTATGTATTTATATTTCTTGCATAAATCTATCCTCTAGGTATCTGGGTATCTTCAACATATAGATTTGTTTTGTTCTCAGAGGAAATCCCCGTTCTGCACAAAAGAGCTTCCACCTGCATTTCTACTGAAGTAATGTTGAAATATTGGGCAGTTTTCTGAGTTCCCCATCAGGGATGCAAATGGACTATTGGACTCACTTGGGCTTTAATTCATTTTCATCTTTCAAACCTGTAAGCTCAGTCATTGTTCCATTGGAAGTAGGATCTGCCATATTAGAAGTTAGAAATCCGGATTCAAAATATTCTTGCAGAAATTTTTTAAATCAAACAAAGAAAGCGACAGAATTCTGTAGCATTACTATTGCATTTTGATTTGAAATATCATTTAATAACTTGTAATGTAGTAGGACTGAGAAATCTGATAGTAGATCCGAGAAATAAAACTTACAGGATGTGAAGGTAGAATATAATGCTTAATTAGTAATGTCAAAAAATGTATCTTGTAATGTCAACGTCTTGTACTCAGGATTTTATTCTATGGAAGTAAATATTTAGTCAGTGGTTTCATAATTAGAAAAAAAATGGAGAATTAATTTCATCTATTCTCATTGTAACTTTGTTGCATGAAATTAGTGTTGAGGCTAAACTTGGACAGATTAAATGTAGGAATTAGATATCTTCGAATTGGACCATGAGCAGTATAAAAGCATGTTTCTGAACTCTTATTTCTGAAAATCTGGTTTAAATTATTATCATATCAGTAAATGGCTTGAAAATGTTTGCATTTATCTCCAGCATCTATTGGCATCGTTGCCTGTGATAATATTAATGATGTATGTCTTATCCAGCACTGAATTCCCAAAGTGGAGTAGACAAAATGTTTAAGAAGGAACTGCAGATGGTGGAAAATCGAACGTTTCGACCCAAAACGTTGCCTATTTCTTTGTTCCATAGATGCTGCCTCACCCGCTGAGTTTCTCCAGCATTTTTGTCTACCCTGAATCCCGAAAGATTTGAATTGAATCTGTAACTGTAAACTACAATTTTAAAGGACTCTAATTTATTGAACATTGTGTTTGGTCAAATTATTCATTAAATGCCTATTACTAAATGTCAAAAAATCTATAATTTAGTAATATATTTTCATCTTTCAATGCAAAACACTGAATACTTGACTCTGATTTTATTACATAAACAGGCCAGGCAAAATCATTATCCAAAACAGACTGTATTAAACAAAATAGTTTGAGATCAGAACCATATGCAATATTGGACATTTATTACTGAAATTAAGAAAATCACCCACTCTATCCTTTAAAATATTACTTATTCTCTTCTCATCATAAAATGTTTGATTTAAGAGTTCTGCAGCATCCACGGTGTCGTCTTGACAGTCAAACATTAAGATAAAAGATTTTTCATGCAGAACTTGGCTACAACTAGCATACAGCTCCCTTGGTGGCCTGCAGATTATTATTTTCATATATCTGCATATTTACTGGACATATGGGAGAATAATGTGAACATAATCATTTCTTACATAGAAATACATGCTTCAGTATTTGAGGTATATTTAGCTTTTGTCATTGCTGTAACATGAATAGCAGCACTTTACTGCATAAAGCATTTGGAGCAGATCAAACAATCCCACCAGATTATTATTGTCACAACATTACACGTGTAAGTTTATTTTGAAGAGAATGTAGCAGCATTTCTCACTTTTTTTGTATGGCTGTAAATATTTGATTAGTGTATAAATGTAAATAATTTGGTGTACATATAGCTGCTGGTGTACATATGATGTACATATAGCTGCTAAATGTGTATAAGACAATTAGAAGCAGTTGAATAAGGGGTGGGAATTAATAAGCTTGGCTTCTTCCTGCTCCTTTTCGAACACATACAATTTCATTTATTTATATATATTGTTTATGACGCTTTATAAATATTCTTGTTTTGTTTTTTTGTTTTTTGTATGCTGTTTCACACTTGCTTTTTATTCTTTTATTCTGTTCGAAATAAAGAATTAAATAAATAAATAATGAGAGAAATGCAGAAGGGGCATCACAAAAGAATATAATGCAAGTAAAATAGTCTATATATTGCAGGAGAAGCATAGCTCATTTGACTTTATAATATGTGCCGCTTTTTTGTAAATGTTGAAGAATAAATTAATCTACATAAGAAGAGAAAGGTGCAGTTGGCCAACAGGTCCCTTGGACTGGTTTCATCATTCAATCAGATCACAGCTGATCCAATGTGTAAGAAGGAACTGCAAATGCTGGTTTAAGCCAAAGATAGACACAAAAAGCTGGAGTAACTTAGCTGGACAGGTAGCATCTCTGGACAGAAGGAATGGTAACGTTTCAGGTCAAGACCCTTCTTCAGACTGATCCAATCTTGAGCTTAGCACCATCTTCCTCATACCCTTTGCAATTTAAGTGTCTGTCAATCTTAGTCTTGAATCTATTCAGCAGTGACTCTTTCTCCTCAGCTCCATACGATCAGAACTTCAAAGATTCATAGCTCTCTTAGACAATTACCTTCTCTTCCCTATCTCATATTTCTCAACTCCAGTGAGTTCAAGTCTAATTTGCTTGATATTTCTTCATTCATCAATTCCTCCAGCCCAGGAAACCTTTCTGAACAGCTTCAATTGCAAACGCATAATTCTATAAACATGGAGATCAAAACCGTACACACTATTCCAGGTGCACTCACAAGCACCTTTCAAAATGCCATCAATACTTCCATATTTGATACTCCATTCCCCTCGCAATCAAAGCCAACATTGTTGCTCTACCTGCTTGCTAACATTTGCATTTTATGTAATATGTAACCAAAAATGTGACCATATTATAAATGTCTTTGTTTTTCATTCTTCTTCACCTAATTTTCACACAGTTTACTCTCAGTGGTACCTCGCACTGGGATCAACCCAAATTGGATGGGGAATGATTTTGTCTAAAGATGTGCAGCAAAATGGATCCACATCCATTGATCCATTAGCCCACATCCACTGATATCTGGTTGGCCAAATTGGGCATATTATGGAGGGTTATGGTATGAGTGCAGGCAGGTGGGACTAAGGGAAAAAAGTTATTCGGCACGGACTTGTAGGGACGAGATGGCCTGTTTCCGTGCTGTAATTGTTATATGGTTATATTACTGATTTTGGCATTTGCAGTTCATTGATTTTGGGCCCTAGTAAATTGAACTAGTTCTAATACAAAGTTTTCTGTTGAAAAAATGGGTTCACATCATGGTGGGAAATCTCTTTACTTGATTAAGCTGAAATATATGTTTTGATTTTCCAAGATTCCATAGTCCTATGTTTTCAGGCATCTAAATTATTTATAAAAAGCAAAAGTTTACATTTATTTACTGCTATTAATATAATAAAGCCCCCAAGATGCTTCACAGGAGAATTATCAAACTAAAGTTTATGTTGAACTATGACTGGAGATATTAGAACACTAGACCAAAAAATACATTTCAAAGATTCCCTTAAAGAAGAAACAATTGAGATTCAACACCATTTAAGGAGGGTATTATTGTGCTTTGGGCTTAAACATGTCAACCAGTGATTGAATGATGAAACTGGGAATGCATAAGAGGCTAAGACTGGCGAAGTGCAAACATGTTGAAAATCTATAGAACTATAAATCTATAGAACTGGAGGAGGTTTCATCATGGAGAAATCTGAAAGCAAGAGTGAAAATGTGAGCACTTGATCGTTGCTAAACCAGAAGCCACCATAGCTCAGAAAGGATGATGAGTGACTGGTCCCAAGTGTGAAATAGCATATCGGCTGGAGAGTTGAGAGTTCAAACTAATCTACGGTAGATAATGGGATGCTGGTCATTACAGTATAGAATAGTCAAGTGAAGAAGTTACAATGGTGCGAGTGAGCAAAGGAGGTAAAGTAGTGGTGAATTGAATTGAATAGTGATATTAGTTGGTCTTGAAGCTTGGTGATGAAGCAGTTATGTGGTCTAAAGCTCGTCCGACCATATAATACCGGTTAAATATTGGTTCTCCAATGTATTGGGTACCTAGCACCAAACTGGACTAACATCATAGCTAAGGGTACGGGTGCTTTTTCTGCATTTAGAAGGCGTTTTTACATTGTTATTGGATGACACTGGAACACACTGTGGAATGGTGTTGATGATGGTTTTTGACACAACAATTTACATCACAGGTGCACCAAAAAGGTTAAAAATAATTTACCCCACAAACTGGCTAATAACTCCCTCTGGTGGTGAACAGCACAACTGATTTTTCATGAATTGCAATGCAAACAAAGAAATCCCACTTCATCATCTGAATTTAATTTCCTCCCTTGATCTTATTGGAAAATAATAATCTACATGCCATTGCTGTAATGTGCTATCCTGATTCATTTACATTTTGGCCCAGATCTGATGGTCAGTGGTAAATGGATGTTGTCTGCCATTGAATAATAAAGATTACGCAACTGTGACATTTATTTTCCTCTATTTCAACATATCTTTCAGTTTGTCAATCATTTGACAAGAATTTGTTATGTTCAGGAACAATGGTTATCAAGCACGATAAGCAGCAAATCACATTGAAAGGTTCACAGGAGATAACATGGATTTAATTTATCCTATTGACAGAGGTTAAAGATAGGGACACATACATTGTTTAAAATGAAATATTATCTGCTTTAAAAAATACTTTTCTACAAATATTGAAATTTTGAACATTTGTATTTGAGGGATGTAGGAAATGTCCATTAAAATGTGTAACGTTAGATTCTCAGCGATAGAAATGTGTTCCTTTTATTGCAATTAAAACGCAGTAAGATCTTTAATCCAATTTCCATTACTTCCATTACTTCACAAATTCAATAGAATTTATAGAGATGGATAAAAATCAGGGTCACATTCAATGACTGATTTTGTATTGGTCACATCTGTAAAGACCCCAGCAATGCACCTTGGAGTAAAGCAGAATACCATTGATTGGAGCATTCAATTTCTACTTTTAAATTTCTCAACATGGATGCCAGCAATTATGACAAGCATTTAAACAATTTTGCCAACATTGGTACCAAATCCTGTGCCTTTTACTGTCTTATGTAATATCTCTCATCCATTTAAAACTTTCATTCATTGACTTTTGTAATCCTCTGTTCACAATCTGACAACATGATTCTTGTATCTGTTTTCTCTCCATTCCCAGTCAGGAGCAAGATTTTGGTGCTGACTTCCTACCTGCTAGTGATTTACCAATAGGCCAGTCAATAAACTAGGCTACTTTCTATCCTCCTTCAAATGTGGATTGGATGAAACCATCTCCTGCTGTTCTCAAAACGAATGAGAGCCATCTGGCTAATGGTCCTAGAATGAGACAACTGAACTGTATTGAATCAGTTTGAAGTAGGCTAAGAATCACAACATTTCTTCAATTTGACCATCTGGTTTTAATAAACATCTTGAATGCTTGAAGCAGTATTTAAAGAACCTGTGTGAATTCAACATTTTAAAATATAATATTTAAACCCAACTCATTTCTAAAATTGCTCACGAATGAATAAAATGATGAAAATTGCCAAAATGTTACATCTGCTGCTCCTTTTCCTGTTGCACTCCTTTGACATTGGTCATGTGCCATCTTTTCCTTTAGAATAAGGTAATGCAATTAATGGAATATGATGAGAATGACACGCCTTTATCCACGCATACCATTCCAATCAGACTTGCAGGTGCAGGTTCCTCTTAACCACAACTCTTTCAAGATGAGCATTGTGGCATGCAATGACTTTTCAAAGTACTCTGCATTTAATGCTACACAATTATGTTTTCAGATATTCCCAACAAATAGTCCGGTTTACCTGCCGTATCAACATAGACTCGAAGAGTAGATCAGAAGAATAATAGTGCCTCACTCTCACTGTGGACAATGTTATGCAATTATTAAATCATGTTCTGCACTGCAGCAATTTAAGGGATGGTCAAGGATTTATGAAGGGGAAATCCTGCTTGACTAATCTTCTGGAATTTTTTGAGAACGTGACAAGTAAAATGGATGAAGGTGAGCCAGTGGATGTAGTGCATCTGGACTTTCAGAAAGCCTTTGATAAGGTAACAACAAGAGATTAGTGGGCAAAATTAGAGCACATGGTATTGCAGGTAGGGTATTGACATGGACAGAAAATTGGTTGGCAGACAGGAAACAAAGGGTAGGAATAAACGGGTCCCTGTCAGAATGGCAGGCAATGGCGAGTGGAGTGCCACATGGCTCGGTGCTGGGGCCGCAACTATTTACAATATATATTAATGATTTAGATGATGTGATTAAAAGTAACATTAGCAAATTTGCAGATGACACAAAGCTGGGTGGCAGTGTGAACTGCAAAGAGGATGCTAGGAGGTTGCAGGGTGACTTGGACATGTTGCGTGAGTGGGAGGATGCATCGCAGATGCAATATAATGTAGATAAATGTGAGGTTATCCACTTTGGCGGCAAGAACAAGGAGGCAGATTATTATCCCAATGGTGTCAGATTTGGAAAAAGGGAAGTGCAATGAGACCTGGATGGCCTTGTACACCAGTCACTTAATGTAAACACGCAGGTACAGCAGGCAGTGAAGAAAACTAATGTCATGTTGGCCTTCATAACGAGAGGATTTGAGTATATGAGTAAGAGGTCCTTCTGTAGTTGTACAGGGCCCTGGTGAGACTACATTTGGAGTATTGTATGCAGTTTTGGTCACCTAATTTGAGGAAGGACATCCTTCCTATTGAGGTAGTGCAGCGTAGGTTTACGAGGTTAATCCCCGAGATGGCGGGACTATCATATGAGGAAAGATTGGAAAGACTGGGCTTGTATTCACTGGAATTTAGAAGGATGAGGGGATATCTTATAGAAACATATAAAACTACAAAAGTACTGGACAAACTAGATGCAGGAAAAATGGTTCCAATGTTGGGGGAGTCCAGAACCAGGGGCCACAGTCTAAGAATAAAGGGGAAGTCATTTAAAACTAGGTGAAAAGAAATGTGAATTTGTGGAATTCTCTGCCACAGAAGGCAGTAGAGGGCAATTTAAAAGAGAGTTATATAGAGCTCTAGCGGCTAGCAGAATCAAGGGATATGGGGCGAAGGCAGGCACAGGTTACTGATTGTGGATGATCAGCCATGATCACAATGAATGGCGATACTTGCTTGAAGGGCCAAATGGCCTCCTCCTGCACCTATTTTCTATGTTTCTATGTTTCTATTTGTTGATTTGCTGCTCAAAAAGTGCAGTAATAGGACCAATAAAACACGTCAATTGAAAAGCCGCTTTGCTTTTGGATTCTGCTCTAATGTTGAAGTAGTTGGCCATTGCTCCAAACTGAAATAAATGGGAACATTATTAATAAAAGAAAATAGGGATCAAATAGCATAGTTGCAAAATTCATTGCCAATTTTGTCCCTGGCTCCCTTTCAATCACTGCTGTAGGCAGTATAAAATTAAGAAGTTGCTTTAAGGATAGCACAGCTGCTATCATGGAGTCATACAATCACAGAAACAGGCCACTCGGCCCAACTTGCCTATGCTGACCGAAATGCCCCATTTAAGCTGGTCCCATTTGTCCATGTTTGGTCCATAACCATCAGAACCTTTTCTATCCATGTACCTGTCCAAGAGTCTTTTAAATTCTGTTACAGTACTTGCCTCAACTACCTTCTCTGGCAGCTTGTTTCATATTCCCACCATGCTCTAAGTGAAAAGGTTGCCCCTTAGGTTTGTATTAAATCTTCCCCCTCTCACCTTAAGCCTATGCCCTCTGATTCTTGATTTCCCTATCCTGGGAAAAATACTCTGTGCATTCACCCTAACAATTCCCCTCATGTAAAATGCTAAAAGGTTTATAAGAATAATCTTTGTTGTAAATGGATTTCTTTTTTTGCTTGGAGATATGGTGAAATCTTCAGACCTCTTCCATCAGCATGCGTTTCATGTCTTGGGGAAGGAGCACTAAAGCTGTAGCTGGAGGGAGAGATGATAATATGAGGTATCACCATAGGAATTCTTACTCTACCAGGAGAGGTAGCCACGGGACAAGAGTCATACATATGAAATACATGAAGGAAAGCACTAGCTGGTCAGCCAAACCCCTCCCATTTAAATAGAACTTTGCCAAAAGTGCATCCCTTAAAGTATTCTCTGAAGGCTGCTCAGGCATAGCCAAAAAAAAGATTCATAATCAAATTTTGTCAAGCAGGAGAAACCGCACAGCAGTCACGGTTCGATCTTCTAAATGCTTGCCTAAAGGACGAGGGATCCCAGCCCTCCCATTTGGTGAGCTGCCTATCTGCACTTGTTTAGAATGGGTAGCTTGCCAAATCTATTCAAACAAATTCTGACCATGAAAACGGTTCAGACAGGCCTCTGGCAAACTTAATTGTGCAGTTCATGAACTTGCACTGACTGCCTGCTGAAGTGAGCCATGATAATTCCTTTCAGTATTTTGTTCGTACTCTACCTGGTTGTAGATAATAAGGCAGAGCAGTTTAGAAGTAGGTAAATGCCTTGGAAACTGTAATCAGAACACAGCCAGCCTCAATGATAAACCAAAAAAGATAGAAAAATTGAGTACAGCCTTCTCCAATAATATGAAATAATATCAGGACTTCTGCACAGAAGAATGGAGAGCCAAAATGAGAGAAACATGAGAGAAAATAGACAGGTCATAAAAATATTTTAGGTAAAGCAATGGTAAGAGGCTGTTCAAGTGGGGGATAGAAATCAAGAATTGAAGATATCTAACTGGCTGTGAATAATAAAGAAATGCAATTTCTACTAAGGAAGAACTTTTCCTTAGTTTCCAGTGAAGAAATTAATACCAAAAGTTCAGAAGTGGTGTAAAATAATTATTTGAAATTATTATTCATAGTGCAATGTTATTAAAGAAAGAATAATAATATGATTCCTACTTTAATGACATTGCTCTATAGATTGGGTATATTGGATGCTGTGTTGCAGAGCAGAACGACCATGGAGTAGAAGTAGATAATTCCCTGAAAGTGGCAACATAGGTAGATCAGGTGGTGAAGAAGGTGTATGGCATCCTTGCCTTCATTGTATGGGGGCACGCAGTACGAATGTTGGGACTTCATTTTACAGCTATGCGTCATTTACGAGATTGTACCTGCAACATTGTGTGCATTTCTGGTCACCACACTATAGGAAGAATATGATTAAGCTGGAGAGGGTGCAGAAAATATTCACAAGGACGTTGCCAAGACTAGAGGGCTTGAGTTACAAGGAGACATTGGATGGGCTGAGATAGTTTTCCCTGGAGTGATGAAGGCTGAGGGATGAACTTATAGAGGTTTATAAAATCATAAATTGCATAAATAAGATAGATTGTAACCACCTTTTTCCCAGGATCGGCAAGTGGAAAACTAGAGACCGCAGGTTTAAAGGTGAGAAGGGAAAAACGTAAAAGACATCTGAGGGGCATGTTTTTCACACAGAGGATGGTGGGTATATGGAACGAGGTACCAGAGGAGGTGGTACAACACTTAAAAGACTTTTAGACAAGTACATGGACAGAATAGGTATAGAGGATATGGGCCAAATGCAAGCAAATGTGATTGGCTCATGCAGGCACCTTCGTCAGTATGGATGAGTTGGGCAGAAGAGCCTATTTCTGTCCACATGACTATGTCTCTATGACTGTATGATAAAGAATAACCATTGGCAATGTACGACCATGTGTGTGCATATAATGCGATATAAACTAATCCGGTTCCGGTTGATAAACTAAACAACATTAACCATATAACCATATAACAATTACAGCACGGAAACAGGCCATCTCGACCCTTCTAGTCCGTGCCGAACACATAATCTCCCCTAGTCCCATATACCTGCGCTCAGACCATAACCCTCCATTCCCTTCCCATCCATATAACTATCCAATTTATTTTTAAATGATAAAAACGAACCTGCCTCCACCACCTTCACTGGAAGCTCTCATTCCACACAGCTACCACTCTCTGAGTAAAGAAGTTCCCCCTCATGTTACCCCTAAACTTCAGTCCCTAATTCTCAAGTCATGTCCCCTTGTTTGAATCTTCCCTACTCTCAGTGGGAAAAGCTTTTGAAGCTTGAAACATTGAAACATTGAAGCTCTTATCTTTGTAACTTTTATTTTAGCCAATATCGTCCATAGCCCATCTAAGGATTTATTCAACTAAGTTACAATTTCTCACTTTGTTTAATCCTCCACCACAGTGAAAATGAAAGTTAAAAGGTAATGCATATCAACCAATCATTTGCCTGCAGATCTGCAAGATCATTTACAGAGTTGACATGGAAAAGCGGACTAGAAGGGTCGAGATGGCCTGTTTCCGTGCTGTAATTGTTATATGGTTATTATATGGTTATATGGTTATATTCTTAATTTTATATTTGCAAACTCTCAGCTGCTCCCCTCACTTTTTCCAAGATTGCCCACTATAAAGTTTATTTTGTCCTTTCAGATGTGATCACTCTCTCATGCTGACTCTATAATCCATATATTTATGGTTATATTTACTCCCACTGCTCCTCTGACTCTTTCAAAGATGGCATGCAAGTGATGATCCTGACCAACAGTCAACTGCAGGAGGTGAGTGGGTACATTGGATCCAAAATTGGCTTGGTCATGGAAGGCATGGGATAGTGATAAATGGACAGAAGTTCTTATATATACTAAATATATATTTCACATTAAAAAAAAAATAGCTAGACACACATTTACAGTTAAGATGAAAATTGGTGGAGTTGTGAATATTGAAGCAGGTTAGAGCTGCTCCATTATGGGCCTGTCCCACTTAGACAAATTTTTAGGCGACTGCAAAAGACTATGCATTCACCACATGGTCGCCACATGTTCGCGGGTGGTTGCCGGGGAGTTGCATTCATGGTCGTGAGTAGTTCCCGCATACTGGGAACTAGCCATGGCCTCATTATGGTCACTGTGAATTTTTCAACATGTTGAAAAATTAGCGGCAACCAGAATGAATCCGCCATGGAGAGTAGCGAGAATTTGATGGGTCGCCAGGAGGTCCTGGTGGGTTGCCAGGAGGTCGAAGGTTCTCGTAGGTTCTCGTAGGTTGTAGCCGGTGCTGACCGGTGAATTTCATTGGCACATTGGGAAAAAAAAGGTAAGAAGTAGTTTTCAGAACCAAGGATAATGGACTGGTAATGTTAAATTCCGCTGAGCTTCACAGCCGTGTATCTCTGGCTTCTTAAAAGTTGTCTCCACTCCTTCTACCCCCTTCTCCCCCCTTCTCCTCCCCTCTTTTAAAATACTTACCATACACTGTGCTTTAGCCGTCTTTTTACAGCACCAACCTTCCTGTGCATCGCTGTGATTGTTTGTTTCATCTTGGCTTTGCACCGTGTGATTTATTTTGGACAGCGCTCCCCCTGCTTGCCCTGTCCCCTACCTGCATAACAGGCTGGTGAAGGAAGTGATGTGTTTGTGTGTGTTCCACTCTGACAGTCGCCGTTCCAGTTGCTGGTTTTTCAGGAGACTGCCGGCAACTTGGCAGTCACAGTTAGTCCGTTGAAAAATCGCCTAAGTGGGACAGGCCTATAACAGCGCCAGAGACATAGGTTCAATACTGATCTTGGGTGCTGTCTGTGTGGAGTTTGCATGTTCTCGCTGCGACTGCATGGATTTCCTCTGGATGCTCCAGTATCATCCCAAAGACATGTGGGTTTGTAGGTGAATTGGCCTGTATAAAATTGACCCTAACGTTCAGGGAATGGATAAAAATGTGGGCTAACATAGAACTAGTGTGAATGTGATATATGGTCAGTGTGGATTTGGTGGGTTGGAGGGTTTGTTTTCTTGCTGCATCTTTATTAAAATGTTGTCAAAAGATACAACAGGATATATATAGATTAGTTAGAAATTGAGGCAGTGAAATGGTAGCTGGAGTTTAAACCAAACAAGTGTGTTGTGTTGCAGTTTGCGAGGTCGAATGTAAGAAAAAAGTATACAGTTAATGGCAAGACCCTTATCAGGACTGTACAGAGAAATTTTAAGGTCGAAGTCCACAACTTCCTGAATGTGTCAACACAAGTAGATATATAATGGTTAAGAAAGCATCTGGTATGCTCGCCTGTATCTATTGGAGCATTGAGTATAAGAGTCAGGAAGTAAATGGTGCAGCTTCATAGGAATTTGGTTAGGCCAGATTTGGAGTATTTAATGCATTTCTGGTTGTCTCATTACAGGAATGATGTTGAGGTTTGAAGAAGATGTTGAAGAGGTTTACCAAAATGACGCCAGGATTGGAGTGTATTAATGATAAAGAAAGTTTTAACAAACTTTGATTCTTTGCTCTGGATCATTAGAGAGACAGAGTGAGCAATCTGATAGAAGTATATAAAATAATACGAGTGTAGATGTGTAGTCAGAATCTTTTTTCCCCAGAATTCATAAATTCATTTCATCATCGTTGAAAACATTAGTGACGCAGTGGTGCTGGTTTCTGATGGGAACGGTGACGCACGCACCACACATCTCTGCCCTCCAGTTCCTGTATAGGATTTTGGTGTGTGTGCTTTATCATCACTTCAGTGATCGCAACTTCTACTGAAGCCGTTGAGCTCGCTGGAAGCTCATCCACTCATCCAGAATGGAAATGTCAAAAAGGTTAAAATGAAAGGGGAACAGTTTTAAATGAGAACTAAACTATGTGGGATCCGTTGGGTCCCTGTCACACTGGGGGCCTGGACCCCAACGCAACCCGTTCCCCAACGCAATATTCTACCACTCACCCGTTCACCGCTTCCGGCTGACTGGCTGTGTGGCTGTGGCCATGCAACATTGGGCAACGCTGGGCGAGGCGGGGGCCGCTGGTGAATGACAGGACAGGAGACCAATCTGCATGTCAGTCACTGACAGAAGAGACCAATCTGCACATGCGCGGTTTCTAAGCTTTTCAAACCTTAAAAACTTTGAAAATATACCATCGATTGGAACAACGCTTGGTGCACTGAGCACAGGAGAATGGTGAGTAGGATGGCGAAAAATCGTAGTGCTATCATGTACCGTTTTTGCGCAAAGAGAAAAAAAACGAAAACCAGAAGAGCAAAAGATCAGAGTTTTAGTTATGTATAAAAATAATAGAATCAAATATAATAGAATAGAATAGAATAGAAAGAATAGAATACAATAGATTCTAAGGAAAACTTTATTTACATAGTTATGTGCCTGGAACCCACAGCGAAAGGAGGCGGTAGAAGCAGATATGACAGCCATGTTCATATGGCATTTGGACAGGTACATGAACAGGAAAGGAATAGAGGGATACAAACCATGTGCAGGCAGATGTGATTAATTTAACATCATTTGGATTAATGAATTCATGTTGGGCTAAAGTGCCTATTCCTGTGTTGCACTTTTCTATGTACCTTTCTGTCTGTGCTACACTTGTGGAAGAATATGCAGTTACCCCAAAAGCCTCAAAAGTCACCTTTGAACCACAGTGGAAGCAGATTATCCTGAATTGTGAGGACGGTCTAAGAAGAGAGCTTACCTTATTTTTCCATTTCCACAAATAATTCATTACCCGTATCAAGAATAAAAGTACACAATTCTGACTATTCTTAGCTGGTCAAGCAGCAACTCCAAGGGAACACAGCTAATCTTTCAGCTTAATGATTTGTCACCAAATTTCTCAAGTCTGATCAGCAAACATTTAGATTTAGCACAATAGCCGTTGATTATAATTTGTTTTTGACTATATTTCCATATTATGTTAATGAAGTAAAATGTTTTACCAATAATTTAAAGCAGTTTTCCTGTTACAAAATATCAGAAATATTCCACACCTGTGAGTGTCATAGTTAATATTACTGGCCAAATAATTGTTAGAAATTATTTTATAAAAATATATTTGTTGGTCCTCACTAGACCATAGATTGTAATACAGGCCTACAATTTTCTCATTATCCTTATCAAACATCACACATTTAATTTAAGTGCTTGCTACACAGATATTGTACAATGGAAATGGTATTTTGAAAATGTTGTATATAATTATGTTATTACAGCAATTTCAACATTTCCTTTACAATTTACTGACACATTAGGGAATTATTTTGGTCATCAAGATCACATGTAATTATCGCCGACAAGTACCAGGTCCGCATGTCACCAGTGTGAACGCTGCTTTATGTAGTTGCAGTTGGAAAGTACCATGAGAGAGATCAGTGTATTGATGGATTATGACACTAAATTGATCCTGATCAAATCCTGCACTTTGGCAGAGTTCCAGGTACATTCTTCTAAGATCTTGGCTGTTGTTTGAATCTATTCTCCACTTTAATCATACTCACACTATTGCACATGTTTTATGTCATGGTCTACCTGGTGTGAACTGTAAATCTGCTGCATATTATGTGCCAATTCCCAGTAAGGGTACCAAAAACAATAAATGTCTGTTTATTGAACATCTTATTTGAAAGTGTGGTAGCATGTATTATTTTCCCACAGATTTAGTTAGTGTTTCAAAGGTGAGTAAAAAATACAGCATATCAAACATACTTTATTTGAGACTTTTTTTAAGCAAGTCTGCTTCTTCACTCAATATGTTTTTCTGCATTACTACTAAGTGAAAACTTAATCTCAAATACAAGATCAAATATGAGATCTTATTTTACTTATTGTGGTGAGCCCAAAAAGCATAGTTAAAAAGTATATGGATGTAAATTTTGAAAATCTTGAACTACAGAGCCAATACGCCTAATATTGTGAGGTGGACATTTTGGATAGGTCTTTCTTACCCTTCATAAACATGAAGGGACAACTGGCTTCCTTCTGTGTCGTAAATTTTGTATGCTTCCAACAAATATTCGGATTGTGATAAACTGTGATCCAGCTCTGCAACTACATCAAATATTTTTTCCACAAATTAGAATAATTGCTTGCCTGAATGTTTCTAATAAAAACTTTACGAATAATATAATCGTTATATAAATCATCTGTTATTTTCTAGGAGTTGAATATATTATCTTTAAAGAAGACTTTACTTTCTTCTTGCCCTGTTCAGAAAAAAAAGTTATTTGAATCAATTTTGTTTAACATAGAGAATAAAAGGGATCTTCATGCCACATACAATACCTTGCTTAATTAATAAATATAGTGTTAGATTATAGCATATGTCTACGGCTCACACTGTATGCAAAGCTCGTTTAATGCTGGAAATGAAACAGAATACTACCTAGAGGTTTGTGAAATTATTTTTATATGGGAAAGTTGCTCAACCTGATAAATCTCATATGATGATATTACTTTCAATGGTGTGTCCCAGTCTCCTTGTGTTGAGTAAGGGAATAATAATAGATCTGTTGCTGCAGTGGGAGTATATATGTGTTTAAAGAGAGAGAGAGGAAGAGAGCAGTGAATGGAATCAAGAGAAGTTTATGATAGAAGACTGACATGATGTGAAATAACAACACACTTAAAGAGAATAGTTGCAAAGCCTAGAGAGAAAGAGAATCCATCTTGTACTTTAAAGTGCGGAAGTGGTGCAATACTTCAAAAGGAAAGTTGGGACTGTCGAAGTACTTAAGGAGTACATTGTAGAGACTCCACGAGATAAATATACAAAAGGAAACAGACATTTAAAAAAAAAGTTACTGTGACTGAAAGAAGAAAAATCACCAGCCTCAGTAGGGATGCATTCCAGAATACTGAAGGAATTGCAAAGGGGATAAAAAAGATAATAACCATAATTTTCCAGTTCTTTTTTAGGCTGGGCATTGAGCCAAAAGACTGGAAGAACGATACTGATCTGTGTTGATCACTACTGAAAGTGACTGACTGATTTTACAAAACTTTTCTCCACTCGCTGTATTGTCCACTTGCTGAAGAAATTACCATGGCTTGATTATTTAAAAAAATAATTGTAAAGAATTTCTATAAAATTCAAACATTTGATCTGCTGTACACAACATATATTACTTGCCCCTAGGCATTCAACTCATTGGGCTAAATTGCAACATGGAAAATAACCTGAGTTTGTGTAGTATATTTGTCTGTCATCATGCAGGTAACAAGCACATGTGCTAGTTTTTAGTTTAGTTTAGTGTAGAGATACAGTGTGGAAACAGGCCCTTCAGCCCAGCGAGTCCGCGCCGACCAATGATCAACCATATACTAGTTCTATCCTACACACTAGGGTCAACTTACAGACGTTGATTAACCTGCATGTCTTTGGGATGTGGGATTAAACTGGAGTGCCTGGAGTAAATCCACACAGTCACATGGAGAACGTACAAACTCCATACAGACAAGCCGCCGTAGTCAGGATCGAACCCCGGTCTACGACGTTGTAAGGCAGCAACTCTACAGCTGCGACATCATGTTGCTCATAACCTATAACCTAACCTGTAAAGTTCATTCCAATTCTGGGCACAGTAAAACAGTTCACTTTTATCAGAACTATGATATATTAGAAATCCAATATGTTTCAAATTGGAGTGAAGGGGAAGGAATGAGAGAATAAAGAAGCTGATCCGTGATGGGGTGGAGATCAAGAGAGACCAAAGGATAGAAATGGGAGATGTCAGCTCAGAGAGGGTGGTGGAGGGTTTGAGAGTGAACAACTTGTTAATTTTGCAGATGGATGATCTTTCATTAGATCTGTTTAGTTCTGACCCGCTGAGCTACTCCAGCAATCTGCGTCTTCTCCTGAGAACTGTAACATGCTCAGTGATGCAGTTGATCCGAGTCTGTTCCGTGAGATTGCACGGGCCTTTGTTGGAATAGTGCAAGGGTCCAAAGTCAGAGTGGGATAGAAAGTGAGACTCAACTAAAAGCTCAGGATGGCTCTTGCAAATTCTGCACTCCTTCATCTTATTTTACATGTCCTGTGGACAGATCAGCTGTGATTAGCACGTTTTTCCAACCCTCACTCAGTTGATAGAACCACCATTAGTGACATTCAGCATTTTCTCCTGCCCTCCACGCAATCTCGGGCATTCTCTGGTCTGTCTACTCTTTCCTTCCTTATTTGTAACTTAAAATATATCTGATTTCTAACTTTTACTAATATTGTTGAAAGGCTTTTAGTTTTAGAGGTACAGCATGGAAACAGACCCTTTGGTCATCGAGTCCTTATCATCCATCATGGACTCAATCATCTGTTCACACTAGTTCTATGTTACCTCACTGTCTCATTCACACCCTTCACTTTAGGAACATTTTACAGAGGCAAATTAACCTACAAACCCACATGTCTTTGGAACATGGAGGAAACCCACGTGGTCACAGGCAGTACATGCAAACTCCACACTGATGACACCTCAGGTCAGGATTGAACCTGAATCTCTGGCGCTGTGAGGCAGCAGATCTGAACTATTGTGCTGCCCTCATCAGGTTATCAAGTCATCAAACTAAAACTATTTTTCTCCCCTCAGATGTTGTCTCCCATTTAGAGATTTTCCAGCATTTCCTGTTTTTGTTTTAGATTTCCAGCATCTGCATGATTTTGCTTTACATTGTAATTCTGCTGCTTTCCAACACAGAAGCTTCATGTTCCTCTCAGTCCTGCGTGGACATCAGTGACACTTTTCATATTGTGAACCACTGTTGTATTAGAAAATTTCCAGCAGTTCCCTACCTTAGGAGACCATGCTTCATTTATGGTGCCCTTGATGGAGAACAGCAGCTAGCGAAATCCACGAGGGTGCATTGAAATTGCGGGTCTTCCAACGGTGCAGGAAATTGTAGACTCATTTCACTTTCAGAGCACAGCAAGGATTTCTCGAAGAAAGATCCCGACCCGAAACATCAACAATCCTTTTTCTCCAGAGATGCAGCCTGAGTTACTCCAGAACTTTGTGTCTATCTTTGGATTTCTCTCTCTTTGTTCATTTTGTCCGTGACCAATGCCAGAAAATCATAGTCATCAAAGTCTGATACCCAAGATGCAATCACAACACTCAGCTTGCAAGAACTGGCTGTGCCTTCCGTCCTTTAGCCATCACTCCAGATATAAGGAAGTTTATTGCAACCAAGAGTAATTCTAACATCATATAGTTCACAACTCTATGCCAGTACTCAGATATACAAGTGGAATGTTGCTGCAAAATGACGCATGTGGCTGCCCGTAAACTGATCCAAACTACCAACGGTATTGAAATGCAAAGGTGACTTGCAGTATACTGCAGCATAAGTCTCCATCGTTGCCTTTTCATTGCATTCCAATCTATCAATAATACAGGATCAGGCAATGCAAGTGGCTGTTGAAAAGCATATGGAAGCAGAGGAGGAGGCAACATCAGAGACCCCTTTCTTATTAAGCAGTCACAATCTTTCTCATGTTCTGTGTCACTAGAGACAGTGGTAAGGGAGGCACAAGGTATGCTTGTCTTCATAGGACAGGACATCTAAATCTATCTTCTTCCATCTATACATAACTATGGCTCTGATCTTGTTATCTTCCAGTTTGCATGGTCATTCTATTTGCGCAAAAACGGTACACGATAGCGCTACGATTTTTTGCCAGCTTACTCACCGTTCTCCTGAGCTGCGATTGCACCAAGTTTCATTGCGATCGGTGGTCTAATGCAAAAGCTAGTGGGGTTTGAAAAATCTTAAAAATCGCGAGTGCGCAGATCGATCTCCTCTCCTGCCGTTCAGCGCTGTGTCTATTGGTCTTTTCTCCGGTCACTCCACAGGACGGTCCGCCCCTTCTTGCGCCCTCGCGTCATTACTGGAGTTGATGGAGGCTCTGAATGGCTGGCGGACATCTCCAACCGGACACAATTTTTGGAGGGGATTGGGTCGGAGACCCGAGCCGAAGCAGCCCAGCGTCGGAGATCCAGCCCAGCCCAGCCCAGAGTCGGAGATGTTGACAATGTCACCAAATGGAAAGCGGAGACTCTGATCCCGGCAGAGGAGAACGACCAGCACCTGCTGTGAGTCCACATCAGCTCCAGCCCCTTCCCCTCTGGTCTCCCTCGCTGGCTCCTGCCCCCCTCCCCCGTGATACCACCCTCTCCTTCACAACCCCCCTCTTTTCTCCGAGCTCTCTCCCAACAGGTCCCACTTAGCCTAGTTGAATATAAGAGTCAGGACATCATGTTGCAGCTTTATATAACTTTGGTAAGGCCACATTTGGAGTATTGTGTGTAGCTCTGGCTGCCCCGTTAAACAAAAGATGTGGAGGCTTTGAAGTGGGCGCTGAAGAGGTTTACCAGAGCACTGCCTGGATTAGAGGGCATTAGCTATAAGGAGAGTTTGGCCAACCTAGGATTGTTTTCTCCTTCAAGAGGTTCAGGGAGACCTTTTCCCAGGGTAGAAATAACAAAAGCCAGAGACAATAAATTTAAGGAGAGAGAAACAAAGTTTAAAGGAGATGTGCCGGGCAAATATTTTACACCAAGAGTGGGGATCAGTGGATGGTGGTGGAGGCAGACCTTTAAGAGGCTTTCAGATAGGCATGGAATGGAGGGATATAGATCCGGAACAGACAGAAGAGATTAGTTTTGGCAACATGTTCGCAACAGACTTTGCAGGCAAAAGAGCCTGTTTTTTGTGCTATACATTCTATGTAATTTATTTAGTTGCTGGTACCAGGACAATCCTTCCTCCCCAGGTTTTAGCTTTGTGAATTTCCTTTGGAGTGGTTCCATTGGTAACATATCCTTTCTAAGAATAAGGGAACCATATACTTATTTGCATTCACTTCAAGCCTGTCTTCAGCATATTTTTGACATTCGTAGTTATCCAAAGGAAATCTTCCCTGCAGGGTTCCAGCAAATCTGGTGGAAAGCTATTACTTTGCAGTGCAGAAGGCTGCAATTGGTCCTGCAAGTAATTTCTCATAGGTCCAGTTTAAGAATACATCAGTTCTCATGGAGCTCAATGCTCTTAAGATGGTGGAATTGATTCTAGACTTTAGGAGAGCTCCCCCTCCCCTCACCCCACTCACCATCAACAACACCACAGTCACATCTGAGGAGTCTTTTAAGTTTCTGGGAACCATCATCTCCAAGGACCTTAAATAGGGGACTACCATCGACTCCATAGTCAAAAAGGCACAACAGAGGATGTATTTCCTGGGGCAGCTGAGGAAGCACAATCTGCCACTGGCAATGATGGTCGAATTCAATATGGCCATCGTAGAGTCTGTCCTCACCTTCTCCATCAGGGTCTGCTTTGGCTCAGCCACCAAGCACGACACCTGGAGGCTGCAGCGAATCGTCCGATCGGCTGAGAAGGTTATTGGCTGCAACCTTCCCTCCATTGACGGACTGTACATTGCAAGGGCACGGAAGTGAGCGGATAAGATCATCTCTGACACCTCCCACCCTGGTCACAAACTCTTTGAATCACTTCCCTCTAGAAGGTGACTACAGACTGTCAAAGCTGCCCCAGCCAGACATAAAAACAGCTATTTTCCACGAGTAGTAGCTCTACTCAATAACCAAAAGTCTGTAGCCTCCTTTTGCTCTGGTATTTTATTTAATTCACATATTCAATGATTTTTATTATTAATGTTTAATGTTTTATGTGTCATTCCTAACAGCCACTGTATGTCATGTTATCACTTGCGGGCAGAGCACCAAGGCAAATTCCTTGTATGTGAATATACTTGGCAAATAAACATTCATTATTCAGTTAATCTGCAGCCAGAGCTGGCTGCTGACAGGCAATGGGAATGGCATGGTGGAATAGGAATAGTAAAAACATAGGATCCGATCCTATCCTGTCATTCTGATCCTGAAAGAAAGCAAGGATTCAAAGTCCATTCAAGCCACACCTCACTGCTTCACCGTGTCTGCAATTTTACCGTCTAAAGGCACGGTGGCGCAGTGGTAGAGTTTTTGCCTTTCAGCGCTGGAGCTTCAGGTTTGATACTGACTAAGGGTGCTGTCTGTATGTAGTTTGTATGTTCTCCCATGACCTGTATGTTTTTTCTCCGGGAGCTTCAGTTTCCTCCCACACTCCAAAGACGTACAGGTTTGTAGGCTAATTGGCTTAGTAAAATTGTAAATTGTCCCAAGTGTGTGCAGGATAATGTTAGTATGCGGGGATCATTGGTTGGCACGGACTTACATTTATTCTAGCTTTTCATACATAATTAGATAACATGCTTAATTAAAACTTTTAATTATTCGCTTGTAAGCATTTGATGTAGATGAATTACTGGCTCTGTTGTTCTTCAATGAAAGATTACATTTCCAAAACAAAGCAAATATATTTGCATAAATGTCACAGATAGATTTTTAAAATACAATGACAACACAAACTATTAAAATGGCTTTCAGAAATCAGAGTTGTTCAGGCAGTAACTATGTTAGTGTTTGTCATGTTAATATGAATCATTAAAATACAGTGTACAATAGCCATAATTTATTTTCTTTAACCTGGAAAAACCTTCAAACACCACAATCAAAACTAAACCAAACTTTTTAATCCAGTTTTTCCACTGCTCGAGATCTTGAGATATTTTCTATTTCATAGAAATTATTATATTTTGGCGGTCGCAAGAACGACAACTGAGGTTTCAAACAAATTTTTATTCAGAAAATCACTTCTCAGTTTACAGGCTCTCTTGACACGTCTGGCCACAACAGTGGTCAGTGCTGAACTGCCACGCTAAAGCAAAACCACGCAAAAACAAGCAGCCCCTCCTGAGTCATGTGACCGCGGCTTCCAAACGCCGGGTTCGATACCTGCGTGCGCCAGCAGGCGCTACTAACTTATGTTTTTTACCTCCAGAATATTAAGAAAAAGTGTCACTAAATTTTTTTTTCTACCTGCATTCACTGACAAATATTGCAAATACAAGCTTGACCAAGCAACTTATAGAAACATAGAATCATAGAAAATAGATGCAGGAGTAGGCCATTCGGCCCTTCGAGCCTGCACCGCCATTCAATATGATCATGGCTGATCATCCAACTCAGTATCCCAACCCTGCCTTCTCTCCATACCCCTTGATCCCTTTAGCCACAAGGACCACATCTCACTCCCTCTTAAATACAGCCAATGAACTGGCCTCAACTACATTCTGTGGCTGAGAATTCCAGAGATTCACCACTCTCTGTGTAAAAAATGTTTTTCTCATCTCAGTCCTAAAAGATTTCCCCTTTATCCTTAAACTGTAACCCCTTGTTCTGGACAATCCCAACATCGGGAACAATCTTCCTGCATCTAGCCTGTCCAACCCCTTAAGAATTTTGTAAGTTTCTATAAGATCCCCCCTCCTATGAAGGAACATTCCAAGCTATTTAATGGATATTTAGTAAGAGGTCCTGCTGCATTTATCTTCCAAATATTAACTGAGAGCCAACTAGACCAAAAATTGATTGGTTGCCAACTAGGAAAGTAATACAATCAGGAAGCCAATGAAGCCAATAAAAATGGTCCTTTTTGATGGATTACCATTAGACAATTAGTTTCAGTTCCTACGTTCATTGAAGCATGCAATGTATGAACTCAAACCTTGATCTAATTCTGACAATATAATAAGCCAGATGTATTTTTAGTTTATACTAGACCAAGTGCAGACCTGTTGGGTCTGTTTCCCCAACGCGCGTTTACGGGGGGGGGGGGGGGGGGGGGGGGGGGGGGGGTAGCTGCGGCACCGAGCGCAGACTAACCGCCGCAGAAAAACAGAGGGGGGGGGGGGGGGAGGGGGGGGGGGGAGAGGGGAGGGTGAGAAGAGAGGAGTGATGGGAGAGGGGGAGCAGAAAACGGGAGAGATTTGTAAGGAGGGCGAGGTAAGAGGAGAGCGGGGGTAGGGGAGGGAGAAGGGGATGGGAAGGGGGAGGAGAGTGGGGAGTGGGGAGAGGATCTAATTCGGGGAGGGCAGGAAGGGGGTGAGAGTGGGGTAGGGGGTTTACGGGGGGGGGGGGGGTAGCGGAGAGTGGTGCAAAAAGGAGTGGGGGGGAGATGGGGGTGAAGAGGGGTGGGTGAGGAGGGGTGATGGGAGAGGGAGAGGGGGAGGGAGAGGGGGGGAAGGGGAGGAGGAGGAGAGTGGGGGTGGGGGAGGGGGATGGGAGAGGGGTGGGGGAGAGTGGGGAGGGTTGGGGGAAGGGGAGGAGGAGGGTGAGAGGGGGGGGAGGGAGCGGAGAGGAGGAGAGGGGGGAGGGAGGGAGGGAGGGGGGGAGAAGAGGGAGGAGGGGGAGGGAGTGGAGAGGGGGGGGGGAGGGAGGGAGGGGGTCGGGGGGGGGGGAAGATAGGGGGGATGGGGGAGGGGAGGGGGGTAGGGGGAGTGAGGGGGAATAGTGGTGAGGGAGGGGGAGGATAAGAATGCGGAAGAGGGGCAGAGGAGTATGGGGAGTGGAAGGGAAGAGGCAGAGATGGGTAGGGGGAGAGGTGGGGAGAGAGAGTGGTGGGGGTTGGCATGGGAGGGGAGGAGGGAGAGGGGAGCTTGGACATCTGTGAGCTTTGGGCATTGTGACATCACACGATGGAACGTTCACCCACACACACACACACACACACACACACACACACACACGCACACACGCACACACACACACACACACACACACACACACACACACACACACACACACACACACACACACACACACACACACACACACAGTTTTAATATATTATAGATTATAATTCATCAACAGAACAATAAACAATGGTGCTGCCTGAAAATTTGAATTAAATGTGTTGATTGGCGTCCATGCAAAGATGAAGCAAAGACAAATTGAAAGCCTGAAGAAGGGTCTTGGCCCAAAACATTGCCTGATTCCTCCAGCATTTTGTTTTTTTGTTAAAGAAGACATAACTTGAACATTCTCATGTGGAACCACTCTTGAAAGATTTCAGTTAGGGGTGTCCTCAAATCCTGTAGGAATGATATTTTCATGTTAGAACGTTAAGTCATTTTGAGTTTATAAATCATTAAAAACTCATTTTTGCATTTGACCTTCATGAGAATTATTGGAAAAAATCTTAAAGAATGAAGAATGTGAATGATTGAAGAAATTTGGGATATTTTCTCTTCACCATAAATTTTAATCAATGCTTGCTTTTACCTTAGATGGCATCTACAATGGATGGTTCTCTTGGCACTTTGAAAGGGAGGAAAATGCATAGCGTCGCTGACATGTTGTGGATGAGTGGAATTGCTGGCCAGTTAATATGTTTCATTCTGTTAAGGCTTCTTCAGATCCCTCAAATCTGATTTCCCTAAACTCATAAAATCATCTGTACGGTGTGCTGTTTCTTGGCTCCTTCTAGCTGTAACTTTGAATAATTTCTGTATTGTCTTATTTCCATTCTATATATAATGCCATCAGCTCATGTGTATAACTTGTGTTTATCATCTGATAAATAAACCATAGAATAATATTGACCTGCATCACCCAGGAAGCTATTCACCTTATTGTGTTGAGGTTGCATTTTGCTAACACACATCAAAACCAACCACCGTGGTCCAGCTCTCTCTCCAAAACCCTCTTTCTACCTTTGTTTTGGGTATTTATTGACTCTTTTCCGATGCAATCACATTAAAAAAATGTTTCTTGTTCCAATTTACCTAACTAAAATATTGTTTTTCATTTGTTTAATAATCTCAGAAAAAGCTAGCATTTATTAGTCTAATAACAACTGGCATTCTAAGTAATTTCAGAGTGAATCACTTTGGTGGGTCTAAGGTTAGATATAGGTCAGACAGGTTAGTATTCCTCTAGTACTTTCTGTGACCAGGTGCATTTTACAAAAGTCTGGTAGGTTGGTGATGTTCATTACTCATGGCTGTTTTGTTTTTAAATACCCAGTCATTAACTGATCTTAAATTACATTGCTGCCCGGGTGAGATTTGAACTCAACTTTCTGCATTGGTAGTCCAGTCCTCTGGATTATTTGTCTCTTAACTATCTTCTGCACTACCATTATGTCCTAATTATGCAATCATCCTTGTAACGTTGATGGATTTTATGGGGCACATATACTAGAATTATTTAGGCATACCTTAGACAAGCTTGAGTATAACAACCCTGCATAGAGTGTAATTTAAAATACCGATAAGACCAGGGACTGCTTGTTGCCTGCTGCTGTCACATATAAACTACACAGGCATTGTTCAACATCATAGGGTACTACACACAGCTGGAATAATCTCAACTGCAGTGAGCTATGGCTCAATAATGATTTTAACAAAGATAATTTTGTTGAGCAACTTTCTGCTTCTGGGTTTCATTTGCAGTGATTCCTGATCTGATTTAAATTGACATGAGGTTGTTTTCCAGCATTTATGTTTCAAGGCAAGTGGTATTTTCCAAAATTATTTCCATCCCCTCAAATACCCAAGGACTGATTTTAAAACCCGGCCATTGTTGTTTAGTCTTTCTTTCTGTGGGGTGCATAGTGAGAAATTGTGCTTTGTGAACTCATTTTCTGATTGTTGGGGACCGAAATTGCAAGCAAACATTTGCTTGGTGTTATTCCAGTTACATGGCATGCACAAAGCTAATGACTAGTAAATGTATCCAAACTAGGCAGATCATGATATCAATCAACACACAATGATAATAAACTACCAGAGCAAAAGATTTTAGCTCCGTGTGCCCGCCAACAGCTTTGCTGAACATTGTGCTGCTGAAGTCTCATTTATTATCAAGATTGACACCCATCAATAGTATGTAAAGATATCATCAAATACATGGTTGGTGCTGATTGATTTGTTCTAATTGTTGATCTGGTTCTACAAGTGCTTGGAGCTTTCAAGTTGATTCAAGTTATAAGAATCTACAGGGAGTGGTGCATCTAGTGCTAAAGGACCTTTTACTGAGTTCAGAGCTACTGAACAAACTAGTTATTGCAAGACCATATGACATAATTTGGAGAAGATATGAGGAGCAGAATAATATGCAGGAAGATGGATGAGGATGAGAGGGAAAGGGGCTCAATAAGCTCTGTCTTAAAGCTTATTTCTTCAAAAGAGATGCATGTAGGTAGTTTAAGACTGCACTGTGCAAAGCTTCCAATCTGATTAAAATCTCAATGGCATGCTATATGCTTATTTCAAAGAAGACCAATAGATCCTCCTGTACACCGATCTTCCTAACACAACACGGCGTGGAAGGTAATTGTAATCCCCAAAGATTTCATTGTGTTGTTGGATGTAGAAGCAAAATAAACAAAATAGAGTTATAAACTGGACATCCTTTATTAATAGCTATAGTTCTCAATTAATCTGTGGTGTCCCAGTACAACACTGTATCAAGCATCATACCATGTGAAACAACGGAAGTCTTAACGGTATTTACACACTCCCATCTTGATGGTACCTGCTTGAAAGCTGATAACTGTCACATTGCAGATACAAGAATGTTCTGCTAATAATTGCCAGAGCCAACTGGCAAAGAGAGTGTAGGAGCTGGGCATTGAATGTTATTGAACTATATGAAATTGATAAACATCCTTGAATTATACCTGTAACTTGCACCTTTGGGAAACAGATCAATTTCCTAAACTTCAGGCATTCAATCTAAAAGAAAACATGAAAATAGCTTTATTTTTTGCATTCAGTTATCACCTTAGACAATGTGCTTACGATCACAATGGCTCCCAAGAAGCGACTTGCTGTAAACTTGCTGTAAATCAATATGTTGAAACTAAATAGACACAAAATGCTAAAGTAACTCAGCGGGTCAGACAGCATCTCTGAGGAAAAGGAATAGGTGACGTTTCGGGTCGAGACCCTTCCTCAGAAACCAAATTATGGGTGATTGTTAAAATATAAGTCCATATTATAATTTCTTTAAAACATAGTGACAACAATTTCTTTAGCATGGGTGTGTGTGAGGCCTGTGTGGTTTCCCATTGTAGGGATATCAAGCATTGTCAATCCTTCCAGGCTCTGACTTTCATCGTTCAGATTTATCATTACAATATCCAGACATTGTCTTTCGCAATGTTTCTCTCTCTCCTCACAATCTGTCTTTGAGGTATGTCAGAAAGAATAATGTGTTTTTTGATTTTATTTTGGCTGAGATACTGCAAGCAAATGTCTTTACTACTACCAATGTCAACATTTTACGGGAGTTTAACTTTTTGCTTTCCTCCTTGAACTATTCGCAATGATCAACACAGATCAGAATACTTTGAATTGTGTGAGAAGATGGAAATTAGGCAAGTTGTCTGTTGCGCGACAAGGTTAGAAAGAGCTTGTTCCCTTGGTCTTATTTTCAATAAGTTAGCTTTCTAGCTGTTGCACAAATTACGATCATTATTTCAGTTCGGGATAATTTTTTTTTCAAACAAAAAAACACCAACAGGTAAATACTGTCAGAAAGCAGCCAGGATGTCTAGACTTGATCTTTCAAATATATAAATTGTGGATCGGCATTCAAGTCAGTCTAAATTTATCCTCACAATTCAACAGTCACCTCTATTTAGTTCAAAGATACTATCTCCATTTTCAAGGCTTGTCCCTGTGGCTAAAACTGTATGAATCTGTTGCAGTTACAGCATCAATTAACAGGCCGAAACAATATCCAGCTCCCTCTCCTCAGGCAGTACTGAAACATCAGTATTGAGACACTATAACATTCATCTACAACAAATGTATTTTATTTAACCAATGCTTTCCCACAGAATTGCAGTAAATGAAGGTTACAATTTTTCATTAGATTTGCTTTGAAAAGTGCTGTTGAAGAGAGAATTTTTAAAGCAATATAGTTTTTAGTGTCTGCAAATGGACACCAAGATCTAGATGTGCAATCAACATGTGCCTATCAGTTAGATATTAGAAATGACATTTCAGGGAAGAACCACAGACGAACAATAGGGATTAAAGATAATCGCCTGGGGATTGCCACGTTAAATTATGATGTGTCCATTAATTGTAATGTAACCCAAGTAACAACTTCATGCTGACTATGGATTGGATGTTTATTCAAAATTACTGCTTGCATTTATAAAGACAGACTACACTGCTCTTGGCATGCACACCTTACAGTAGAGTTGTAATCATTCATGAGGCGTTGTTAGTAACATCTGAAGTAAAATATTAAGAGGAAGCATCAGCACTTTCAGGCTCTGCATCGGAAGTCTTAAAATATGTGGCTTGATAACAGGCAGCCAGAAGAGTTGCAGAACCATCATTCTAACATTATATAACACATCTTTCTCTCTTCAAGGGGAAGGTGGCACATGGCCAAGGCAGCAGGGATCACGTATGGGGATCGAATATGACTGCAGGCCCTAACGCCCACGGAGAGATACCTCTGGCCATTTTTTAGAATCCCATTGTTGGGGCCGTGCTATCAAAGATGTCCCGAGCATCATATTAAACCCCTCTTCTCTCCTCCTCACTGCCTCTGACAATTATCTCTGACTTACAAGGTATGGTTGTAAAAGCACTGCCCCATCCATGTACAAGAAAATTACCTTCATCCATTTTTTTTCCTTTTAAAGTGAGTCATTGAGACATACAGCACAGACACAGGCCATCGAGTCTGAGTTGACTATAAACCACTCATTTATTCTAATCCCAAATTAATATATATATTTTAAATTCTCTCTTCACATTCTCACTAACTCCGTTCTAACATTTTGGGGGGGGGAGGGAGGGGGGGGGGGGGGGGGGGGGGGATACGTTAGTCTTAACCTACCAACATGCAGGATACCACTGATTTAATGCACATTGACTTCTGGGCAATACATGTCATTGATTCTTCCTTGGGGCAGAGCTTCCTGTAACCCCAAGAACTACACAGAGGATGAGATATTTGACCCCAAGCCTTATTCTCCACTTCCCAAATACCCTCCCCCTTGCCTTCAGGTCCATCAATGGCCTGTGGTCATTTTTATCCTCTTGGTCACAATGCAAAAATAAGCCAGCCAAATTAACCATTAAAATTTGAATGTTTAAATCCAATTATGCTGCATTCTATACAAATGTGAGTGAAACATCTTTGTGTGTCCCATCAACTGTTCGCAACGCTTCACAACTCTTCAATATGTTCTTTCTTTTCATCTCCCGCGTGTGTCCAACCTTCTTCCTATCAAACTCACCCCCCAACCTTTATCCATCTATCACTGGCCAGTATTTGTCCTGCTCCTCTCTCTTCCAGATCCCCCCCCTCCCTCCCCCCCCTCCCCCCCCCCCCTCCCCCCTCCCCCTCCAGCTGAGTCAGAAGAAGGGTCTCCATCCTACCCTATGTCACCTACCCTATCCATGTTCTCTGGAGTTGCTGCCTAACCCAGAGATATTCCAGCAGTTTGCCTTTTTGTAAACCAGCATCTGCAGTTCCTTGTTTTTACCTGTCTTCAATATGTCTTTACCTTGGTGCTCTTATTCAATGCTACCAATTGGCTGCAGCATGGCCAATGGAGATCGTTGACTTTTGGTGTATGTGGGTGCATAAAATCTTGAAAACCTAAAACATTTAAAAGACAATTGTAATGTGGTGCAAGATGGGAGGTTGAATGCAAGGGGAAAGTATACAGTTAAGGCTCTTAATTGACACTTAGCAAGCATTGCTCAGGAAGTATATAAAAGCTTTGGAGAGGATGGCAGAGTGGTACCGGCAGTGGATGCAAGGAAACAAAGGCTTGGCAAGAAAAACTGTGGTCTTACATCCCACGGCCTCAAAGTGCTCTGGATACTACTAGATTGGCTGTGGGAGGCGCCCCTGGGCAACAAAGACTGAATGGTGAGGCAAGGGTTGACGGTTCGCTGGTTGATGTGCAGATCCGGAACGAGGCGACAGTGGAGTGGGCCGCTGGAGGCCGGGCAGCAGCCTGGGGCTCAACTGGATTGGGTGTTGCTTCAAGCGATTGAGCCCATGGACTGGACGCAACCTGCAGCGGCACAGAGCAGTGGAGCAGCAATGGAGGACACCAATGGCTTCACTTGGCCAGGCTGACCCTAACGGCCAGGTTAAGAGCTCTACACTTACAACAACTAGGAGTTGAAAATGGCACCAAAACCTGATGACTCTTGTATACTGAATATAGACACAAAAAGTTGGAGTAATGCAGTGGGACAGGCAGCATTTCTGGAGAGAAGGAATGGGTGAAGTTTCGGGTCGAGACCCTTCTTCGTCTATCTTCGGTTTAAACCCGCATCTGCAGTTCCTTCCACACGACTCTTGTATAGTCTCAGTATACTATTCCTATACACTTGTACTGAATCTAAGATGTGCTTATGTATAATAATACTTTTTACTGAATTGCATGCAAAAAAGAATGTCACTGTACCTCAGTACATGTGACAATAAAGTACCATTGAACCATTGGATGCAGATGATGTTTGCCAGAGTGCTGCTTGGATGAGAGAGTATTAGCTATAAGGAGAGTTTGGACAAACCTGGATTGTTTTACTTTAGAATGCCAGAGGTTGAGTGAAGGCCTAATAGAAATATGTAAACATACAAAGGTCATAGATAGTATAGACGTCAGAACCTTTTTCCCAGGGTGGAGATGTCAAAGACAAGAAGGCCCAGCTTTAAGGTAAGAGGGGGAAAGCCCTGCCAGCAGTAGTGATGGAAGGAAATACAATAATGACATTTAAAAGGTTATTAGATAGGCACATGCATATGCAGGGAATGGAGGTAATGAGGAGCACATGCAAACAATGGAGATTAGTTTAATTAGGCATCATGTTTGCATAGGCATTGTGGACTGAAGGGTGTATTCCTGTGCTGTACTGTTCTATGTTCATGCCACTTGGACAGGTACAATAGATAGGAACGGTTTAACGGATATAGGTCAAGCACAGACAAATGGGACTAGCTTAGATGGACACCTTGGCTGACATGGATGAGTTCGGCCGAAAAGCCCATTTCCATGCTGCAAGACAATATGATTATATGATGCAGTTAATAGAATATGACACACAAATTTAATCGCATGTAGCCTTCAATATGAGGTTAATCCCCATTCATTTATTATTCCGACTGCTCAGGGCGCTGTAATTGGTGTAATCTAGATCTAGCCTTTATATCATTCAGCTGCTCCTAGTGTCACTGTTGTGCACAATGGTCCACCTGCACCAACCATTGAAGTGTGTAGGAAGAAACTGCAGATGCTGGGTTAAACGGAAGATAGACACAAAAAGCTGGAGTAGCTCAGCGGGACATGCAGCATCTCTGGAGAGAAGAAATGGGTGATGTTTTGGGTCAAGAACCTTCTTCAGACTTCGAGTCCCGCTGAGCTACTCCAGCTTTTTGTGTCTATCAACCATTAAAGTGATGTGTGCACCTTATTGTCAGATATATCCTCTTGTCACCTGAAATGAATGGCATATGTTGGTAGCGGATCTTCTACTCTTCAATGTTTTTTGTAGATTTACTGGCAATCAAACCAATGTATCGAAAGATCACTCAGAAAATAAGAACTTTATTCCCTTTCCTTTGGGAAAATCAAGGAGTTAACTTTTGTGGCTTGCTTACCACTCATTCCCCCATTCCCCGCCATTATCTCATGTGGTTACCATTCATTCCCCCATCCCCACCATTATTATGGTGACAGCCGCCTAATGTTCTACCCAGAATCCTGGGAGCAAAGCCAATTCAAACTAAAAGCCACAGTTGTTAGAAATCTCAAGAAAGGATAGAAGATAATGGCAAAACTCAGTAAGTCATGCAGCATCAGTGGAAAGTTTCATGTTGTAGACCCTTTGTCGGAACCTATGAAGTTCCCCATTGCACTGATGCTGCCTCACCTGCTGATGGTTTCCAGCATTTTTTGTTTTTATTCCTGGGAGGAATGCTATGGGATTTAAATTTTCTCCATGAACTTCCATCGTTGCTGATCATTCATTTATGCAGAAAGAACAATTCCTCTGTTGTTCTATTTTTTTTCCCCCTGAGCACTATTACATTTGTATCAGAGTAACGCAGAACTCTAAGGCAAGTGAGATGCTACAATAAACAACAAATAAATATGTAACACATTTTTTGCAATTCATATGATAAAATGTCTTTCTGATATCTCAACTATCGGCTATTCCTTTAGTCTGTATTATCATCTGAATTTATAAATAACTATGTATTTACTCAAATAAAACAACATTTCATTATTGCCCATTCATTTCGACAATGTTGGTCAAAGGAACATAATTAAAAACAAAATACAATTTTAAAATAAACACCAACAAAACAACATTTGTTCCCTGCCATCCCTGATTTCGTTGAAGAATCAGTTTATTTTGTAACTATGAAGGACTTCCCTCAGAGCTGTTGCCAAATCATGATCCCTTTCAGGTGATAAATTTGTGGTGGTATTGTCCACCCAGGAGGTAATTTTGTTGAAACAAGTCAGGCCTGAATAGAGCAGCTGCTATAATTTATATTCTGTCTCTACTTTCAAAAGGTAACAATACTTCTTATTCACTCCTACAAGTTCACTGAGGTACACAGAAACAGGAGTTTTGTCACCAAATGTAAATTACAATAGTGTTCTCTTCTGATTTGGCTAACCAGCATTTTTTTGTCATTGAAATCTGCAGGAGTATCTTTTAACAGGCGTGCCAGAAGGAAACTAGGGCTGGTTAGAGTCATTCAAATGGACTGGGTCAGCTCCTTGATGAACACGGTAATCATATCGTCAGGTCACCTGGAAGGAATCACCAGTGGGTGTGGCAGGAGTTGAGCATCCTCAAGGAAAGTGAAGATCACAGGGAATAACAGGCATTGCTTGAGAGGTAGCAAATTCATTCTTCATGTTAGTACCCCTCCTATCTCTTCTCAGCAATTAAAGCTTACAAAAAAAAAAGCCTCCTACATCCCCTTTTGGACTTGCCAAATTTTGCTTTCTTGGTGACCTTGTTCCAAACTCTTATTGAAAATTAGTGCACATTTTTATTTTAGTTTTTTAGTGCAGAAACAAGCATTTTGGCCCATGAGTTCATGCTCACCATGACCACCTGTACTAGTTCTATCCTACATACTAGGGACAATTTACAGAAGGCAAATTAAACCTATAAACCTGTATGTCTTAGGAATATGGGAGGAAACCCGAGCACCCAGAGAAAACCGGTACCGTCATAGGAAGAATGTACAAACTCCATAAAGACAACATCCATAGTCAGGATCAAACCCGGGTCTCTGGCGCTGTAAGGCAGTAACTCTACCACTGTGCTACTGTGCCACCCACAGTTTTATTGAGTAACATACAGGTAAAATATTTGATGTGCAACGTTGGTTGAAAAAGTTTAAAATCAGTGTTATAGAGAATGTGAAGCCATTATTTAAATCTGTAACATTTTCATTTTGCTCATGTACAAGAATGATCTGTATATTAATATCTCATGTTCTGATATTGTTCTGCAACATTGACCTCTTACTTTGGAAATATATAAATAGGAGACAAATATATAAATGGGAGAGCAATGTGAATTAACATGATTCCATTACAGAAAGCAGTAAAAGTTGGGAACAATGGGAATAAGGAAATGTCTAATGATAAATAAATATTCTTCTTCTACATTCTCAGTGTAAGACATAAATACTAAGCTACGAGGAACCTCGCATATGAAAGTAATTATTATCAGTCAGGAACAAGGACTGGTTTCGTAGATATGACAGCGTAGTTGCCTGAAGACATGAACCTTAATGAGGTGATAGCAGGGATGGGGTGAATATATTTCACTGGTCTGGAATGGTCCAATTGGATTGGAAAGTAGCAAATATAATGTAATTATTCTGGAGAGAAATGAGAGAGAAAACAAAAGGTTGTGGCCAAGTCAACCTCTTGGGATTAGTCAGGAAAATGCTGGAAATCATTATCTAAGGATGAAATCTGGCTGGTTGTGGCTAATGGTTGTGAACTAACCACTTGTCTTCAGCCTTGTCTACAGAAGTAAAGCCTAAATGTGAGTAATGTGCCATGAGTTGAATCTCATTTATAGATTCAGGTTTCATAAGATCCAGTACTAATTGATAGATTTGAGTGGACAAGTTCTGCAGATCAGTCTTCGGTTCCAAAACCCACTGATTCAATAGAGATTTTAGGTCATTTTTTTAATTACTCTTAAGTTCTCCAACTGTAACAACATAGAAAATATTGGAAACACTCGATAAGTTAGGCAACACCCACAGAAAGAGAAACAGAGGTAAAGTTTCAGGTTAAGGTTCCGTCATCAGAATTGGAAAAGAGAAAAAGCTATCAGGCTGTCAGGACTGTCTTATGAAGAAAGACTGGATAGACTTGGTTTATACTCTCTAGAATTTAGGAGATTGAGAGGGGATCTTATAGAAACTTACAAAATTCTTAAGGGGTTGGACAGGCTAGATGCAGGAAGATTGTTCCCGATGTTAGGGAAGTCCAGGACAAGGGGTCACAGCTTAAGGATAAGGGGGAAATCCTTTAAAACCGAGATGAGAAGAACTTTTTTCACACAGAGAGTGGTGAATCTCTGGAACTCTCTGCCACAGAGGGTAGTCGAGGCCAGTTCATTGGCTATATTTAAGAGGGAGTTAGATGTGGCCCTTGTGGTTAAGGGGATCAGAGGGTATGGAGAGAAGGCAGGTGCGGGATACTGAGGGATGATCAGCCATGATCATATTGAATGGCGGTGCAGGCTCGAAGGGTCGAATGGCCTACTCCTGCACCTAATTTCTATGTTTCTATGTAACCCTTGAACATCCAAATTGAACTATTAACCAGTAGCATGTTAATACCATGTTACAGCTTCAGGTGTTAATTAATGTGATATTTATGCCCAGAAACTTACAATTCTCTTGGATACCTCCACTGTATGGAAAAAAGTATCTGTTTTTCACTCTCTAAACAATGTCTGATTATCCATACATTATCTTTCAATGTTGCCACAGAGTCATAGCCATACAGTGTGAAAACAGGCCCTTCGACCCAACTTGCCCTCACCGGCCAACATGTCCCAACTACAAGGCGTAGGCTTGGTGATCATTTCGCCGAACACCTCCGCTCGGTCCGCATTAACCAACCTAATCTCTCTGTGGCTCAGCACTTCCACTCCCCCTCCCATTCCGAATCCGACCTTACTGTCCCGGGCCTCCTCCATGGCCAGAGTGAGCACCACCGGAAATTGGAGGAGCAGCACCTCATATTCCACTTGGGCAGTCTGCACCCCAGCGGCTTGAACATTGACTTCTCCAATTTCCGGTAGCCCTTGCTGTCCCCTCCCCTTCCCAGCTCTCCCTCAGCCCTCCGGCTCCTCCTCTTCCTTTCTTCTTTACCTGAATTATTCCTCTCATGATTTATGCCCTTTTTTAAAGCAACAACAATGCTGCCCTCATTCTATTCTCCATCGTCTATATTATTCTGTTTTGTTAAGTCTTACCCTATTTTACAGGGTCCTAAGCACAATTAACTCAATTGCTGATATCGTCTTCTTGCATCATGTGGGAGTTTTTAAGTGAGAACTGGGATTGCAAACTGCTGCAGTACCTTGCAAATGTTGATATGAATTCTACAACATTTTCAACAGGCAGACATGAAGTGCTTGATGGCATAATTTTCTTCTGCTTCCTGAGATTGCAAATAATAAAATAAATAGTGATCAGCAGATATACAAATCCTCAAGCAAGCTCCATCATTCTGCTTTTGATCTTCTCAACTGAAGTTCATTTTCTTGTCCAATTTCCATCTCTCTTGATTCTTGTGGAGTCATTTAAAGCCAACATTCCCACCCTTGAATGTATACAGCAATCGAGTATCCACATGTCTCTAGGTTCAGAGGTCCAAATATTCATGATCTTCTGAGTAAATAACTTTTCTTCATCTTAGTTCTTAATAGTTGAACCCTTACCCTGAGACGATGCCACAGAGTTCCTCAGTCTCCAGCTCCAGAAACAACTTCTCGGGACATGCCAAATCAATCCCTCCATGAATTTTCCTTATTTTAATTACCTCTCCACGGGGTTTTCTAAAATTGTATGATAAACTTATTTCAATCAGTTTTCCCCTTAAATTCTACTCTAATACAATTATACTTTTAATTTGGTATACCATGGTTCACAGCATGATTTGGGAATAGCTCCATCCAAGACCACATGAATTGTGGATGTAGCCCAGACCATCACACAAAACAACCTCCCTTCCAACGACTCCACCTACACTTTACACTGCCTCGGCAATACGCAATACTCCAGGTGTGGTCTCACCAAGACCCTGTATAACTGCAGTAGAACCTCCCTGCTCCTATATTCAAATCCTTTTGCAATGAAAGCTAACATACCATTCGCTTTCTTCACTGCCTGCTGCACCTGCATGATACTTTCAATGACTGGTGTACCATGACACCCAGATCTCGCTGCATCTCCCCTTTTCCTAATCGGCCACCATTTAGATAATAATCTGCTTTCCTGTTTTTGCCACCAAAATGGATAACCTCACATTTATCCACATTATACTGCATCTGCCAAACATTTGCCCACTCACCCAGCCTATCCAAGTCACCTTGCGGTCTCCTAGCATCCTCCTCACAGCTAGCACTGCTCCCCAGCTTAGTGTCATCCGCAAACTTGGAGATATTGCCTTCAATTCCCTCATCCAGATCATTAATATATATTGTAAATAGCTGGGGTCCCAGTACTGAGCCTAGCGGTACCCCACTAGTCACTGCCTGCCATTGTGAAAAGGACCCGTTTACTCCTACTCTTTGTTTCCTGTTTGCCAGCCAGTTCTCTATCCACATCAATACTGAACCCCCAATGCCGTGTGCTTTAAGTTTGTATACTAATCTCTTATGTGGGACCTTGTCGAAAGCCTTCTGGAAGTCCAGATACACCACATCCACTGGTTCTCCCCTATCCACACTACTAGTTACATCCTCGAAAAATTCTATAAGATTTGTCAGACATGATTTACCTTTCGTAAATCCATGCTGACTTTGTCCAATGATTTCACCACTTTCCAAATGTGCTGCTATCCCATCTTTAATAACTGACTCTAGCAGTTTTCCCACTACCGATGTTAGACTAACTGGCCTGTAATTCCCCGCTTTCTCTCTCCCTCCCTTCTTAAAAAGTGGGGTTACTTTTGCTACCCGCCAATCCTCAGGAACTACTCCAGAATCTAAAGAGTTACAAACAAGAACATTTTTTTTTTTGTAACAATACTGTTATGTATTTCTTTAACTCTGGCAAAGTAGACCAGACGATGAGACAGGGAGGCAATAATCCTCAAACAGCTGTTAGGAGAAATTTGAACAGCTGAAATAGCAGTGTTAAGGCCAGGGCAGGTGTTAACCAAGTAGACCGACTGAAGAAAGGCAAGTTGCTGTTGAAGTCCTAGATGCCTTACTCCAAGGGGACGGGGAGGCAGTTGTAGGAGTTATTGAAGGTAGTGACAGGAACTAAGCAACAACAGTCAGACTTTCAGAACTGGACGTTCTTGAGTTACGCTCACTTTTCAAAATGTAATGCTCCCCAAATTTAAGTTTACAGTGAACTCTTGTTATTAGCTCGCACACTTGTTGCTGAAGTGAAGCGCTTTGAAGAAATGGTTGCTGAGATATCGTGTTAAACAAAGCACAATTATAAAGAGGCAACACTGTGCCAAATCGAACTAACAACCATAAAGCCACAGATATTTACAACTATTTGGCCTATGATGTCTGTGCCAGCTCTTTGCTGAAGTAATCCATAACAAATCTCAGTCTTCTGCTCTCTGCCAATGCTTTATGTCTTCTTCAACTTCAAACGCTCATTTTTTTTCTCCTTAAAACTTGCAAAACTTTCTACTAGTAACCCACCAGGAAAGTAAATTTCTCTATCTTTTCTTCTCGCTTTCTATTTGAAATTTTGAATTCATTGCCCCTTATTATTGACCACAAACCAAAGGATGTAATAATTTCCTATTTGTGTGGGATCATACACTTTAAATCTGTGGCTTCAAGTAAGGCGCATGATGCTCACCACTTGTGCCAACCAAGTGCAATGTTTGTGCAGTGCATGGGCCGTGGAACCGGGGGCTGGGGGGGCTGGAGCCCCTCCACTTTTTTGGCACGACATGCTTCACAACTTGAAATTATCCGGCCCACAGGCGTATTTTTCCTCTTCTTCTGAGGACCTCTGCCATCCAGAATCTCAGATCAAGCACAGTGAGTGCGGCAAAACCACGACCAGCCTTGGCGAAAACCAACTGCCCCTCCAAAACCCTCCCTCCCCTCCGCACAACGGCCAATCACAGCATGGTTCACAGTCGAGATATGGGGCAGTGAACAAAGTACTGTGATTAGCCGCTGAGCGGGAGGGAGGGTAGGCCCAGAGAGAGAGAGAGAGAGAGAGAGTCGGCCCCAAGAGAGGAAGGGAGGGAGAGAGAGAGAGTCGGCCCCAAGAGAGAGGGAGGGAGAGAGAGAGAGAGAGAGAGAGAGAATCGGCACAATACCGTGGAAGTCACTGGCGTTCATCCCAGGGGGAGAGGGGGATGGGGGATATATCCCCCCACGTTTTGAGTTGGGGGATGGCCTGTACTATTCCCTGTTTTTGGAGGTCGAGCAACAACTAAAAATAATAATTGTGCCACCCTCCCCTCAAGCAAGCATATCAGGAGAAATGGTACGTATGTTACAGCTTCAATGTGCGTGATCTATTGATACCATTCTGTTCCATTGTGACCACATTTGCAGTACGTGTCTACATCTTTTGCTCAGCATCGAAGAGAGAGCCCAAGATTCAGACACCCGCTATGATGGGGAGAGTTTTCTGAATGAATGAATGATACTTTATTATCACATGTGACATATCACAGTGAAAATCTTTGTTTTGCATACCATCCACAAAGTACCGAAAGTGTCTACACGTCCAGGGCATGTTATATGACATGTTATTCGAGGCAATAGCTTGAATACTGCAGAATGGTTCAGTCATAAGGTGCAGGAGCCGCAACTCCAATTAGCCAAGCATGAGGATGCAGAATATTGTACTGGCGAAGCCTTAGCCCTTCCACGTGTTCCACAGGTGAAAGGGCACGAGGAGAACCTGCAGGCAGATGGGGATATGGACCATTGGTACGTGGTACTGGGGCAATTCAAACTGAGAAAGAGCAAATGAATGGAGTGATGAGAGACTAGAGTCGTAGGATAGAAACAATTTTCTGCAGCTGCGCGTATGTGTCCTGTTATCAAATTACAATGTCGTACCACAAAGATAAGAATCTGTACATTATTATTTGAGCCACAGTCAATGGTGGGGAAAAATGTGTTTCATTTCCTGGGATACTGGCATGAGTATTGGGAGATGCAGTTGTTCCCTTGGGATGAGTTTCACTTGACCTGAGCTGGGTCTAGTGGCCTCTTGAATTGAATAGATTGAATACATTAGGCTATAGATCAAGTTTTGGATAAATAGTGGAACAACAGTTTCAAGTGAGTGGAAATTTAGAAAGTCAAAAAAAGAAAAGACAAGGTTGCAGTGTAGGGTTACAACATGGGTAATGATAATCAGAGTCTGTTAGGAAGAGCATTCAAACCAAGGAGTTTTCCTACAATTAGATTCAGAGCAGAGTTAAAGAGTAACATTTTTAAAAAATTGAAGGCTCCCTATCTGAATGCATGCTGCAATTATAACAGGATGAATTAATGTCACAAAATAAAAAAAATAAATGAGTACAATGTAACAGACGTACAGAGATATGGTTTAAGGTGACCAAATTTGGGAATCTATATCTATCTATCTTCTATCTATACATAACTAAAACTCTGATCTTGTGCTCTTCCGGTTTGCATGGTTTATCTATTTGCGCAAAAATGGTACACTATAGTGCTACGATTATTCGCCAGCTCACTCACCATTCTCCTGTACAGTGAGTGCAAAGAGTTTTGTTCCGTTCGGTGGTATATTGTAAAAGTCAGCGAGTTAAAAAAATCTTAAAAACCGCGCGTGCGCAGATCGATCTCCTCTCCTGCCAGTCAGCGCCGTGTGGATTGGTCTCTTCTCCTGTCACTCCCCGGGACATTCCACCCCTTCCTGCGCCATTGTGTCTTTACTGAAGCCGAGGATGGCTGACGGAGGTCTCCAACCAGACACAATTTTCGGAGGGACAAAAAGCGGCACGGCACGGAGATGGAGATGTCGCTGATGTCATCAAACGGAAAGCGGAGACTCTGATCGCGTCGGAGGAAAATGACCAGCAACCAGCGCCCCGCTGTGAGTCCGCATCGCCACTGCCAGCTCCAGGCCCTTACCCTCTGGTTCCCCTCACTGGCTCCTGCCCCCCCCCCCCCCCCCCCCCCCCCCCCCCCCCAATCCCCCCCCCGTGATCCACTCTCGCCCCCATGGTTCTTACCCCATCTTTTCTCTGAGCTTTCTCCCCCACTCCCCCCGGCCCCCACACTCCTCCCACCCCCACACCTCTCCCCCCCACAATCCCCCCTGCCCCCCTCCTGTGCTGCAAGTGCAACAAGTTTTGTTTTGTTCCGATCAATGCTATATTTAAGTTATTAAGGTTTAAAAATCTTTAAAAACGCTCATGCGCAGATTAGTCTCCTCTTCTGTCAGTCACCAGCACGCAGATTGGTCTCCTCTCCTGTCTCTCCCACCCCAACCTGCACCATCGCCACACTGATTGGCTGGCTCTGAGGCCAACAGCTGCTGCTGCTGGTCAGCCCCACGCAGCGGGCTGAGGATCCGAGGCCTGGGCGCTGAGCCTGGCTGAGTCCGACAGCTGCAACCTCGAGATCCTGGGGAGGTGAGGGGGAGTGGGGGTGGGGGGGAAAGTGGTGGAGGTGAGGAGGGAGAATGGGAGAAGACGGGGAATAGATGGAAAGGAGGGTGGAGTGGGGGAGATAGAGAGTGGGGAACACCTGGGGAGGTGAGGAGGGAGTGTTGGGGGAGAGAGGGAGAGGAGGGGGTTAGGGAGGGAGAGGGGGCAATGGGGGAAGTGAAGGGAGAATCGGGGGAGGAGGGGGAATAGAGGGAGAGGAGTGGGATAGGTAGGGAGTGGGGAATAGAGGGAGAGAGGAGGGCAGTCGGAGAGGTGAGGGGGGATAGTGGGGCGATAGGAGGAGGTGAGGAGTGGAGATGGTGGGAGATAGGAGGGAGGGGAGGGGTTATGGAGGGAGGGAGTGATTGAGGGTAGGGGAAAGGAGAGTGAGGGAGAGGTGAGGGAGGGATTGGGGAGTGGAGGGGAGGGGAAAGAAGAGAGAGGGTGAAGAGGGGGGGGGGGGGGGGAAAGTGCTGGGGGATGAGGGGAAATGAGCCATGCCTGCGCAGTTGGGGGCTATGGGTGAGTGGCGGAATATTGCGTTGGGGGAACGGATTACTTTGGGGGAACGGGTTGCGTTGGGGGGCCAGGCCCCTCATGTGACAGGGACCCAACGGGTCCGACTTAGTCTAGTTAAGTATAAAATGGTAGACAAAATGGAAAAGGAAAATGGTATCCTTAATGATAAAGGCTGGGATAAAGGTTGTAAAGAGAAAGGAGCTTAGGTAGACACAAAATGTTGGAGTAACTCAGCGCAGCCTCTCTGGATAGAAGGAATAGTTGACGTTTCAGGTCGAGACCCTTCTTTAGACTTAGTTTAGGGTGGCACAGGGCAGCACAATGTAAGTTGTTGCCTTACAGTGCCAGAGACACGGGTTTGATCCTGACTACAAGTGTTGTCTGTACAAAGTTTGTCCGTTCTCCCTGTGACCATGTGAGTTTCTTCCAGGTGCTCGGGTTTCCTCCCACATTCCAAAGATGCGCAGATTTGTAGGTTAATTGGCTTCTGTAAATTGTCCCTAGTGTGTAGGATAGAACTAGTGTAAGGGTGATAACTGGTCTCCGTGGAATCGATGGGACGATGGGGCTGTTTCCACGCTTTATTTCTAAACTAAACTAACATCACAATTTAAAATCTATTTGGCTGGAGCAAGGAAACAGCAAGAGGCAGAAAATATTGGTGGGAACTGTACTAAACCGTAGTTAATATATGGCACAAGGTAAATCAGATAATTAAAGTTGGATGTAACAAAGTTAAAATATTAATCATGGGAAACTTTGAGTGGATAAATCAAATTAGCAGTAATAATGTGGAGGACAAATTCATGACGTAATGGGAATTATTGTTTTCAAATTAGTATATTAAGGAGCTAATAAAGAAATAGATCATTTTTGTTCTAATGTTGTGTAAAGAGGTGGGGTTAATTAATAACCATAATTGATGGACCGTCAGAGAACATTGATCATAATATGACTACATTTTATATAAACCTCAAATGAGATTTAGTTCAAACTGAAATTAGGGTCTTAGATCTAAACAAACTACAAAGAATAAAGCAAACTGCCCAGACGCAAAAAACAAACTAGCTATGGAGATTAGGGAAGGGTATTAAACATTAAGCAATTACTAAAATGTAAAGGATTATTACATAGTTTGCAACAAATATATATCTATATATATATATATCTATATATATCTTTGTCCTAAAAACCCAAAAGTAAAGTGATTTGATGGTGGCTAGCAAGTGAGGTAATGAAAATGTTGGATCCACGGAAAGGCCAAAGATTGGGGAAATTTCAGTAGACAGTGAAGGATGACCAAGAAATTGATAATGAAGGAAATAGAGCAGAGAAGAGTAGGATAGAGAGCAACATGAAGCGAAACTGCAGAAGTAGCTATAGATATATGAAAAGATAAATAAATTCTAAGGTCTTGATGCCCTATACTCATTTTTGTGAGCAAGACTGGCTGTTTTCCTCCAATATTTCATTGATTATATTGTATTGTATTGTATTCAATTTATTGTCATTACCTCATATTAGAGATAACAAAATGAATTTTCCTTACAGTCAAGTAACATAAAAATAAATAATAAATAAATAAAACATCTTAATTTTTTTTTGAAAAAGCACAAACACAGACGTCCACGACACAGCCTAACCACAATACAACACAGTGGCACCAAAGTTGAGGAAGGTACCATAGTCCTTGATTATAGAACAAATCCCATAGACTGAAAGGTAGAAATGTTACTCCATTATTTAAGAAATGAGAGCGAGAACAGAAAAACAACATCTGTCAGTCTGACATATGGTGAAAATGCTTGAATCGATCAGTAAGAAAGTCATAGCAGGGCAATTAGAAAAAGGATACAAAGACTGCAATTAGTGGGGTGGTTCAAAAATCATTGATGGGTCTCAGCTGTTTCACAACTTATATCAATAATTTTGGGTGAAGGGACAGAGTGTAATATCTCCAAATCTACTGCTGATCAGAGCTGGGTGATGGCAGTGGTTGCATTGGGAGGCGAATGCAGGAATACATCAAGGAGATATGATATGTAGAGGTTAAATAAATGGGCATGGACATGGCAGATGGAATGTGAGATTGTGCAATTTTTTTTTTAAAGGCAGAGGGTATTTAAAATATATAAATCATTTACAGGACAGCACAGTGGCGCGACGGTAGAGTTGTTACCTTACAGCACCAGAGTCCTGGGTTCGATCCTGACTATGAGTGCTGTCTAAACGGAGTTTGTACATTCTCCCTGTGACTGCATGGGGTTTCTCTGGGTGCTCTGGTTTCCTCCCACACTCCAAAGACGTACAGTTTAGTAGGTAAATTGGCTTCTGTAAAAAGTGTAAATTGTCCCTATTGTGTAGGATAGTGCTAGAGTACGCGGTGATCGCTGGTAGGTGCGAACTCGGTGCACCTGCACTTCCACGCTGCATCTCTACATTTAATGTCTAAACCCCAGAACATCATCTTTTCAGGGTGTTTGACCAATTGGTCAATGTTGCATTTTCTCACTGAGTTTGCAATTGATCTGCAGATACGTTGGCTCTGAACCAGGAAATGGCTTTTGTAATTGAATAACACATTTCTCCAGTCCTCACATCTTCAATCATTATATTTTTATGCCCATTGGTATCGTTTCTTCTTCATCGCAGCAGTTATAAGTGTGTTTTTCATAGGTCCTCTGGCTATACATCCGACTTCAATGAGACATCAGCACACTGTGCTTGAGCTTATCGAGACTCCTGCTGCCTCCAAATCTTTCTTCAGGGCATCACTCGTCTTTCTCGAATCCTTCTTATTTTCCAAAATTCAGCAAGGCCTCATTGATGGAGTCGATTTCCTTTTGCAGGCGACCGTCCTCTTGTGTAGTAGTGACCCAGTTTCTGATCCTAGCTTGACAATCCTGGATTGTCATCACCCCTACCAACTTGTGAACTTGGCTCACCCCTACCAACTTTGCAATCTCTCACTCTGACTTTAACCAATGTTGGTGCAAAGTTATGATGGCGCAAAGTTATGATCTCTGTACTTCTCTTTGGAGTGTATCCATTTCGGGAATTGTTCGATATCTATTTTGTGAATTACGACAAGTTCTTTTCAAATGATGATAAATCACTGGAGATGAATCCCGGAGAATGAAAACTAACCAGAAGAACTTTTTTGGAGAGATTTACAGTGTTAAAGAAAAATATAAGAACAAATGGTGGACATTGAAACTCATCATATGTAAAATAGCAGAATCAGCCCATGATGCAATTAATTTGCACAAGTATGTGAATTACATCAAACTTATAGCCATAATCAATATATTTTACACTTCTTCAAAAATGTCACATATAACTCAGGATCTCGAAAGCACAAGGCTTTATTCCTAATCATGTTATGTCTTTCCAAGTGTGGATAATCCTATCACTTAATTTTTATTCCAAGAATTTCCCCACCATTTATATTGGACTCACTGGCTTGTATTTTGCTTGCCTTATCCTTGCTGCCTCCATGGAAAGGTCAAACAGATGACTGGGATTGTAAGGGATATACTGTACTTTATTGCAAGAGAATCTGAATACAAAAGAGATTTGATCTCAATACCTTTTAATGGAATTTTAAAGAACGCAGGTGAGACTGCATGTGGAATACTGTGTGCAGTACTCGAACAGAGTGGGGAAAGATAGATGTAGTGATAACATTTTCCCTGGCTAGAATGACTAGAAGTTACAGTTTCAAAACAAGGATTCCAGCATTCAAGATAGAGATAAAAATAACATTATTTTTCTAGATTTTGAAGAATCTTTGGAAATCTCCATATAAACAGGTTCTGGAGGTTTACTCTTTGACTATAATCATGGCAGAGATTTGATATATATTTGTTATTTTTAAGGCAATATGCGATTTGTACAGAAGAGTGCCATTCAGATAAAAGATCAATTAAGATCTCACTGAATGGCAGACTAGTTGCAAGAGATTAAATATCAAGAATCAAGAGTGTTTTATTGCCGTGTGTCTCAAAATGAAACAATGACATTCTTACTTGCAGCAGCACAGCAGATATGTGAACATAGTACTCTGTAAACACCATAATAAACAACAAAAAAAGCTCAGCATATATTAAAAAAAACAAGCAATAATAGGGCAATTATAAAAACAATGTCTATGTAGTTTGGAGCTTATTTGGATGTTGTAGTGTTTAATAGCCTGATAGGGTCAAGTCAAGTCACATTTATTTATATAGCACATTTAAAAAACAACTCTCGTTGGCCAAAGTGCTTTACATTTGTTATAAGAATAGCACAACAAAACAGACTACATACATGTAGGTGGGGGCAAGCCCATTGAGGGATTTGTAGACATGGAGGAGTATTTTGAAGTTTATACGGAACCGCACAGGGAGCCAGTGGAGAGAGGCCAGGATCGGGGTGATGTGGTCCCTTTTTCGGGTGCCTGTCAGGAGTCTCGCTGCGGCGTTTTAGACCAGTTGCAGGCGGGACAGGGAAGATTGGCTGATGCCTGTGTAAAGGGAGTTGCAGTAATCTAGGCGGGAAGAGATGAATGTGTGGATGATCTTTTCCAGGTCATCAAACTGGAGGAATTGTTTTATTTTAGCTATCATCCGAAGCTGAAAGAAGCTAACTTTTACCATGGCATTGATTTGTTTGTCAAATATCACGCCAAGGTTTTTGACGTGAGGTTTGAGTAGTGGGGTAAGGCTTCCAAGGCTGCCTGCTATTATTTTGATTGAGTCCAAGGGGCCGAGAAGGATGACTTCAGACTTACTCTCGTTTAGTTGGAGGAAGTTCTGGGCCATCCAACACTTTATATCCTCGAGGCAGTGGGTAAGGTTAAACAGATTAGGTTGGTTTTTGGGCTTCAGGGGGAGATAGAGTTGTGTATCATCTGCGTAGCAATGGAAGGAAACACCTAAATGAAGGGGTTGGGAAGAAGGTGCTCCTGAACCTGGATGTTACAGATTTCAGGCTCCTATGCCTTCTTCATCATGTGATCAGAGCAGAATTAGGCCATTGGGGGCATCAAGTCTACTCCGCCATTCAATCATGGCTGATCTATCCCTCCCTCCTAACCCCATTTTCCTGCCTTCTCCCCATAACCTCTAACACTTGTACTAATCAATAATTAATGATGGCAGGAGTGAAATTAGATCATGTTCAGAGTGGTTTGGGTCTCTCATGATGCTGGCTGCCTTTTTGAGGCAGGGACTCCAGTAGATCCCTTTGGTGGTGGGGTGGTCAGTACCCGTGATGGACTGGGCAGTCTTCACCAGTTTTTTCAATTTGCTTTGATCGTAGGTGTTCAAATTTCCAATCCAGGCCAAGGTGCAACCAATCAATATGCTCTCTACTGTACAGCTATAGAAGTTCAAGAGAGTTTTCATTGACATATCAAATCCCCTCAACCTTCTAAGGAAGTAGAGGCATTTATGGATTTTCTTTATGATTTCATCAACGTGCCGAGTCTAGGACAAATCTTCAGAGATGTGCCTGCCCAGAAATTTGACGTTTTTTACTTTCTCCATCACCGTCCCATCAATGAAAAAAGGTTTATGGAACCTCGGCCTTCCAATTCTAAAGTCAACAATAAGTTCCTTGGTTTACTGATGTTAAGAGCAAGGTTGTTTTTTTGCACCATTTATTCAGTCGATTGATCTCCCTTCTATACTCTGACTCATCATCAGCCATAATTCATCCAACAATAGTGGTGTCATCGTCGAATTTAAAGAGGGAGTTGGAAATATGTCCATCTACACAGTCATGGGTATAGAGCAGTGGGCTGATGCTCCTGTGCTGATGGTTATCGAGGAGTATGTGTTGCTGCCAATTGGTACTGATTATGTTCTGTTGATGAGAAAGTGAAGGATCCAGTTGCAAGGGATGCGCGGAGATCCAGTTCTGTGGAGTGGATGATAGTGTTGAATGCTGAGCTGTAACCTATGAACAACAGCCTGATGTATGTGTGTTTTTTGTGTGTTTTTTTAAATATATATTTTATTAGAAGCATTTGTACAAGGAGAAAGTACTCGACATAACAATTATACAATTTTCGTACAGCTTCAATTTTAACATTTTATAAACTAATATCAAATCAGAAAAAAGGAAAAAGGAAAGAAGGGAAAGGAAGAAGAAAAGAAAAAGAAAAGAAAGAATTTCGAAAAAGACGTGAAAGGGAAAAAAAGAAAACCCACTGAACTAACGAAGAAGTGAAAAAAGCGGAGATATATCCCACTACCTTTCCCTACGCCCGCTCACCCGACCCTAGCATCGGTTTTGAATTTGTGTTCAACCATTATGTTGTTGAAGAAATTCAATGAAAGGAGACCATATTTTGGAAAATTGATCTGGTTTGTCAGAGAAAACAAGCCTTATTCTTTTCTAAATGCAGTCTCTCGGTCATTTCTGTGATCCACATCTTCACTGTGGGGACTGTTATTTTTTCCAAAATTCATGTAAAGTTTTTTCACAGTTATTAAACCATAGTCAAGGAAGCGTCTTTGGGATATTGTTAACTTAGGGCAGCCCTCTGACATTCCTAATATTATTAATTTTGAATCTGACTCCAATTGAATTTTGAGTGTTTTAAAAATGATATTGAATATTCCCGTCCAGAAGTTTTGTATTTTTATACAGGATACAAAATAATGAGTTAGGATGGCTTCTTGGAAGTGACATTCATCACAGAGAGGGGAGGCAGTTGGGAAGATTTTGTTCAGTTGGAATACTAAGTTGGGGATTAGTAATGTATAAAAGTACATCATCTGCATATAATGAGATTTTATTAGTGGTATATTTGGTATTATATCCAATATATCCATAAATGCCTGAATGGGACCTAATACTCTCAGCAAGGGGTTCTATGGCTAAAGCAAATAACATTGGAGAAAGAGCACATCCTTGTCTGTTACGCCTAGATAAATACATTTTAGGTGAAAGCATCTGATTTGTCAGTATTCTTAGCTGTCGGATTAGTGTATAAAA